>NC_139631.1:45514904-45702404 GCF_964638095.1 Poromitra crassiceps | reverse complement strand
TTCTGGTGGAGCTTCTTCTTGGCTTGTTTTTGGACCTGGAAATGCAGTAGCCTAATACTATTCCACAGTTGTGTTTAACAGCACCCTCTACCACATAATAGTGAAAACATGGTTTGCTGGGAAATATTCTAAGATGTTTTGATGACTTCATTGGTTTTGCTAAGTTAAAATGTATCTATGAACATGTATGAACATGAACAGGCAGCGCGTGTTCTCTGTGATATGGTAAAACCTCTGGGGACCTCGGGCACAGCCACCAGAGGTGCTGTCACAGGAAGCTGGGAGCATTTTAAACCCAAACTAAAGGAGTTGCTGAAGAGTAACTACCAATGTTCCCCTAAATGACTGTGTTCATGGTGTGTGGGTTATGATCTATGATGTTTATATCCTTTGTGTATGATTGCTTTTTGTTGCTCCACGATTGATTGATTTACTGAATTACTGATTTTATAGTTTTATGATATCCTTGTTTATCTTTTACTGTATATTTTACTGTCTTTTACTGTACTTTTCTTTTAACAGATGCTTTTAATAACACAGGGATGGGCATTGCAAATTATCCTAGGCTATAAATGTGTTACATGTCATCGGATGTTGGCAAATGTTATGTTATATGAAGCTATGTATCTTATGTATCTTGTTACATGTATATGTTTTAGCTATACTATATGTATCTGTCCCTATATTAATAAATGAAATGGAAATTCAGTTGATGGGGGGAAGCGTTGTGTCATAAATGATGGATAATCTCCCTCCCATCCCTCTCCCTCCCTCTCTCTCCCCCTCCTCCCTCTCTCTCCTCCCCACACCTCTCCTTGTCACACTAATTAAACAGGCCCTCACTCTCATCTGCTTCCAGTTCAAAGGAGGTGAGAGGAGTCAGAGAGAAAGAGTGGATTAATACTGCTGGCTTCAGTTTTTTTGTTGTTGTTGTTGAAAGGCCCCCTATTGTCAAACTTCCATGATTGGAAGTTGGAAACCCTCATCAGTGTTTTGCTTGCACCTGTGTTTACCCTGCCATTTTGACACAAAATGGCCCCCATGAGGAACGTCTATTATCTCCCCACACCTCCCAGCAGAGAACACACACACACACACACACACACACAAAAAACACCTCAGCACACACGCACACACTCAAACACACATTCAACACATCAACACCTCCCACCAGAGAACACACACACACACTCAACACATCAACACCTCTCCTCTCGCTCTCAGCACCTGTCCAGCAGCACCTTCACATTGATCTTATTACTGTCTCTTCGTCCACATTCAAACCTTTCAGAAGACACTTGAGGCTGTAGTTCTTGGTGGGGCCACACGGTGACAGAAGACACTTGAGGCTGTAGTTCTTGGTGGGGCCACACGGTGACAGAAGACACTTGAGGCTGTAGTTCTTGGTGGGGCCACATGGTGACAGAAGACACTTGAGGCTGTAGTTCTTGGTGGGGCCACACGGTGACAGAAGACACTTGAGGCTGTAGTTCTTGGTGGGGCCACACGGTGACAGAAGACACTTGAGGCTGTAGTTCTTGGTGGGGCCACACAGTGGCAGAAGACACTTGAGGCTGTAGTTCTTGGTGGGGCCACACGGTGACAGAAGACACTTGAGGCTGTAGTTCTTGGTGGGGCCACATGGTGACAGAAGACACTTGAGGCTGTAGTTCTTGGTGGGGCCACATGGTGACAGAAGACACTTGAGGCTGTAGTTCTTGGTGGGGCCACACGGTGACAGAAGACACTTGAGGCTGTAGTTCTTGGTGGGGCCACATGGTGACAGAAGACACTTGAGGCTGTAGTTCTTGGTGGGGCCACATGGTGACAGAAGACACTTGAGGCTGTAGTTCTTGGTGGGGCCACACGGTGACAGAAGACACTTGAGGCTGTAGTTCTTGGTGGGGCCACATGGTGACAGAAGACACTTGAGGCTGTAGTTCTTGGTGGGGCCACACAGTGACAGAAGACACTTGAGGCTGTAGTTCTTGGTGGGGCCACACGGTGGCAGAAGACACTTGAGGCTGTAGTTCTTGGTGGGGCCACACGGTGACAGAAGACACTTGAGGCTGTAGTTCTTGTTGGGGCCACACGGTGGCAGAAGACACTTGAGGCTGTAGTTCTTGGTGGGGCCACACGGTGACAGAAGACACTTGAGGCTGTAGTTCTTGGTGGGGCCACACGGTGGCAGAAGACACTTGAGGCTGTAGTTCTTGGTGGGGCCACACGGTGACAGAAGACACTTGAGGCTGTAGTTCTTGGTGGGGCCACACGGTGACAGAAGACACTTGAGGCTGTAGTTCTTGGTGGGGCCACACGGTGATTGTGTGCCGTTGATGTCGTACTAAAGACAAGTGTGCACGAAAAGTAGGTTTTTACAGGAATGAAGAAAGGATTGCTCATTCTCTCATTTCATGTTTTGTCATGTTTACACCTATGTTTATTTTTTTTATTATACAATGTGTGTTTAACACTACAAAGTAAAAGGTGCCGTCACCAGACAGCTGTTTGGAATTTCAGCATCAAAGAAAAGAGAATGTCTGCACACCTAAACGTCTGTTAGTGACAGTTAGTGAAAGGTGCGTAGGACAAAAACCAAAGAGGTGTATACGGATAGAGAAATACAATCACACACTGTCTGCAGTATGAGTTCACGTCTACCAGACAATTATATCACTTTTAAACATTTAAACGTTACATTTCTGTATAAATCATTACATGCTCCCGTGAGGTGGGGATGCTTTTTTTTATGCTGGGCGGGGGTGCAAAACTCAGCATAACACCTGGACAGCGGACTGCAATCTTCTCTGCTTTAAGGCACACGCAAACAGGTGTGCAAGCGCTAATAGGGGATAGCGCCTGTACGAAGATAGGGCCCATCATGGGTGAGTTGGATGGGAAGTGAAAAGGGCTAATTACACTTTCAGAAGATAGCCGACTCTCTTATCCAGAGTAGAGTCAACTTCAATCCAGAGGTGGTGATGAATCACACCACTTTAGTCACACCTCTGTAGATCACCAACATTACAAGCAGCAACCAATCAAGGGGTACAAAAGTCACAAGTGCTATGTAAAGAAATCATCAGTATCAAGTTTTCCCCCACACAATGTAATCCCAGTGGAGTCCATACCCTCCCAAACCAACTCTAGTGGTACGATCTCTCCTCTCGTGTAATGGCAGACCGGTCCTGTTCCACTGCAGGTGGGGGTGGGGGCGGTCGCCAGGCGCGGACCAGCCCGGTGCAGAGGAGGCCGGTGATGGAGGAACGACCGAACGGCTTCCTTTACCTGTCGCAGCAAAGAAAATCAAATCAAGATGATTTAACAGTAGGGGTGTCATGATACACTAATTTCACGATACGATACGATACACAATATTGGGTTCACGATAACGATACGATACGATATTTTAACAATATTCTTTTTAACAAAAGTGAATAATTTTTATGTATTTATTTATAATTGATTTAACCATGTGAGTCCCGTTGAAATCGAAACCTCTTTTCAAGGGAGCCCTGGGAAAATACTGGAAAAATAGTCTTTCATTTGAAATACACAAAATACAAAACAAATGCTGTTTTTGGAAATTGTTATTATAATAACTATAAAACAACATGGAAGATAATGCTTCTCTTGCAATAGAATGTGTCACACTGTCACAAACTAAATGTTTGTTGCATGGTGAAAGAAAAATAAAGTATACAATCTATTTCTTAAATAACTCATGCTCAATGGTCCCTAAACTTATGTAATCTTATGTACCCCTTGAGCTGTTTTGCCATGCCAGTAGTAGTCTACCCCCTCACTCATGCGTGTTGATTCTGCTAAATTTGTTCTATTATTATTCAGGAGCAAAAAAAAAAAAAACATTTTTTTTTTTTGTATCGTCATTTTTTTCTGACGATACATATATCGTGACGTTTTGATATTGTGATATATTGTGCGACGAAATATCGTGACACCCCTATTTAACAGGCATAGTAAGTAAACATGTTACTAGTGAGGAATTTGTCATTGTGCAGTCAACACAGCGATCACAGCAATACAAAGAAATGGAGCAGACAGAAAGACAATCTTCAAATTATAAATTCAATTATGAAGTGTAAAGTGACATATGTCCATGTTGATGCCCATACAAAGGATAAAGTGTTACTATTCCTTGTGCCATGGTTTATGACACTTTGGAAAAATAAATTACTTACTGTGCCATAATCCAAGGTGAGCATTCATCCCAATTAAGCGCAAATTATGCTCGAGCGAAATTGCCAGCGCTGACTGCGCCGAGGGGGTCGCCGCAGCTCGCCGTCCTATCAGCGCAGCTCGGTGCGTGCAGCATTTTTCTCCCGTATGCTCAATCGCTCGTTTGCATTGACTTTGTATGTAAACTCGATGCCAGCGAAAAACTTAAATAGGACGGTGAACGCACCTTAAACCTAACCTCTCCCACCCCCAACGCCTAAACCTAACTTGCATTGCAGGCTGTCGGCACTGCGGGTGGTCGGCATAGTGGGTGGACCCCACACACGCACGCACGCACACACACACACACACACACACGCACAGCTTTACAGAAATTGGCTGTGAACGTTTCAGCTACTAGAAAGTTGCTTTTTGTCTACATCCATAATTGCAAATGTTGTATTGTACACCTAGGTCCTATTTCTAATGTCATTTGTACATTTTTGCACTTTGTTTGATACAGTGTCTGTAACTGAATGCAGCTGCCTATCTTGGCCAGGACCTCCTTGAAAAATAGATGTTTACTCTCAATGGGGCTTCCTGCTTCAATAAAAAAGAAAAGCCTCAAGGCAATAAAGACTAGAACAGTGGTTCTGATGAGAGGGAGCGGGCACCACCAGTGGTACCACAGGTTGAGAACCACTGGACGAGAAGGTTTCAAAAGGTGTGTAGACCCTCGGTATCCACTGTTCATGGTTCATGGTCGAAATTCTGATCCTAATTCCACATAATTTCATTAGTATGGATATAAAATGTATATCTGTATGAAGACTTGGAGCTAAATTGATGTCTTCTCTCAGTATGTCCTATGTTGAGCTGTAGTGAGTGGTTTCCTGACCTGCAGAGCATCCTTCACCATCTTCTGCAGCTCCTGTCGTTTCACACACGGCTTCAGATGCTTTTCCGCTTCACGCTGGCCTTCTGATTGGCTGTCAGTTTGGCTCTCTCTGTTCTCATTGGTCAGAGTCATCTTTCTCATCTCCTTGCACAGTCTGGGAACACGTGAGACCACAGGACAATAATTTACGCCGAGTCAGAAGAGGAGCAGTTCTGTGTTACTGTAGCTCATTGACAGTGAACTAAGTGAGGTTTAATTTAGCCAGAGTTAATCTAGATTAGATGACATGTAATTTAAGACCATTTAAGTATTCATGCCTAAGTAACATGTTGTACAACCCAATTAAACAGATAAATCAATCAGGAAACCCTACCTGGATTTCTTATGATCTCCTCAGCCATAGGCGGCGGGTGGGGCTGAGGTTTGGGAAGGCTAATATGAGGCAAGTATTTGACCAACTGTCTCACACATCTGACATTATGTTCATAACAACAATTCTATGCACTGACCGCACACAATAATGCAAATGATCACACTTGTTTAACCCACCGCGAGGAGGACGTTATATTTACAATGTATATCAACAACAACATAATGTTCATAACAACACAACTGACCTCACACAATAATGCACAGCCACGACCAATGGTCACACACACCGCGGCGGACGTTATACGTTTACAATTAACCGCACTGACCGCAAACAATAATGCACCAGGGCACAGCTAGCAACACAACACAGTATAAAGGCACGGGTCTAGGTGATGTCAGATAATCCTTGTTGCCTTGCCAAGTCCCAGTCTGACAGCCAGTTTTTTGTTTGTTTGTTTGTCTGACAGCCAGGTTGGCAAGGCAACAAGGATTATCTGACATCACCTAGACCCGTGGCTCTCGCACAAATCTCGTGCCATCTCGTGCATGGGATTTCATGGTGGGGGGAGGGGTTTCATGGGGGTAATATTCAAACACTTTCACCTATTTATTTGAAGCTTAGTCCACGTTTAATATGACCATCCAAGATTGTACCAGTATACTGTATATATGATACAAAATTACGAAAAGCATATACTGTATATGGCCCCTTTAAGAGATCATGTTTGATTGGCAATATTGATATAGGTGTATATCTGTAGCATATTGAAAATTGATTATTAGTTGTGTGAGAGTATGGGGGGTGAAGGTGATCTGAGTGTCTTGTATTATGTATTATTAAAGTGTAACAGTGCTGACTGCTGTCTGTGCTGCTGCTGCTGACCTTTGCTGATGAGAGGACGACCTGGAGCGGAGTGACTCCACTAGCTGGAGCTGGACCTCCTGGCCGGCCGTACTGGACAGAACATCACACACACTGCAGCCTGGAAACACACTCAGCAGCACAGGGAGCACCTACACACATACACACACATCACATGCACACACACACACACCCACGCAGACACACACACACAAGTCATTCATACGTCCTTAAGAATATAAGAATAAGTAAAACGGGATGTTCTTTTTATGTGATTATGGTTTCAGACTTCATTGATCTGCACTAGCAGTGATACAAAAAGAAACAGATAGGAATCTGGCACTAACTTCCCACAAATAAAAAAGCTGGTGTAAAATGAAAAGGGTTTGATACACTGTCCTATTTACCAATACAAGCTAAACAAAATTATTTCGTCCTTTTATAATATATAATTCAAGGCCCACTTCTGATTGTTAAAACATTTCCGAGGAGCACCTTCCCAAATAAATGATAGGTCCTCCGCCCTGCGGCCCACTAGATGGCGCTCTGAACCCCACCAGTGGGCCGCGGCCAAGTGGTTGAGAAACACTGGCCTAGAGTATGGGAGTGCGGTCATTGCCATCTTGCGGTCCTTGCGCAGCCCACACAAGCTATTGGTTCGTGATCGGCAAGCTGCGTGATCACTGGACAGATGACCTGTCAATCACGCCCAAAACATCGTCCTTTCTATCGTCTATTTAACTCTAAACGAGTGAGTTATATAAAGATTCACTCAGCCGCAAAGAAGTCATGAAAGCTGAAATTAACTATCTAATATATAGACCAGACTGTAAACATGTTTATTTATGCTGTAAACTCGGGCATTTGAACATTGGGGTCAATGAGGATTTACTCGCTTTGGGAGCCAGCCTCAAGTGGCCATTTGAGGAACTACAGATTTGATCACTTAGCTTCATCTGTCCAACCCCAAGCTTGGACAGATGACTCATTCTGCACTTGGGTGCGGAGACTTTTTTGAATGTAATCTAATGTTGCTAAGCCTCTCTCCCTGGGTGTGGTGTACTCTGACCTCCTGGTTGGTGGGGTCCAGCACCAGGCTGTGGATCAGGTCTCTCTGGGCGCGCTGCAGGCTCAGCAGCCTGTGGAAGGCCTTGGCCCTGTTCCCATAGTACTGACTGGAGCCTGGCTCATACTGCACAGCCAGAGAAAAGCTGTCAGCCGCCTCCTGGAAACGCCTGCACACACACACACCCCCATACACACACACACACAGACACACACGCACGCGCACGCACACACACAGACACACACACACACACACACACACACACACACACACACAGATGTAGCAACGAAAAGGGGAAAACATAACATTTAGAAGAATTGTGTAATTAATAGGGCTGTCAAACGTTAATTAATCGCATCTTTGTATCACATGTTTAAAATGCCATTATTTTGCATTTCAAAGCATTTTTAATAAGATATTAATAATTCTTACCAGTGTGTCGTGATTGGGAATCAAATGAATGCAAATAAATGTACTTCGTGATCTTGAATTTTAGATTTATTTTCAATTCAATAGAAGTGCAATGTAGACAGGAAGTAACAATGTCTACAAAATATATCTTGAATAGAAAATAAATGCACAATTGTAAACAGTGCAGTACACGCTCCAGAACTGATACTTCCGGCGGCGGCGCTGTGGAGCAGTCGAAACCCAAAATGACACAGCCGAAGAAGGCTGTGTCTGAGCTAAAAACTTTGGTACTTCCATGTGAATAATGGCTCGGTATTGGAAACTGTGTATTGATAACGTGTATATCGCGTGAAGCCATTGGAGCCGACCTCCCAGTGGTTAGAGGACCCACGCATCCGAGACTCTGAAGGAAGAATGAGTGATGAGTCTCGCGCTAGCTAGCTGGCTGCTAGCTGGCCGCTAGCTGCTCCGGTATGCTTAGCTTTTAGGTGATAGCTCAAACTCGATTTTAATTCCGTTTTACACAAGGTGCAAACTACTGTTGACTTGTCCACTGTGCCATTTGGGAGTTTTTTTTAAGTAAAACGAGCCATTTAGAAGCGTATTGCTGTCTTTCTCTTCCATGCCTGCACAAGCAGGAGACAGGAAACGGCTGCGACGGGCTTGACTACAAGTACGGGTGCGACGAAGGGACAAAATAGCGGCATGCGATTAACGCGATTAAAAAATAATAACGCGTTATGGTCGCCCTTAATCGCATCGCAATTAACGCGTTAATGCTGACAGACAGCCCTAGTAATGAATTATAATCTCTAATCAAGGTTAGTTCAGCTTCATGCCTGCCTTTGTGTGTGTTTGGCTGGGACACTCTACAGTCACAGTACTTCATCAGAATCAGAAATAATTTATTGATCCCTGATTGGAAATTATGCAATACTGCAGTTGCTCACATTCAAGTAAGGGAATATATCGGCATAGGGAAATTATAGGAAGACTAGACTAAGGCAGTACAAATTGAATAAGATAAAAAAAAAAGGAAGATTATGTAAAAAAAAAAATGTGTTTAATATGTGCTTCAGTATGTAGTGTAATATAGAATGAGAGAGTATGAAATATGTCAGATATGTACAAAGCAGTAATATCTACAGCTGACCCCTCCTGGAAGCTGTGGGAGCCCAGGGTGTTGTGGAGGACACCGAGGCGCAGCCGCACGGCCGGCTCGTCAGGACTCATCTCCTCCCCCTGCTGGTAGTCTGCCAGTGCAAAGCCCCACTCAGCCTGTGCAAAGAAACACATGATGGTACATGATCCCCTTGATGGAGAGACAGTAGGAGTGGTACATGATCCCCCTGATGGAGAGACAGTAAGAGTGGTACATGATCCCCCTGATGGAGAGACAGTAAGAGTGGTACACGATCCCCCTGATGGAGAGACAGTAGGAGTGGTACATGATCCCCCTGATGGAGAGACAGTAAGAGTGGTACACGATCCCCCTGATGGAGAGACAGTAAGAGTGGTACATGATCCCCCTGATGGAGAGACAGTAAGAGTGGTACATGATCCCCTTGATGGAGAGACAGTAGGAGTGGTACATGATCCCCCTGATGGAGAGACAGTAAGAGTGGTCATGATCCCCCTGATGGAGAGACAGTAAGAGTGGTACACGATCCCCATGATGGAGAGACAGTAGGAGTGGTACATGATCCCTGACAGTAAGAGTGGTACATGATCCCCCTGATGGAGAGACAGTAAGAGTGGTACATGATCCCCCTGATGGAGAGACAGTAAGAGTGGTACATGATCCCCCTGATGGAGAGACAGTAAGAGTGGTACATGATCCCCCTGATGGAGAGACAGTAAGAGTGGTACATGATCCCTGACAGTAAGAGTGGTACATGATCCCCCTGATGGAGAGACAGTAGGAGTGGTACATGATCCCCCTGATGGAGAGACAGTAAGAGTGGTCATGATCCCCCTGATGGAGAGACAGTAAGAGTGGTACACGATCCCCCTGATGGAGAGACAGTAAGAGTGGTACATGATCCCTGACAGTAAGAGTGGTACATGATCCCCCTGATGGAGAGACAGTAAGAGTGGTACATGATCCCCCTGATGGAGAGACAGTAAGAGTGGTACATGATCCCCCTGATGGAGAGACAGTAAGAGTGGTACACGATCCCCCTGATGGAGAGACAGTAAGAGTGGTACATGATCCCCCTGATGGAGAGACAGTAAGAGTGGTACACGATCCCCCTGATGGAGAGACAGTAAGAGTGGTACATGATCCCCCTGATGGAGAGACAGTAAGAGTGGTACATGATCCCCCTGATGGAGAGACAGTAAGAGTGGTACATGATCCCTCTGATGGAGAGACAGTAAGAGTGGTACATCATCCCTCTGATGGAGAGGCAGTAAGAGTGGTACATGATCCCTCTGATGGAGAGACAGTAAGAGTGGTACATGATCCCCCTGATGGAGAGACAGTAAGAGTGGTACATGATCCCCCTGATGGAGAGACAGTAAGAGTGGTCATGATCCCCCTGATGGAGAGACAGTAAGAGTGGTACACGATCCCCATGATGGAGAGACAGTAGGAGTGGTACATGATCCCTGACAGTAAGAGTGGTACATGATCCCCCTGATGGAGAGACAGTAAGAGTGGTACATGATCCCCCTGATGGAGAGACAGTAAGAGTGGTACATGATCCCCCTGATGGAGAGACAGTAAGAGTGGTACATGATCCCCCTGATGGAGAGACAGTAAGAGTGGTACATGATCCCCCTGATGGAGAGACAGTAAGAGTGGTGGGGTTGAAGTGGTTTTATTATGCATCCGCTGGCGAAAGCTGTCCAATGTTTGTTAACACGATATCTCAGGAACGCCTTGACGGAATTTAATCAAATTTGCCTCAAACATCGACTTGAACTCAAGGATGAACTGATTCCATTTTGGTTATCAAAGGTCAAAGTTCAAGGTCACTGTGACCTCACACACCGCAACACGCAACATCTCAGGAGTGCCTTGACGGAATTTCTTCCAATTTGCCTCAAATGGCGATTTGGACTCAAGAATGAACTAATGGCGGAGGTCCACGGTGCAGTGCTTCTAGTTTTCTTTATCTTTTATTTTCCACATCATTTTCTCCCAAACTGTACTTGGAAAATTCCCCCTGCTGTTCCGGTCGTTGCTCCACCCCCCTCTGTCGATCTGGGGAGAGTTGGAGACTAGCACATGCTTCCTCCGATCCATGTGCAGACGCCAGTCACTTCTTTTCACCTGACAGTGAAGAGTTTCACCAGCAGGACACGCTATTCCCCCCAGTTCCCCTCAACCTTTGTACAGCCTCCCTGACCGACTAGAGGAGGCACTAATGCAGCGATCAGGGCACATACCCCACCAGCTTCCCACCCACAGACACGGCCAGTTGTGTCTGTAGGAACGTCTGACCAAGCCGGAGGTAACACAACCACAAGGGCTCAAAGCTGCGACTCGGCCTGACCTGAACAGGTAGTGCGTGTCCTTGGGGCGGAGCTCCAGGGCAGTGTTGATCTTGGAAAGGGCGCGGGGGAGCTGTCCGGCCAATGCATGGGTCATAGCCTCCTGCCTGGCCCGCTCGCTGGCCTCCTCCAGGGGGAGTTGTCCCACCACCGTCTGGGTCAGAGCCTGCTGCCTGACCCTCTCACTGGCCTCCAGGGGGAGCTGTCCTCCCAGCGCCTGGGTCACAGCCTCCTGCCTGACCCTCTCACTGGCCTCCTCCAGGGGGAGCTGTCCTCCCAGTGCCTGGGTCACAGCCTGCTGCCTGGCCTCCACCACCGGGTTCAGAGCCAGGCCCGAACTCACGTCACCGTGACACCGGGACATCTGTACAGGACAGGGCATGGTTACTGTCTGCTGCTGGATCTGAACACATTTCTCTTTACGCAGTGCAACAATTATCACAATATTATGATATGAGTTGTGACAGGGACTGGTGTTTTAAGTAGGCCAAGGTCATTTTGCTGTTTTTTTTTACGGATGATGAAAGTGCAGATTGTCAGCTTTCAAATGATGTGTCACACTGAAATCTGAAAATAGTTGAAGAAGATCTGCTTATTTGAATGTTGGTAGCCTACTCCTAAAAGCAAATCGCCCTGAAAGTTCGTGAAAAAGCTTGGTTTTCCCTGAACAAGCTTAGTTTGCTTGTTCAGTATTTAGTGATCCTAAAACTGTTGTTTGTTATACTGAGTGCATTCTTCAACATGTAAACTGTTGTTTGTTATACTGAGTGCATTCTTCAACATGTAAACTGTTGTTTGTTATACTGAGTGCATTCTTCAACATGTAAACTGTTGTTTGTTATACTGAGTGCATTCTTCAACATGTAAACTGTTGTTTGTTATACTGAGTGCATTCTTCAACATGTAAACTGTTGTTTGTTATACTGAGTGCATTCTTCAACATGTAAACTTGCGTAATATGAAAAAATAGATTTTTTTTTTCAAATCTTGATTTGATTTCACAGTTGCCTACTTGTTACCCCTTTCACCAGACCGTGCCACAATTGATGATATGAATATAAACTGTAAAAATATGAATATGAACTGTAAAAATATGAATATGAACTGTAACAATATGAACTGTAACAATATGATTATGAACTGTAACAATATGAACTGTAACAATATGAATATGAACTGTAACAATATGAATATGAACTGTAACAATATGAACTGTAACAATATGATTATGAACTGTAACAATATGAACTGTAACAATATGAATATGAACTGTAAAAATATGAATATGAACTGTAACAATATGAACTGTAACAATATGATTATGAACTGTAACAATATGAACTGTAACAATATGAATATGAACTGTAACAATATGAATATGAACTGTAACAATATGAATATGAACTGTAAAAATATGAATATGAACTGTAACAATATGAATATGAACTGTAACAATATGAACTGTAACAATATGATTATGAACTGTAACAATATGAACTGTAACAATATGAATATGTACTGTCACAATATGAACTGTAACAATATGACTATGAACTGTAACAATATGAATATGAACTGTAACAATATGAATATGAACTGTCACAATATTTTAATAACGATTCGATATGCCACACCCCTAGACTGAAGCTTCTTCTGTCTCACTGATTTTACTGCAAGTTGCTCTGGATAAGAGCATCAGTTATGGCAAAATGTAAAATGTAGCTGTTCCTGCAGCCGCCAGCAGGGGGGTTAGCAAACCTGGTTGAGCTGTTGGTGCAGTCGGGCTCTGAGCGTGTGCAGGTCGGCGGTGGGCGGGGCTGACAGCATCCAGTCATCCAGCAGCTTCAGACTGTCACTGTAACGACCCAGAGCCGTCAGACAGGCCAGACTGCAATTCACACAAAACACACATTACACAAAACACACATCACACAAAACACACATCACACAAAAAACACACACATTACATAAAACACACATCACACAAAACACACATCACACAAAACACACATTACACAAAAAACACACACATTACATAAAACACACATCACACAAAACACACATCACACAAAAAACACAGACATAGACTTAGACTTGTATTTATCACTTCTTGGCCCATATAGATACAGTCGGTCTGTGTGGGAACGCCCACAAAATGTACTACGGCTGGCGCGCGAGCGAGGTAAAACCCCCATATATCTCAATGGACTCACTCACCAAAGGAGGGTGCTGCGGCTCTACACTACAGGATTGGGGATTCTAGAGCAGGTGCATAGAGGTCTGTTCAGATGTGCGTTTACTGCGGTGGTTGAATCACCGATCCTGTCTGCCTGGGCTGGGCTAACAGCTAAATGCTAACTATGCTGAATTTACCCCACCCTGACCACTTGCAGGATAGTCATATTCACACAGTCGCTTTCAGACAGGGAATCATTTTCTCATTTCCTTTCTCTTGTTTCTGTGATGTTGATGCTTTGTACGGATTCTTATTAATATTGTTTTGTGAGGTAGAGACCCTGCATAAGCCCATCTGTCTCACCCGTCTGTTTTTAAATGTGTGCAAATAAACAAAAAAAGTCTGTTTCAGTCATGACGTTTCCAACACCAGGAGGTGCCCAATTCACCTTATGTAGAAGGGACAGTCTGGCTTGAGAGACTAACAGGAAGTGTAAACACAATCGCAAGTTCTGATTGTGTTTACACTTCCTGTGACTCATAAACCTAGTCTGACACTCATAATGTGAGTCAAACTAGGTTTGACCAGGTGAATCAGATTTGATCAGTTTGAGCAGGTAAAAAAGCTGGCGTTTTGAACAGGAAGTTGTGAAGTTGCACAATGGGTCAAGTGGGCGGGGCTGCATAAGTTAGAATAGAAGAATAGGTAGGTCATCATCTACCGGTAGATCTCAGGCCATCAATAAGTAGCTCGCCAAAGAAATCCAAAATGTAAAGCTAACTCAGTATCTATAGCAGGGGTCAGCAAGCTATGGTGCCACCTCTGGCACGTGAAGTGTTAACCACTGGCACGGCAGCACAAAGTAGCAATATGTGCGCAATTGAGATGACCTATTGAGATACATATTTCACAGGCATTTGCAGTTGCGCAGCCTGTTATTTACGATATTTTACGATAGTGACCCACTCTACTCTGCCTCTGATTGGTTGCCTTCCATGGCAGCAGAAAGCAGATGAGAAATGCCAGCGTGGATCGTGCTGTGTATCTTGTATCGTGCTCTCAGTTCAATGTCGATTTTGGACGGAGTAACATTACATAGCCATTGGAGATTTAAATTTTGATGTGAGTCATTAATCTTGATGTGGCACACCGATTGACAAGCAAATTTGTAAATTACACTTCATATCAAAAAGGTTGCCGACCCGTGATCTATAGCAGTGGTTCTCAAATGGGGGTCCGGGGACCTTTGGCAGGGGGTCCGCGAAAAGTTTTCAGGAAAATAAAAATAAAAACTTTTTTTTTTGCAAAAGGTTCATAGTTCAATGAAAATATTTTATGCTTTAAATCTGAAATGGTTCATGGATTACATTCTAATCTAACAAACCTATCAATTTAAAAGTCAAGCACGTTACCGTGGAAACATTTTATCTTATAGCCCAAAATCACAAATCAAAATGAGGGGTCTTGTAAGGGGTCCTTGGCTGAAAAACATTTGAGAACCTCTGATCTATAGTATTTAACATGATAACATTATTAAATAAAGTTTAATAAATAATATAATACTGTTAAAATGTACTAAATATGTACTTGGCGGGGACAAGGGTAAAAGAAGTAGCTAGTTTTATTTTTTGTGAGTAGCTCTCATCCTAAAAAAGAAAGTTTGGGCACCCCTACAGTCTACAGACTGTAAACTGCAGACTGTGTGTAATGTACCGAGGGCCTGCAGTCTCACAAATACCACTCTGGCCACCCAGAGTCGATCAGTCTGACGACTAATAAGACTGTGGGACAGACGGACCATATTTCTGGGTTTTCAGTGTAGAGTGGAAGTCCGCGCCGAGACTTCCCCTTCCGTTGTTGTTTACCGACGACGACGTCTGTTTATATAATGTCTGTTTATATGATGTCTGTTTATATGATGTCTGTTTATATGATGTCTGTTTATATGATGTCTGTTTACATGATGTCTGTTTATATGATGTCTGTTTACATGATGTCTGTTTATATGATGTCTGTTTATATGATGTCTGTTTATATGATGTCTGTTTACATGATGTCTGTTTACATGATGTCTGTTTACATGATGTCTGTTTATATGATGTCTGTTTATATGATGTCTGTTTACATGATGTCTGTTTACATGATGTCTGTTTATATGATGTCTGTTTATATGATGTCTGTTTATATGATGTCTGTTTATATGATGTCTGTTTATATGATGTCTGTTTATATGATGTCTGTTTATATGATGTCTGTTTACATGATGTCTGTTTACATGATGTCTGTTTATATGATGTCTGTTTACATGATGTCTGTTTATATGATGTCTGTTTACATGATGTCTGTTTATATGATGTCTGTTTACATGATGTCTGTTTATATGATGTCTGTTTATATGATGTCTGTTTATATGATGTCTGTTTACATGATGTCTGTTTATATGATGTCTGTTTACATGATGTCTGTTTACATGATGTCTGTTTATTATGATGTCTGTTTATATGATGTCTGTTTATATGATGTCTGTTTATATGATGTCTGTTTATATGATGTCTGTTTATATGATGTCTGTTTATATGATGTCTGTTTATAGAGATGAGTCGAAATGTCATCTGGACCTAAAACACCTACAAAACGTATTGATCAATCAAATCCAACCGCATTCTCGACACCGGAAACCCTGAACTATCAGGGTCTGTCCCAGGGTCTTATTAGTCGTCAGACTGATGGAGATACGTCAGACTCTGGATGTCCAGATTCCACAAAGTTGAGAGGAGAAGGTGCCCACCTCCTCAGCTGGTAGGCCCTGCAGCTGGGCTTCATCTGGGCAGCCTTGGTGAAAGAGTCCAGAGCCTCGGGGAACAGGCCGCCGTCGAACAGACACTGACCCTGAGCACAAGAGCACACAAGATCATCTTCACACTTTGTATGTTTATGTTTTTAATTGGTACTCTTATCCAGGCTATATTCAGGGTTCCCACACCTTCTTAAGTGTCAAATTCAAGGAGTTTTCAAGGACTTTCCAGGCCCAATTCCCTCCAATTCAAGGACAACACACGAACACAGCCTAGTTTGAGACACGGATCAATTACAACAATGATAATTGTTCTAATGAGACCCAGCAGGCATTACAGAACCTCACAGACAAGTAAAAAGAGAGAGGGCACGCAGCAGAACATAGCCTCTTTACTAACGTTAAGTAAAAACTAGTCTCTCCCCAGACTCAAATATTACACTGAATCGCTGCGCTACATAATAGAGTCTGTGCCACTTCACAGCTGTTTTGAGGGTGGAACGATTGAATGACTGACAAGTCGTAGCACCAATGAGTGGTTGCTTTTCAAAAGTCAACAGAGTCAGGTTGGGTGGGCGCGCAGGATTCCCCAGGATTCTGAGGGAAACCAATCATTGGCCAGGATTCAAACATCAGTTTGGAGCGAGCAGTGTCCCAGACCCAGAGAGAGATCTGCAGCATGCAGTAACATAGTGTATCAGACCCAGAGAGAGATCTGCAGCATGCAGTAACATAGTGTATCAGACCCAGAGAGAGCTCTGCAGCATGCAGTAATGTAGTGTATCAGACCCAGAGAGAGATCTGCAGCATGCAGTAATGTAGTGTATCAGACCCAGAGAGCGATCTGTAGTGTGCAGTAACGTAGTGTATCAGACCCAGAGAGAGATCTGCAGCATGCAGTAATGTAGTGTATCAGACCCAGAGAGAGATCTGCAGCATGCAGTAACGTAGTGTATCAGACCCAGAGAGAGATCTGCAGCATGCAGTAACGTAGTGTATCAGACCCAGACAGATCTGCAGCATGCAGTAACATAGTGTATCTGCAGCATGCAGTAACATAGTGTATCAGACCCAGAGAGAGATCTGCAGCATGCAGTAACAGTGTATCAGACCCAGAGAGAGATCTGCAGCATGTAGTAACATAGTGTATCAGACCCAGAGAGAGATCTGCAGCATGCAGTAACGTAGTGTATCAGACCCAGAGAGAGATCTGCAGCATGAAGTAACGTAGTGTATCAGACCCAGAGAGAGATCTGCAGCATGCAGTAACATAGTGTATCAGACCCAGAGAGAGATCTGCAGCATGCAGTAACATAGTGTATCAGACCCAGAGAGAGATCTGCAGCATGCAGTAACATAAGCCGTTTTCACACATGCGTACAGGAAAATTACCTGTAAATCAATATCGGCCATTTCCCGGAATTTCCCTTCACACCTGAGCGCTCGCATGTGTGAATATAGTCGTCAAATAGCCTGTATGTTGGGGGGGGGGCTTATTTTGGTGGTCGGCAAAACTCCGATGGTGAAATAAGTTTGCTTGTTACACAATAAATCACACTCGTTTGACTTAACACGTTAACTGCCAACGACGTACTGATACGTCAAGCAGAATCCAACCGTTGACTGCCAGCGACGTATGGATACGTCAAAAACATTTTTTTTTTTTTTTGACGGTGGGGCGTTGATCAATCCCTTTTACGTCTCCTATACAATTATTGGAGGTATTGAATGTGTATAATCTATTTTACCGACCCACTAAGTGTTGACAGTGCTCCCCCAGACGAGCGAAATCAAAGAAAAAGGGAGCAAGCCATTCAAGGAAATGGCGAGGCGATTTTACAGTATTACATTCTCATGAAAATGGTTGGGGGAAAACGCTCTCGTTTTCGCGCTGATTGCTGGCGATGCGGGATTGCAAATTTACATAATACATTACAGGTGGAACACACTTTGAAACACGCAGCATAAATATGACCAGAATCGCAAAAGCTTCTCTCAACCAAAACTCCCAAGAAGCGAGCGAGTCCATGCCGACTTCCTCAAACAGCAGCCTGCAGACAGGCACAGGAGCAGCAAAAGCACTGAGACTGTGACGGCCGCTCCAGCCAAGAAGAGGGAGGAGTTGAAGCAACTCTGCCTCTCGCTCTCTCCCTCTCTCTCTCTCTCTCTCTCTCGCTCTCTCTCTCTCCCTCCCTCCCTCTCTCTCTCTCTCTCTCTCCCTCTCCCCCTCTCACTAGGATTAAACCTAGTGCGTCTCCCTCCCGAGAGGGAGGGAGAGAGAGAGAGAGGGAGGGAGAGCGAGAGGGAGGGAGAGAGAGAGAGAGAGAGAGAGAGAGGGAGGGAGAGCGAGGGGAAGGGAGAGAGAGAGAGAGAGAGAGAGCGAGAGGGGGAGGGAGAGAGAGAGAGAGAGAGAGCCAAAAATGAATGGTTAAAGTGACAGCTCTATCGAATTTCACAAAAAGCCGTTTATCTCTGAATATTTTTTCTGATGCTAAAACCATGCTGTATTCAACTGCTAATGCTTACATAACTACTAACTCTACAAACTAACTCTTTTAGACAGAGAAAGTACACATTCTATTAGTACTTTTGAGATATTGTATGTTCACAAACTCCAAGCAGAAAATAATCCTCGGCGCTTGTAAAATGAGCCACAATCCTCAAAAAACGGCTTGGCAGAAGCTACCTACAGCAAGAAAAAAACGGCTGGCAGTCAATGTGTTAAGAGGGCATGTATGTTGTATCCTTCACATTCGCTAACCAGTCTTTGAACTGAAATCTTTGAAGAAGTTGGGATCCGTGTCTGAGAGAAATAGTCTGGCTGGTTTGATGTTTATCCGTTCACCTGCGTCGCATTGAAGCACTTTTTACAGACTGGCTTCGTTTGATGTGTCCAGGGGGCTTGCCTTCGCTGTCAGCAACGTAAGCAAAATACTTCCACATTTCGCTTCGTGCATCTGCTTACAAGCGTTGGGCGGCTTGCAAGACTCTCAGAACAAGCCTTTGCCCTTTTCGCTATCTGTGTCCCTGTCGGGCTGGACTGAAGGACTCTGGCCAGAGTGCGAGCAGAGAGGGGAGGGGGAGGGGAGCACGCCCACACATGAAGAAGCCACATACGCGACCCTCAAAAACCTTTATGGTTCGTGATGCCCCTCCCGCCGCTGCCCAACTGAACAACGACTTCCTAGTCTGCACGCATTCACACACTGATTTCACACACTCACTGAAATCTTTTTTATACAGTTTATAGATTATATAGCTTTATATATAATACATTGGTATGGGAGATTTAATCATCATGGAAACAAAATAATTTTCTTTTCTTTTTTCTGGACAATCATCCCATGACCCCCAAAATAATCTCGCGACCCCCTGGGGGGTCCCGGCCCCCAGGTTGAGAACCCCTGCCCAACAGTCACATGCCATTGCGCCGGAAGAGTATTTCCCATTCATTCATTTTTTTGTTATCTTTTAGCTTTGGCATTCCTGCATAGTGCATATACTCTGCTATGGATGTAGGTCTGTCTTTGCTGCTGAATTGTAGTTTTCTGTTTTGTGTATGTTTCTATTTGTTTCTTCTCTCTCTTTTTGTTATGTAAATTATGTTATGTTTGTTGAATCTATTAATATTTATATAATTTTTTTATCGCAATCCCCCCCCCGTTATTTCGTTATTTCTTACAATTGGCGGAGCCTGGAGTAGGGTGTCTCTGCTTTGACCCTTGACCTCCCTGTCATCAGCTCCATGTGATGTTGGTGATCTAGGAGGAAGTGAAGCTTGTACTGTTGTGTAGTGTAGGTATACGAGCATCATCTAAACATGTAAAAGTAATGTAATGATGTGACCAAGGGTGGAAGTAACTACCAGTATTTACTCACATTACTGTAACTGAGTAGCTCTTTGGTATACTTGTACTTTCTGAATACATTTTAAAGTCACTAATTTAACTTTTATTTGAATATGTTTATTTTTACACCAGTACTTTTACTTCTACTTCAGTAAAAGATCCGCAAATTAAAAGTAGCTACTTGAGCACCCCCCCCCCCCCCCCCCCCCCTTCCCCTTGCCCCCCTCGCTCCCCTTCCCCCCCCCCCCCCCCCCCTCCCCCCCCGCCCTGGATGAGGAGGAGTCTGACCTGCAGGTAGTAGATGCAGGCGAGGCGGCCGCTGTAGGGGGCGCTGTGGGCCCCTGGCTGCAGCAGGAGAGCCTGTTTATAACAGACTGCTGCTGACTGGAAGTCACACAGCTGCAGGTAGGCCTCCCCCTGGCTCGCATACAGCCGGGCCTGAAACACACAAGCACATGTTACTACCACAGGACACTACATGAGAAACACACAAGCACATGTTACTACCACAGGTTTCTACATGAAAAACACACAAGCACATGTTACTACCACAGGTTACTACATGAGAAACACACAAGCACATATGTTACTACCACAGGTTTCTACATGAGAAACACACAAGCACATGTTACTACCACAGGTTTCTACATGAGAAACACACAAGCACATGTTACTACCACAGGTTTCTACATGAGAAACACACAAGCACATATGTTACTACCACAGGTTTCTACATGAGAAACACACAAGCACATGTTACTACCACAGGTTACTACATGAGAAACACACAAGCACATATGTTACTACCACAGGTTTCTACATGAGAAACACACAAGCACATGTTACTACCACAGGTTTCTACATGAGAAACACACAAGCACATATGTTACTACCACAGGTTTCTACATGAGAAACACACAAGCACATGTTACTACCACAGGTTTCTACATGAGAAACACACAAGCACACGTTACTACCACAGGTTTCTACATGAGAAACACACAAGCACATGTTACTACCACAGGTTACTACATGAGAAACACACAAGCACATGTTACTACCACATGTTTCTACATGAGAAACACACAAGCACACGTTACTACCACAGGTTTCTACATGAGAAACACACAAGCACATGTTACTACCACAGGTTTCTACATGAGAAACACACAAGCACATGTTACTACCACAGGTTACTACATGAGAAACACAAAAGCACATGTTACTACCACAGGTTACTACATGAGAAACACACAAGCACATGTTACTACCACAGGTTACAACATGAGAAACACACAAGCACATGTTACTACCACAGGTTACTACATGAGAAACACACAAGCACATGTTACTACCACAGGTTACTACATGAGAAACACAAAAGCACATGTTACTACCACAGGTTACTACATGAGAAACACACAAGCACATGTTACTACCACAGGTTACAACATGAGAAACACACAAGCACATGTTACTACCACATGTTTATACATGAGAAACATACTGTAGAGTCAAGGCCTTTGAAAAGTCTTAAACTGTGTCAACCCTGTTGAGGCTGTAGAGTCAAGGCCTTGGAGAAGTATTAAACTGTGTCAAACCTGTTGAGGCTGTAGAGCCAAGACCTTGGAGAAGTATTAAACTGTGTCAAACCTGTTGAGGCTGTAGAGTCAAGACCTTGGAGAAGTCTTAAACTGTGTCAACACTGTTGAGGCTGTAGAGTCATGGCCTTGGAGAAGTATTAAACTGTGTCAAACCTGTTGAGGCTGTAGAGTCAAGGCCTTGGAGAAGTCTTAAACTGTGTCAACCCTGTTGAGGCTGTAGAGTCATGGCCTTGGAGAAGTCTTAAACTGTGTCAAACCTGTTGAGGCTGTAGAGTCAAGGCCTTGGAGAAGTCTTAAACTGTGTCAAACCTGTTGAGGCTGTAGAGTCAAGGCCGTGGAGAAGTCTTAAACTGTGTCAACCCTGTTGAGGCTGTAGAGTCAAGGCCTTGGAGAAGTCTTAAACTGTGTCAAACCTGTTGAGGCTGTAGAGTCAAGGCCTTGGAGAAGTCTTAAACTGTGTCAACCCTGTTGAGGCTGTAGAGTGTAGAGTCAAGGCCTTGAGAAGTCTTAAACTGTGTCAACCCTGTTGAGGCTGTAGAGTGTAGAGTCAAGGCCTTGAGAAGTCTTAAACTGTGTCAAACCTGTTGAGGCTGTAGAGTCGAGGCCTTGGAGAAGTCTTAAACTGTGTCAAACCTGTTGAGGCTGTAGAGTCAAGGCCTTGAAAAGTCTTAAACTGTGTCAAACCTGTTGAGGCTGTAGAGTCAAGGCCTTGAGAAGTCTTAAACTGTGTCAAACCTGTTGAGGCTGTAGAGTCAAGGCCTTGGAGAAGTCTTAAACTGTGTCGAACCTGTTGAGGCTGTAGAGTCAAGGCCTTGGAGAAGTCTTAAACTGTGTCAACCCTGTTGAGGCTGTACAGTGTAGAGTCAAGGCCTTGGAGAAGTCTTAAACTGTGTCAAACCTGTTGAGGCTGTAGAGTCAAGGCCTTGAGAAGTCTTAAACTGTGTCAAACCTGTTGAGGCTGTAGAGTCATGGCCTTGGAAAAGTCTTAAACTGTGTCAAACCTGTTGAGGCTGTAGAGTCAAGGCCTTGGAAAAGTCTTAAACTGTGTCAACCCTGTTGAGGCTGTAGAGTCAAGGCCTTGAAAAGTATTAAACTGCTTCAAACCTGTTGAGGCTGTAGAGTCAAGACCTTGAGAAGTCTTAAACTGTGTCAAACCTGTTGAGGCTGTAGAGTCAAGGCCTTGGAGAAGTCTTAAACTGTGTCAAACCTGTTGAGGCTGTAGAGTCAAGGCCTTTGAAAAGTCTTAAACTGTGTCAAACCTGTTGAGGCTGTAGAGTCAAGGCCTTTGAAAAGTCTTAAACTGTGTCAACCCTGTTGAGGCTGTAGAGTCAAGGCCTTGAAAAGTATTAAACTGCTTCAAACCTGTTGAGGCTGTAGAGTCAAGACCTTGAGAAGTCTTAAACTGTGTCAAACCTGTTGAGGCTGTAGAGTCAAGGCCTTGGAGAAGTCTTAAACTGTGTCAAACCTGTTGAGGCTGTAGAGTCAAGGCCTTTGAAAAGTCTTAAACTGTGTCAAACCTGTTGAGGCTGTAGAGTCAAGGCCTTTGAAAAGTCTTAAACTGTGTCAACCCTGTTGAGGCTGTAGAGTCAAGGCCTTGAAAAGTATTAAACTGCTTCAAACCTGTTGAGGCTGTAGAGTCAAGACCTTGAGAAGTCTTAAACTGTGTCAAACCTGTTGAGGCTGTAGAGTCAAGGCCTTGGAGAAGTCTTAAACTGTGTCAAACCTGTTGAGGCTGTAGAGTCAAGGCCTTTGAAAAGTCTTAAACTGTGTCAAACCTGTTGAGGCTGTAGAGTCAAGGCCTTGGAGAAGCAGGTCACAGCCTTCTCATACTGGGACCGTCCCATTGCCTCTTGTCCATTTGAATAACTGCAGAGGGAAAATCGGTTATTCCCTCATGAACACATCACACCCACTGAGTGGATTTGTAAAATCAGGTCTCACTTTTTTTTAAGATTATTTTTTGGACATTTGTGCCTTTATTAGACAATACAGTAGGCAGACAGGAATGGGAGAGAGAGAGGATGACATGCGGCAAAGGACCTCGGGTCGGATTCAAACCCGCGTCGACCCGCACGAAGGACCGAGCCTCCGTGGTACGTGTGCTACCAGGTGAGCCACCAGGACTCATGTTTCACTTAAATCAAATCAAATCAAATCAAATCAAATCAAATCAAATCAATAACCTTCGTCCTTGCCAGAGAAATGTACGTGTTTATCTGACTTTCATGACGCGTTAAAATCCCACCATATAATTTGAAAAATAAATATGAGGCGAACAATAAGCATCTTTTTCTTCACTCTTTACATATTTTCTTTGGTTCAATAACAGCTATATACAGTAGTTATTATCGGTAATATTGTTAGTGTGCTCACTGCTCTGAAGCCTTGCTCTGTATGATGAGTTTCCCCTGGAGGTCTGCTCTCTCTGGACGTTTCTCTCCTGGTGTCACCTGGAGGTCTGCTCTCTCTGGGTGTTTCTCTCCTGGTGTCACCTGGAGGTCTGCTCTCTCTGGGTGTTTCTCTCCTGGTGTCACAGAGATCCTCCTGGAGCCAGACAGCCTGGCCTCCTCCAGGTTATCTTCTGACACAGCAGTCGTTAACAGTGACACATTCTGGTCTTCTGCTTGCTGATGGAAATTCCACTGAGAAAGCTGTAACAGGAAAATCACACATTCCGGCTACAATAAGCTTTGTGAAGCTTAGCCTCTACCGAGGTACTGTAGATTGATTATTTTCAGAATAATATAGATTTTTGTTTTAGTCTTGAAAATAATCTGTTTTTATGTGGCTTAAAATAGCCTAAGTCAAATACTATTTATAATGGAAGTTTAATGGAACTTTTTTTTAATGGAACTTTTTTTTAGTTTACCCTCAAAGTTACATTCCTCTATGTTACAGAAGGCAGCTATCTGATAGCCTGACTCCACCAGACGGGGGCGGCATTGTTCCACAAATTCACAATCCACCTCAGTCTGGCCCTGGCCTCAGAGATGCATTCAAACCGGCCGCCACACAGGCGCACCAATCAGCGTGAGCTAGGGGCGGGCTGTGGCGAGACCGGGTGTGACGCCACCGAGAGGCGCCTCTGCGTTTGTAGTTCTTTCACTATTCAACATGGCGGCGGCTACCGAGGCTAGCTCCAGTGTGCTAGTCAAACATTCTATTCAAAACAATAAGCTAACATAAACGTTAAACACTTGATCTTACAGTGAGTACGAAACCGTAACTGTATTGCTGTAATGTTATCAACTATGAACGTTAGTAAACAAGACATTGTTGTAGAATTTGGGGAGATAAGTTATTAGCTGTAAGGCTGTAATGGCTAACGGCTAGCCATTCACGCAAGTCACACAAACACAAAGCCCTTCTCACTCTCACCACAGCCCAGTAAACATGCAATCTGTTAAACCATAATTTTTGTTCCAAATCGAAATAAATCATAACGTTAATCAAAATGCCACTGAATTATTAGCTAATCAACACAGAACTGCAAAGATCAGTGTGATGTATTGTCCCTTTACTGCTAGCTGAAGTGTATTCTGCTATGAATAAATATAGTGCCAGAGGCCACTTACTTGTGCAGTGTGGTGGCCTCAAGCAAATCCAAGGCGACACTCGTTGAGGGAGGTAAGAGGAAGTAAAGTAGGAAAAAGAGAAAGTTGCCTACGCGTTTCGGCCGCTGTGGCCTTCGTCAGGGCAAATGTTGTGTGCTCAGGTGTGCACGGAACTTGTAGTGGCTTATGCTTCCGGTTAGGAAAATAAGTGTTTCCGGAATACGTGAAAAAAATGATATCCAATTCCAAAATAAAAGTATGGAAAAAATTGCGTGAAAGAAATTAAAATTGAAAATATTTTTGGTAATGGGACAGTATTTATAAAAAAGGTCTATAATCGATCTCTTCATTTAAGCCAGGGAGAGCCATAGCATCAAATTTGAAGATCCAGAAAGTTTCTCTCTGAAGAAGTTTCTTGAGGCGATCCTGCCCTCTTGTGGTCTGCTGTATATGTTCAATTCCCTCTGCTCTGAGTAAAGTGTCATTGCTGTCATGTGAGTCACTGAAGTGCCTAGCCATAGGGTAGTCTGTGTTCTTGGATCTGATAGCATATTTATGCTCGCTGACGCGGTCTTTGAGTCTACGTTTTGTTCGTCCAATATAGAAAAAGCCACAAGGGCAGGTGAGACGGTATACAACATAAGTAGTGTTGCAGTTAAAAAAATGTCTATGTTGGTAGGTGTGGTTGGTTTTCAAGTCTGTGAAGGTTTTGTTACGTATGATGTTGTCACAGTGATTGCAATGTCCACATCTATAGTTGCCCATAGGTCTTCTGAGCCATGACTCTTTTTGTTCGGCCGGCAGGTAGCTGTGTACAAGTTTATCTCTGAGGGAGGGAGCTCTTCTGTAGGAAAAAATGGGAGGGGTGGGAAAAAGTTGTCTGAGCGTGCTGTCACAAGTGATGATGTTCCAATTGGATCTGATTATTTGGTTGATGTGAGGGGCCTGGGTGCTGTATGTTGTAGTGAAGAAGGTCCGGTTCTCATTCTCCTTGGTTGTTCTGGTGCTATATACTAGTGTGTCTCTGTTTAAGGTGGTAGCTGACACTCGTGCTCTTAACACATGGTGAGGTTTGTAATTGCGTTCAATAAAACGCTCTGCCATGTTGTGAGACTGTATAGTAAAATCTTGATCTTGATCACATATCCTTCTCAGTCTTAAGAACTGGCCCTGTGGAATATTTTTCTTGAGATGGGGAGGGTGGAAGCTGTCTGCATGTAGAATGGTGTTACGGTCTGTGGGTTTTTTGTAGATGGTGGTGTGCAGCTGTTGATCTTCTCCCCTGGAGATAGTGAGGTCCAAGAAGTTAATCTTTTCTTTTGAGTATTCGAGGGACAGTCTGATGTTGTTGTTGGTGGAATTCAGGTATTTATGGAAATCTAGTAGATCAGACTCACTGCCTTTCCACAGGATAATGATATCGTCGATGTAACGTCCCCACCAAATAATGTTTTGAAAGTATTTGTTTTTAGCTGGATCCTGTATGTATTCCTTCTCCCAGAGGCCGAGAAAGAGGTTGGCGTAATTTGGGGCAAAGGCCGCCCCCATGGCTGTGCCTTTAAGTTGTTTGTAGTACTCGTCTCTGAAGAGGAAAACATTGTTGTAAAGAACCCAGCGGGTGAGGTCAATGATGAAGGAGTGAGGTGGGGAGGTTTCTTCATTCATGTTAAGGAAATGTTCCATAGCACGGAGGCCCTCGGTGTGTTCGATGTTGGTATAGAGGGAATTCACATCACAGGTAATGAGGAAGTCAAAGTTAACCGTTTTAAGGGAATGTATTTTTTGCAGAACCTGGTTTGTGTCTTTGATGTAAGATGGAAGGAGTGGGACCAGAGGTTTAATGAAGTGGTCAATGTACTGGGAGGCAGGTTCAGTGAGAGAGCCATTGGCGGAAATGATTGGCCGACCAGGAGGATTGTCTTTGGGTTCCTTGTGCACCTTGGGCAAGAGGTAGAAGGCAGCAGTGGTAGGGTGTTCACAGTTTAAAAAGGAGAATTCATGATCAGAAACCCAGCCCTCTTCTTTAGCTACTGTGAAGAGGGCTGGGTTTCTGATCATGAATTCTCCTTTTTAAACTGTGAACACCCTACCACTGCTGCCTTCTACCTCTTGCCCAAGGTGCACAAGGAACCCAAAGACAATCCTCCTGGTCGGCCAATCATTTCCGCCAATGGCTCTCTCACTGAACCTGCCTCCCAGTACATTGACCACTTCATTAAACCTCTGGTCCCACTCCTTCCATCTTACATCAAAGACACAAACCAGGTTCTGCAAAAAATACATTCCCTTAAAACGGTTAACTTTGACTTCCTCATTACCTGTGATGTGAATTCCCTCTATACCAACATCGAACACACCGAGGGCCTCCGTGCTATGGAACATTTCCTTAACATGAATGAAGAAACCTCCCCACCTCACTCCTTCATCATTGACCTCACCCGCTGGGTTCTTTACAACAATGTTTTCCTCTTCAGAGACGAGTACTACAAACAACTTAAAGGCACAGCCATGGGGGCGGCCTTTGCCCCAAATTACGCCAACCTCTTTCTCGGCCTCTGGGAGAAGGAATACATACAGGATCCAGCTAAAAACAAATACTTTCAAAACATTATTTGGTGGGGACGTTACATCGACGATATCATTATCCTGTGGAAAGGCAGTGAGTCTGATCTACTAGATTTCCATAAATACCTGAATTCCACCAACAACAACATCAGACTGTCCCTCGAATACTCAAAAGAAAAGATTAACTTCTTGGACCTCACTATCTCCAGGGGAGAAGATCAACAGCTGCACACCACCATCTACAAAAAACCCACAGACCGTAACACCATTCTACATGCAGACAGCTTCCACCCTCCCCATCTCAAGAAAAATATTCCACAGGGCCAGTTCTTAAGACTGAGAAGGATATGTGATCAAGATCAAGATTTTACTATACAGTCTCACAACATGGCAGAGCGTTTTATTGAACGCAATTACAAACCTCACCATGTGTTAAGAGCACGAGTGTCAGCTACCACCTTAAACAGAGACACACTAGTATATAGCACCAGAACAACCAAGGAGAATGAGAACCGGACCTTCTTCACTACAACATACAGCACCCAGGCCCCTCACATCAACCAAATAATCAGATCCAATTGGAACATCATCACTTGTGACAGCACGCTCAGACAACTTTTTCCCACCCCTCCCATTTTTTCCTACAGAAGAGCTCCCTCCCTCAGAGATAAACTTGTACACAGCTACCTGCCGGCCGAACAAAAAGAGTCATGGCTCAGAAGACCTATGGGCAACTATAGATGTGGACATTGCAATCACTGTGACAACATCATACGTAACAAAACCTTCACAGACTTGAAAACCAACCACACCTACCAACATAGACATTTTTTTAACTGCAACACTACTTATGTTGTATACCGTCTCACCTGCCCTTGTGGCTTTTTCTATATTGGACGAACAAAACGTAGACTCAAAGACCGCGTCAGCGAGCATAAATATGCTATCAGATCCAAGAACACAGACTACCCTATGGCTAGGCACTTCAGTGACTCACATGACAGCAATGACACTTTACTCAGAGCAGAGGGAATTGAACATATACAGCAGACCACAAGAGGGCAGGATCGCCTCAAGAAACTTCTTCAGAGAGAAACTTTCTGGATCTTCAAATTTGATGCTATGGCTCTCCCTGGCTTAAATGAAGAGATCGATTATAGACCTTTTTTATAAATACTGTCCCATTACCAAAAATATTTTCAATTTTAATTTCTTTCACGCAATTTTTTCCATACTTTTATTTTGGAATTGGATATCATTTTTTTCACGTATTCCGGAAACACTTATTTTCCTAACCGGAAGCATAAGCCACTACAAGTTCCGTGCACACCTGAGCACACAACATTTGCCCTGACGAAGGCCACAGCGGCCGAAACGCGTAGGCAACTTTCTCTTTTTCCTACTTTACTTCCTCTTACCTCCCTCAACGAGTGTCGCCTTGGATTTGCTTGAGGCCACCACACTGCACAAGTAAGTGGCCTCTGGCACTATATTTATTAATAGTTCCCTCACCAAGAGCACCTCAAACAAATAAACAAACAAACAGACACATACGACAGAGCACGCCAGCTCCCCCATTTTCTCTGTATTCTGCTATGATTGGAATGTTGGCTGCTGTTTAATAAACCACGTTAACTCACGTTGGTGTCCGAGTGACATATTATGTTATACAGGCGAGATTAAAGATCTCAGGATACAATACAACAATCAGTTTATCTGATATTTTCCCCCGCTTGCATAAATTATACTGTGAAGTGTGAATATAGCTCTAGCATATAGTAGTCCTATATGTCTGATATTTTGGAGCTGTTATTCGAGAAATTGGTTTATCGATAGAACATACCGGTAGCTTAAGATTTTGCACTTGTACTTTAGATAGGGGGTAAACAAACGTCATGGGAGCCAATACTAGGAGTACGGTATATCAACAAGGAACCATTCTTAAAGTTAGAGATTATATCCAAATACATGCTGCATGGTGTAACCAGGGTGTTTTTCCTCTTCTCTGTTGACGTCCTCTGGGCTCCAGGCAGCTCCCTTTCGCAGATTCATCTGACAACATCTTTATGCATTTACATCGTCTTATCATTTGACCCAATCGTGCCTCAAGACCAGCAGATTATGTAACAACAACACCACACACGGCCGTCATTTCTCCGTTTAGTTTATTATTACAAAAGTAAGCAAATAACATTCTCCAGTCATGCGTAAATATCTACCATTCCACTGACACATATGCTAAAATTCACCAGTTAAATAGTAGCGTTAAATCATTATATTGTATCAAAGCATTTGGTTGTTGCCATGATCATAAAGGCTAGAGAGCGTTGCGTCTCCATGACGTTAGCCGTCCAGGGTGCGTGCCACTCGGTGTCATATCGTGTCATCAGTTCCCTGAAGAAACGAACAACGATATGTGTTATGAATGAATCGCTGTTAACGTTAACATTAATCATCAATCATCAGACGTAGCACCCCAACCTCCAAATGTTGCTATCGTTAGCGTAACATCAGTTAATCCAATCAGTTACATTTAACGTGCAAAATGGCCTACCTGCACTTCATCCTCAGTCAGACATCTGCAGTAATTCTTCTTTCTTTTGGCAAATTGAATAGTCAATGGTTGCACCCAATATTCACCTTACAAAAACAGCAAAAAATCTGCGACCTCCATGCTAACTATTAGCAATTGTAGTCCTAGCTGATCAGGCGCTGCTACATCATGAAGGGAAGTCGATCTGATTGGTTGGCGCTGGCAAGCCCAGACGGTGACAGACAGACGGTCCATCCAATCACCTGCCTAGTAGCTTGAAAAAAGTGACCGCCCTCTTCAGCAATGTAGCTTGGCCGAATCCAGATGGATGTTGTTTGTGAAACAGATATTTGAAGCAAACTCATCGATCTGGCAGCGTCAGGTTAGCTATCTGAGCATTTTCTCACCAAACCAGTGTCGTTAACTTTAGTGAGTGACATAAAGTAGCCTAATTCCCAAACAAAATAGATGTAGGCTAGGTAATAATTCAAATGACTGATTACTGACTACTGAGTATAGGTATACAAATGTTTTATTAAATTGTAAATTGTTTTAGATAAGTGTAATTTTACCTGCTGGTCATTTCTGTCCGGAGAAGTGTCCATTGTGCTGATATAAGCTGAAGCTAATGTTGTGCTCACATTAGTTTTGTTCTCTTTACTTAAACATTACAGTTGAGAGACTTTTGCTGCTGCGTTTATGATGTTAATCTAGATGTTACCATGGAAGCCGTCTAACACCTGCACGTCTACACCACACCCTCTAGGAGGCGCCAGAGGCTTTCAAACAGAGAGAGGGCTCACTTCTGCTTCCGACTAGCTTTTTCACAATCATGGTCATTTTGCTTCGCATTACTGTAGAATCTAGAGATCATTGCTAAAAATGATATTTTCTATTTAGATTTGTTTAACGATCATATTTCTTAAGTAGAGGTTTGAATTAACTCTGTCTGAGCGACAGTGTTTTTCCTTCTAAATTGATGATCTTTGGCTAAAGCACGTTTCAACCCTCTTCAACCGCCACAACGAGACTTTTATTTTGAAAGGAGCAAACCAGGAAATGACAGGCACACACTCGATCAGCTGACTAGAATGTTGACAAAGCAAGTTGGCCGCTGGCTGGCTGGCAGGGAAGCAGAAAAGCTCAGACAGAGCACAGATCATCAGACATTAGTAGTTGCAGTGGACGGGATGTGGTGAGATGTGTGGAGGTGATTTGTGACACAGCGAGGCTGCCAGGCGCTGCCTCCCGGGCTGCAGGCTCCACTCCTCGGCTGCATTGATCGGCCTGGCTGGGCTCCATGTAGGGAAGGCAGAAGGACCACAAGACAGGGTTCGTACAAAGTTGGGGGGAAAGCTTAAATTTAACCGGTGTGTTTTTCAGGGTAGGAATAGCCCAATGCTATACTTGTTTTCAAATACTCATTGAAAAAGGCTTGCTTTTCAACATAATCTGGTCTTTCATTGCATATACACAATCACTCATGTTTCAAACCAAAAATATTTTAATATTTGTACTCGTCACTCATAGCTAGATAACTCCTCTTTTTTGATCCCAGATTATACTCTGGGAATTAGCATGCGTTAAATAATCACAATCAAAACAGCCCTACAATCAAAGTTAATTTGAACAGCTGGTCAAATAAAGTGACAATTAAGCCTGCATTGATTAATGTGGGTATATGGAGGAATATTTTAAACTATTTTTTGCAATTCAACAATTTAGATGTCATGATAAAAAAGACTTTGAGGGTCTGAAAATGTTCTTTAGGCACATTGAAAGTGGTTGAATGAATGTGACTGTTAATAAGCTGTGCGACCCCTGACAGGAGACAGAGCTGTCAGCATGGACATCCAGGACGAGAGGAGGCGTCTGCTGGATGCAGAAGAGGGAGATGAGGAGGCAAACAGCGGGCAGAGCTCTGAGCAGGACGCCTATCTGGAGTGAGTAACACACACACAGCTACTGTAGGACTGGACCAAAGATCATGTCTGTGTTTTTAGGCTGAATGGCGATACACGATATATAGGCTATGGGGACATTCAGACCAAAAGCGTTTTGTCGCGCTAACATGCTCCTCTTTTAATGAACGCACCTGGCGTTTAGCTCTGGTGGCGTCTGTTGTTTTTGGAGGAGCGTTGTGGGTGTTTTAAAGCTGAAAAAAGTTGAACATTCGAGGAAAAGCGTCCTGCTCATTTCTTTCACCCCTCCTACCTTTTCTCCTCCCGAGGGATTTTCAACCTCAGCTGCTGCCAGAATTGGCAATAATCTGGCTTTCATGTTGACAGTGAACAACATCAAACAGACTGGCTACCGTCCTTGTGGTCGTTGTGTTCTGATCTGTACTGCACGCGACTGCAGGGGAAAACAAACGGAGCACAAAAAAACGCCCCGTACGGTGTTTTGTGCACAATGGAAGCGCTCTCAACATGATTTTCATAGCGTTCTGACTGAAAAAAAACGCTTTTGGTGTGAATGTCCCCTAACTCAGTATTTTCTACGAAGTGGGCTAAATGTTCAGTTGTGTAAGTCAAATTAAAGGAGATCACGTATGTGCCTATCAGAAAAGAATATATATCAATGAAAACTCTGTGCCATCAAACAAAATACCAGACAGATTCCTCATCGGATCGAAACGTCTGTTTATTAAATGATGTGGCATGGAGTAAGTGTGCGAACCTTCCAAGACGGCTCGATGCGAGAATGAGATGAGATCACAGGTTAGTTAGACTATTGGTGCTTTCACCAAATATGTAGGCCGACACAATGAGATTTTTGATAATGATCAGTAATGATTAGAGTAACACAGTGTAGTAAAGCATGGCCAACACACACAGAGTAACACAGTGTAGTAAATCATGGCCAACACACACAGAGTAACACAGTGTAGTAAATCATGGCCAACACACACAGAGTAACACAGTGTAGTAAATCATGGCCAACACACACAGAGTAACACAGTGTAGTAAATCATGGCCAACACACACAGAGTAACACAGTGTAGTAAAGCATGGCCAACACACACAGAGTAACACAGTGTAGTAAAGCATGGCCAACACACACAGAGTAACACAGTGTAGTAAAGCATGGCCAACACACACAGAGTAACACAGTGTAGTAAAGCATGGCCAACACACACAGAGTAACACAGTGTAGTAAAGCATGGCCAACACACACAGAGTAACAATTGTATCTGTAAAGCATCAGTGTGGCAAAAGCAGCTTTCTGCCATAGATCATCTATTTCAGTGGATGTTTCCTGTAGTCCTAAAAGACTGAACCGCTTACTCAGCAATGTCACACATTTCTTAGTGTGTACAAGTAGCTACTTTTTCACTATTTGTTCTGGTGGCACACCACACACACCACTGGGAAAATGAGTATTCAACTGTATTTTATTATCGGTGTATATAGTCCATCAGTTTAAGCAGGAGTGGAAAGAGTACCAAAAGTAGTACTAGTAGCCTGCTAAGAAGTTGTACTTGAGTAGTACTCGAGTAGCTTCAAGTACTTTGTTGACATTTTACTTTGAAGGAGAAGTTAAATTACTGGTGTAATGGACATAAGTAAAAGTAACAAATTTAAAATACTCTGGTTAAAATAAGCCATTGTTCCATAATGATCTTTTCCATGCAAAAAGGACAGATATTTCAAAATAGGTTAATTTAATTTGAAAAGCTTTACAAAATAACGTGTATGACTAAACTAAAGGCAAGTTACTGTTCTCTGCTGACTGACTGTTCAATGCTAAAGTAACTTAATGGCACCTTCACTGGCCAGTTTCCACAGGTAATAATTATAAAATGTAGCAAAGTACAATACTTCACTCAAACCAGACTGAAGTAAGCAACTGAACAATAAACTAAACCAGGGACGGGCAACTTTGATGATAGAGAGGGCCACAAAAAAATGCCCTCGCTACCAGAGAGCCAGATTTTGCTGAGGGCTGGGCGTGAAGAATTTGGGGCATTTGAAGCCAGGTTATTTTTAATTAACAGTTTGTGTTGTCATTATTCAGTCTTAACCACCAATATTTTATCCTTTTCTCACTCAATCCTATGTCACCACCTGCTCTTCCTGCAGGGCTTGACATTAACTTTTTTGACCACCTGCCAATATGGCTGCTAGATTTTAAAGTTACCAGCCAATTAGAATTTCCACTAGCCAAAATGTTTTTCTTGAAATAAACCAGAATATGAGTGGGTTAATTTAAGCATAAGTATCAGTAAGTGGCCCGGGATTCTCAAAGCCTGTGTTGAGGGTCACACAAGAACAAAAATGCACTCTTGAAGCTAAATAAATCCAAAACCGAGTTAATTATTTACATTTTTACTTCAATGAAGAAGAGTAATTTCTTACACATGAGATTACTTTTAGCCTTTTACTCATAAAGATTATTGAAAGATATTCCATATTCCAGACTGAAATGTTATAACAGAAGTATTGGTCAGAATGACGTGAACATTTGGACACTTATTCAGCGGGTATCTTGCATGTTGCGTTCAGGTGCACTGTAAAAAAAAAAAAATTGCAATTCCACTGAACCCACCCCTGAACTAAACGGTTCTCAAATCAGATGGGACACTGTTAGGGCTTAAAATCCATACTGATTTTCCATTATATCATTCAAAACGTTTGCCAGTGAAGTTGGAATTAAGTTTCATTGTAAGTGATATTCAAAAGGTCTTAAAAAGTCTTACATTTTACTTGAAGAACCCTGGTGGGGGGGGGGGGGGGGGGGGCACCCTGGACACAGTGAGCTTTGACCTTTACCTGGCTCTGTCCCTGACCCTCTTTGACCTGACTCTGTCCCTGACCCTCTTTGACCTGGCTCTGTCCCTGACCCTCTTTGACCTGGCTCTGTCCCTGACCCTCTTTGACCTGGCTCTGTCCCTGACCCTCTTTGACCTGGCTCTGTCCCTGACCCTTTTTGACCTGGCTCTGTCTCTGACCCTCTTTGACCTGGCTCTGTCCCTGACCCTCTTTGACCTGGCACTGTCCCTGTCCCTCTCTGTGCAGCAAAGTGAGCAACAGGAAGTTGTACCTGGCCACCTTTGTGTCGGTGCTGGGACCCATGAGCTTTGGCTTCGTGCTGGGCTACAGCTCGCCGGCGATCCCAGAGCTCTCCCGGATCTCAGACCCCAGGCTGCGGCTGGACGGAAACCAGGCCTCCTGGTTCGGGGTATGATGATGTCACTATATTTTAATGTATAGTAGACCAGGCCTCCTGGTTCTGGGTATGATGATGTCACTATATTTTAATGTATAGTAGACCAGGCCTCCTGGTTCTGGGTATGATGATGTCACTATATTTTAATGTATAGTAGACCAGGCCTCCTGGTTCTGAGTATGATGATGTCACTATATTTTAATGTATAGTAGACCAGGCCTCCTGGTTCTGAGTATGATGATGTCACTATATTTTAATGTATAGTAGACCAAGCCTCCTGGTTCTGAGTATGATGATGTCACTATATTTTAATATATAGTAGTAGACCAAGCCTCCTGGTTCTGAGTATGATGATGTCACTATATTTTAATATATAGTAGTAGACCAGGCCTCCTGGTTCTGGGTATGATGATGTCACTATATTTTAATATATAGTAGTAGACCAGGCCTCCTGGTTCTGGGTATGATGATGTCACAATATTTTAATGTATAGTAGACCAGGCCTCCTGGTTCTGGGTATGATGATGTCACTATATTTTAATGTATAGTAGACCAGGCCTCCTGGTTCTGGGTATGATGATGTCACTATATTTTAATGTATAGTAGACCAGGCCTCCTGGTTCTGGGTATGATGATGTCACTATATTTTAATGCAGGGGCACTCAATTAAAATTCTAAGAGGTCCAGATAGAGAAAATGTCCTCAAGCGAAGGTCCGGAACATTGAGCTTGCGTTATGATTCAGTGCCATTGAACTTAGGCTACTTCAATGATTGCAGTAGCCTAATGGTACAACGTCTGTATGTAGTCAGTGACTCATTAAATCAAAATAAACATCAATAATGTTTATTTACAGTTTTCATATTTAACTGGATTAATTATAAATAACTAGCCCACACTAATATTAAATACATGTTCTTTTCTCATTTCAAGTAAAAATAATGGCTGCATTTAGAAATAACACAACAGAGTGCTTTGGAAAAATTTGCATCTTAAAATAAAGTGCTTTAATTTTAGAAAAATAAGTTCCCCCTTTTCTTCCTTTTCTTAACTCCATTTCACATTTTATCAGTCAGGCTCTCAGCCAACAAACCTCCTTTTCTCTTGATAGAAGTGAGCTCCCACTCTGTTTGTCTGTGCCTGCCTGCCTGCCTGTCTGTCTGTCTTTCTATCTATCGGTCGCTCGCAATGCAAACTTTGCATGCCGTTGGGCAGTGAATGTGTGTGCGCCCTGGATTTGAGTGTGTTTGCTCATGTGTGGCACTTCCATAGACAGCTGGTCAGGATCGCATCACACTTCACGAGACATACTGGTTTTGAACTGCTCGTGAGACCAATGAATGAACATGAGTCTGCCTGCTCTGGATTAAAACTAAAGCTTTGTTTTCACGGGCTACTCTTTCTTTTGAGCACGCGATGTGAAATACTTCTCTCGCATTTCTCTGAGTCTCGCCTCTCCTCCGTCCGTGTGTCAACTCTCCCGCAGCAGCAGCAGGCAGAATCGATTCGCTTGTTGATTGGCTGAGTAGCATCACGTGTGATGATTTACAGCACATGCATTGGTCTGTGAGCTTCCTAACAGATAAACCAGTGGTACCATAAAGGCTAGAAAATGTGCCGGTTAAAATAGAAATGCTCAGTGAAAATGTAACTATTCAGTGATTTGTAGGTTATAGGGCTCGGTCCGGATAGGACGGCGTCTGGGTCCGGATGCGGACCGGAGTCCGGACTTTGAGGATCGCTGTTTTAATGTATAGTAGACCAGGCCTCCTGGTTCTGGGTATGATGATGTCACCACATGCTTCTAAGCACAACACACTCTGCTTGGGCCGGTGGAATGATGTGTCTCAAGGCATGAGGACCTCCAACATGTGTGGTGTGTGTGTGTGTGTGTGTGTGGTGTGTGTGTGTGTGTGTGTGTGTGTGTGTGTGTGTGTGTGTGTGGTGTGTGTGTGTGGTGTGTGTGTGGTGTGTGTGGTGTGTTGTGTGTGTGTGTGTGTATGTTGTGTGTGTGTGTGGGTGTGTGTGTCTCAGTCCATAGTGACGGTGGGTGCAGCTGTGGGCGGGCTGCTGGGTGGCTGGATGGTGGAGAAGATGGGCAGGAAGTTGAGTCTGATGTGCTGCTCGCTGCCCTTCGTCCTGGGCTTCACCGTCATCGTCTCGGCTCAGAGCGTGTGGATGTTGTACCTGGGCCGTGTCCTCACCGGCCTGGCCAGCGGACTCACCTCTCTGGTCGTCCCCGTGAGTCCTGTCATGTCCGCTGACCAAGACGGAAACTTCACGTCTTGGTTTTGGGAGACTTAAAGGAAGGGTTCACCCAAAATTGAAAATTTTGTCATTTTCTACTCGCAATCATGTGTCACTGGAAGGACGGGTGAAGTTTTTTAGTCCACAAAATGTTTGTGACGTTTTCGAGGGAAACAGAGTTACAGCGTTTCTCCTAAACAATTGGAAGTGAATGATGCAAGGGCGTCGTTTTGGTCTCAGAGACCACGCCCATAGCCCATTGGACTGGCACATTCAGTGGTGTAAAACGGGGGTAAATGTAACTTTGAACATAATGCAAACTAATTTCACTCAATAATGGTCGGGTCAATTCTATCCTTGCAAAATATGGGAAGACTCTAGAACAGGGGTGCCCACACTTTTTCAGCTTGGGAGCTACTTTTAAAATGACCAAGTCAAAGTGATCTACCAAACATATTTATTTATATATATATACACTGAGTATACAAATACATTATGTTGGTGTACCTTGCATAACTGCATGAGAGGGCACAATACAACATACATTTTTTTTTTTTTTACATTTTTACATTTTTTTTTTGCATTTACAGTAGGCTACATTTTTGGTCATTACCTTGCTTACTACGGTACTCTGATGACTTGCACTGAATGGAATCAGCCAGGGTTGCATAGTCCGGGCAGTAGCTGCTGATAGCCATCCTTAAGCAGACTTCCAAATGTTCATCAGTCATGGTGGAACGGTATTTGGACTTGATGATCTTCATGTGGGAAAAGGCTGACTCACATAAGTAGGTGGTGCCGAATAATGCGGTCAAGAAAGTAGCACATTTTCTAATGTTTGGGTACCTTTCCTCTGTGAGTACTGTGAGAACTGGCGCACCTGTACGTCAATCAAGTGGCAAATGCCATAGTGAAGATGGATGATAGGCTAACTTAAAAAAAAAAAAAAGTTAGCCTATCATCCATCCTCACTACGGCCCCCCCCACCCCCCCCCCCTCCCTCAATGCCATGCGATCTACCACACTACCTTCGCGATCGACGTATTGGGCACCCCTGCTCTAGAATCTAAATGACCTATATAACTGCACTCCAAAGATAATGCAAATAAGGTTGCTTAAAAGTTGGTAGGGACAATTGGACACCCTGAAATGTTGGGTTGTGACATGTCAACCAACCCTACCCAAATCGACGCGCTTGGAATGATGACCAACTTTCAAACGTGGATGGTGACCACGTGCCATTTTATCTAGGAAAATGTGCCCGAACCCTGATATAAGTCTCTCTGGATAAAAGCATCTGCTAAATGGTTAAAATATCAGTTTAAATGTCTCCCGTCACTTTCAGTAACTTTTGCTGTTCTGGCATTTTTTGTTCTGTGACTTACTTTCCACTTTTCCCTTCTCACTTCCTGTTTGTCAGCTGTATATTTCGGAGATGGCCCACGAGCGAGTCCGCGGGACCATCGGCTCCTGCGTGCAGCTCATGGTGGTGCTCGGCATCATGGGAGCCTATCTCACAGGTACGTACAGCTGCTCGGCATCATGGGAGCCTATCTCACAGGTACGTACAGCTGCTCAGCATCATGGGAGCCTATCTCACAGGTACGTACAGCTGCTCTGCATCATGGGAGCCTATCTCACAGGTACGTACAGCTGCTCTGCATCATGGGAGCCTATCTCACAGGTACGTACAGCTGCTCTGCATCATGGGAGCCTATCTCACAGGTACGTACAGCTGCTCTGCATCATGGGAGCCTATCTCACAGGTACGTACAGCTGCTCTGCATCATGGGAGCCTATCTCACAGGTACATACAGCTGCTCTGCATCATGGGAGCCTATCTCACAGGTACATACAGCTGCTCTGCATCATGGGAGCCTATCTCACAGGTACGTACAGCTGCTCTGCATCATGGGAGCCTATCTCACAGGTACGTACTGCTGCTCTGCATCATGGGAGCCTATCTCACAGGTACGTACAGCTGCTCGGCATCATGGGAGCCTATCTCACAGGTACGTACAGCTGCTCGGCATCATGGGAGCCTATCTCACAGGTACATACAGCTGCTCTGCATCATGGGAGCCTATCTCACAGGTACATACAGCTGCTCTGCATCATGGGAGCCTATCTCACAGGTACGTACAGCTGCTCTGCATCATGGGAGCCTATCTCACAGGTACATACAGCTGCTCTGCATCATGGGAGCCTATCTCACAGGTACATACAGCTGCTCTGCATCATGGGAGCCTATCTCACAGGTACATACAGCTGCTCTGCATCATGGGAGCCTATCTCACAGGTACATACAGCTGCTCTGCATCATGGGAGCCTATCTCACAGGTACGTACAGCTGCTCTGCATCATGGGAGCCTATCTCACAGGTACGTACTGCTGCTCTGCATCATGGGAGCCTATCTCACAGGTACGTACAGCTGCTCTGCATCATGGGAGCCTATCTCACAGGTACATACAGCTGCTCTGCATCATGGGAGCCTATCTCACAGGTACGTACAGCTGCTCTGCATCATGGGAGCCTATCTCACAGGTACGTACTGCTGCTCTGCATCATGGGAGCCTATCTCACAGGTACGTACAGCTGCTCGGCATCATGGGAGCCTATCTCACAGGTACGTACAGCTGCTCGGCATCATGGGAGCCTATCTCACAGGTACATACAGCTGCTCTGCATCATGGGAGCCTATCTCACAGGTACATACAGCTGCTCTGCATCATGGGAGCCTATCTCACAGGTACATACAGCTGCTCTGCATCATGGGAGCCTATCTCACAGGTACGTACAGCTGCTCTGCATCATGGGAGCCTATCTCACAGGTACGTACAGCTGCTCTGCATCATGGGAGCCTATCTCACAGGTACATACAGCTGCTCTGCATCATGGGAGCCTATCTCACAGGTACATACAGCTGCTCTGCATCATGGGAGCCTATCTCACAGGTACATACAGCTGCTCTGCATCATGGGAGCCTATCTCACAGGTACGTACAGCTGCTCTGCATCATGGGAGTCTATCTCACAGGTACATACAGCTGCTCAGCATCATGGGAGCCTATCTCACAGGTACGTACAGCTGCTCAGCATCATGGGAGTCTATCTCACAGGTACGTACAGCTGCTCTGCATCATGGGAGCCTATCTCACAGGTACGTACAGCTGCTCTGCATCATGGGAGCCTATCTCACAGGTACGTATAGCTGCTCTGCATCATGGGAGCCTATCTCACAGGTACGTACAGCTGCTCTGCATCATGGGAGCCTATCTCACAGGTACGTACAGCTGCTCTGCATCATGGGAGCCTATCTCACAGGTACGTACAGCTGCTCTGCATCATGGGAGCCTATCTCACAGGTACGTACAGCTGCTCTGCATCATGGGAGCCTATCTCACAGGTACGTACAGCTGCTCTGCATCATGGGAGCCTATCTCACAGGTACGTACAGCTGCTCTGCATCATGGGAGCCTATCTCACAGGTACGTACAGCTGCTCGGCATCATGGGAGCCTATCTCACAGGTACGTACAGCTGCTCGGCATCATGGGAGCCTATCTCACAGGTACGTACAGCTGCTCGGCATCATGGGAGCCTATCTCACAGGTACGTACAGCTGCTCTGCATCATGGGAGCCTATCTCACAGGTACGTACAGCTGCTCTGCATCATGGGAGCCTATCTCACAGGTACGTACAGCTGCTCTGCATCATGGGAGCCTATCTCACAGGTACATACAGCTGCTCTGCATCATGGGAGCCTATCTCACAGGTACATACAGCTGCTCTGCATCATGGGAGCCTATCTCACAGGTACATACAGCTGCTCTGCATCATGGGAGCCTATCTCACAGGTACATACAGCTGCTCTGCATCATGGGAGCCTATCTCACAGGTACGTACAGCTGCTCTGCATCATGGGAGTCTATCTCACAGGTACATACAGCTGCTCAGCATCATGGGAGCCTATCTCACAGGTACGTACAGCTGCTCAGCATCATGGGAGTCTATCTCACAGGTACGTACAGCTGCTCTGCATCATGGGAGCCTATCTCACAGGTACGTACAGCTGCTCTGCATCATGGGAGCCTATCTCACAGGTACGTATAGCTGCTCTGCATCATGGGAGCCTATCTCACAGGTACGTACAGCTGCTCTGCATCATGGGAGCCTATCTCACAGGTACGTACAGCTGCTCTGCATCATGGGAGCCTATCTCACAGGTACATACAGCTGCTCTGCATCATGGGAGCCTATCTCACAGGTACGTACAGCTGCTCTGCATCATGGGAGCCTATCTCACAGGTACGTACAGCTGCTCTGCATCATGGGAGCCTATCTCACAGGTACGTACAGCTGCTCGGCATCATGGGAGCCTATCTCACAGGTACGTACAGCTGCTCTGCATCATGGGAGCCTATCTCACAGGTACGTACAGCTGCTCGGCATCATGGGAGCCTATCTCACAGGTACGTACAGCTGCTCTGCATCATGGGAGCCTATCTCACAGGTACGTACGGCTGCTCAGCATCATGGGAGCCTATCTCACAGGTACGTACAGCTGCTCTGCATCATGGGAGCCTATCTCACAGGTACGTACGGTAGCTGTGAGTTTTACCGCTGTCCTTAACGGTCACTTTAACTGGTCTGACTGGTCTTTGGACTGGTTTCAAAGGAAACTCACTAAACACATTGTGTGGTTTATAAAGTTCCCATTCAAGTCAGGAAACAACAGCAAAAGCCCTGCGAGGTTCCTCCCACACAGCGCTTTACAAGCTGTCAATCATTCAAGGAGTTTTTCGTGATCGTAACATTTATGATTTTACTACATTGCAAAAGTCACCTAAGCATTGCCTTGTGGTGCATGTTTTGAAATTATTTTTGTAATTATATTTTCTTTTCAGAAACAGAAATAAAAAAATACACATCCAAATCAATCTGCAGATGAAAAACGGAAACAAACACGACTTGATTTTGATCTGCTGCTGAAGCCTCTGTGTCATCGAGAGAGGGGGAGAGAGAGAGGGAGGGATGGAGCGAGAGAGAGGAAAGACAGAGGGAGGGGGGGAGAGAGAGAGGAAAGACAGAGGGAGAGGGGGGGGATTCACATGCAGCGAGGCACTTTTTCTTTCCCCCCCTTTCCTCAGAACTGGTCCGTGGACTGGTGTGATTTGATTGGCGGGCCGGACTTGGCCCGCGGGCCGCCAGTTCAATAGGCCTGGTGTAGAGCATACAGTAGATCTGCCCTCCTGTCTTCAGTTGAATAGGCCTGGTGTAGAGCCTACAGTAGATCTGCCCTCCTGTCTTCAGTTGAATAGGCCTGGTGTAGAGCCTACAGTAGATCTACCCTCCTGTCTTCAGATGAATAGGCCTGGTGTAGAGCACACAGTAGATCTGCCCTCCTGTCTTCACGTGTCATATCTTTGCTCTGTCTGGTTATCGTCTGTCTGTATAGATTCCCTCCTGTGTCTGTGTCAAACACCTCGTGACAAAGTGCTGTAGAAATGTGTGTGACTCGGCTTGAGCCGACTCAGCAAGAAATGAGAAGTTCCCTATAAGCTCTGGGGAAAAGCCTCGGTCAAAGGCCGGGAAGAAGAACCGGCCAATGGCGGCCCAAAGCTGTCCGTCATGTGACGCGATCACAAACAAAAGTAGAAATAACATGTTCTTTATTGGACAGTATATGTCCTCTAATCAGACACCATACACATGATGCTCTAACTAGAGGACACTCTGTAGGGTGCATAGTGCATACCTCCGTCAAAAGGGTGTGTGGCAATGGGTGTGATTGAACACACCCACTGCCACGCCCCCTTTTGGCCAGTGGGTGTGGAAAGTGAATGACTTCAAAGTTGGCCCATGACCTGCTTTTCTGCCAAGTTTGATGCAAATCCGTTCATAACTTTGTGAGATATCCTGCAGACAAAACAAACAGGGGAGAAAACACACCCTCAGCAGCATATAATGATGCCCTATTAGACCCACAATATACTAGCCTACAGTATACTACTTAAAGCAGCTACGAGCAAGATTTTCGATTGTTATTAACTCATTGAGTGCCAGCCACTTTTGGAGAACGGACGCTCCCAGTGCCAGAGTTTCAGAGCGTTTTCAGTGATTTCTCGAGGCCCACAGAATATTGTGTGATATTACTATGTAAACACCGAACACGCAAAAAGAACAAGGAGACTCTATTGTATCATCAGCAAAAAAAAGTTTATTGATACCATTTTCCGTTCTTTAGTTATCAGCCGGAGAAGATAGGTCAAAAACAGCAAAAACAGGCATTTCCATCTAGAAGCTGAGATATTCAGCCTTTTGTGAAATGAAGCATTTCAAGCACATTCACTGACTCTAGCTAATATTTTCTGATGTAGTGACGTGGTGTAGTTGTGTGCTGCCCTGCGTGCCCCACCCCCCTCTCCCCCCCTCAGCTGCAAACTCCTCCCCACACTAGTAACACACAGCCTCACACACTCAGCGTCTATTTTCGGAGTGCTTTTTGTGCACCGCCTCCCAGGCAGCGCGACACAAAAAAGCCACACCGGACTGCAGGGAAAGGTTTGGCTTTTCAGTGTCGGCTGCTGCTTTTCTAGCGGCTAATCGTGTGAAGAAACTATGCAGACAGACAGACAGAGGCAGAGGAGCTCAGTTGTGTGCGCGGATTGACTGCTGTTGGCAGGCACCGTCAGTTGCAGCCAGAGCAATCTACATGGCTGTGGGCTGCAGAATGAGCGGTTTCTCTTTGATCACGGGGCTTTTTCAGGCTGTATTCCGGACATTTCTCTAATCTGGAGAGCACTGTCGCCACCTGATGAGTCCGTAAAATAGGTTATACACCTCCAAAAGCTACAATATTTGTACAGGAGATCCAGGAGGCTTTGATCCACGTCCCACCGTCAAAAAAACGCATTTGACGTCGATCGACGTCCGTGGCACTCTACGTCACTATTTACTTTGACGTCGATCGACGTCCGTGGCACTCAATGAGTTAAACAGTCTAAATTTAATATCAATGCATCACATCTTACCTCTAATAGTAGACGAGACCAACGCAGAGTAGTCTCGCTTGAACCCCGAGTGAATCGGCCAGTGTTAGTCTGTCTGTGGCCAGGGAAGATCAGGAAGTGAAATGAAACGGTTTGCAGCAGCCACTTCGGCCATAACCACAAAATAACTTCCCAAAAACCTGTTAGAATATAAGATAGATAGATAGATAGATAGATAGAGTACTTTAGCAGTAGCATCAATGACAGCAACAAGAGCATCAATGACAGAGCATCAATGACATTAAACAATTAAACAATAAAAAAAAAAGTTACACAAAATAAAAAAAAAGTTACACAACTTCCGTAGGTAAGGTGCAGAAACAGCAGTATTAAAATATTGCAATAAGAAAAGAAACAAACATCTAACGAGAGATGTTCGCGAGAGTAGGCATGGCGTTCTCCTTGTATGTTGCTAGGCAGCACGAACGGGGGAAGGCAGGCAGCTGCGTTTCACTTCCGGGTTTCACTTCCGGGTTTATCCGGTCCGGCGGTAAGGAGAGAGAGAGAGAGAGCCCCCTGTTGACGCGAGTTTAGACAGACACAGACTTAAGAGAGCAATCTCCGATGCACACGGCTTTGGTCTCAGCTACTATTATAGGTAAGATGTGATGCATCAATATTGTAATTATACTGTTTAATAACAATCGAAAATCTTGCTCGTAGCTGCTTTAAACACTATTATACCAAATTATACTCAAATTAGAAACCAAATTGGAGCTCACAATATTATCAAAATCAGAATCACTTTTTATTGTCACAATATGTAAAGATGACCTACGAGGAATTTGACTTATTGTAGGGGTCATATCAACATTCAGAAGACAAAAATAAAGACATATAATATAGAAAAGACAATCACAAAAATTGCAGTCCAATACAATATACACGATTTGGAGGAGTGTTAAATAGGCATTGAATAGGAATTAGACGCCACTTCAGAAGATCGTAGTCTATGATGCCAAATCAGATCCAAAATATGCTGGTGAGACGCTATACTACCAAATGATGCTGTAATTAGACAGCACATTTAATGATAGCTTAAAGGAGGACTTACCCCCTAGATATGTATTAGAACAGTGATTTGAAAATACCTATTGAAAAAACCAAGAAATGACATATACTCTTGTCTATACTAGACTCTTTGGCTGTGTTAAGTCAAGATTTTTTTTCGGAAATCGACGCCATTACAGTTTGCATACTGCCTCAAAAATAATTTATTTGAGAGGGGCGATATCTTTATAAATATCATCAACTAGCCAACGCTGGTGGCCTGTATGGAAACAGAAAATCCTGAAATGGTTGATAGTTATATCAATTTGGCCATTCAGTGGCGAACTAGAAATTTAATTATTTTTGTCCCATTTTGTCCCATGTGTGTGTGCGTGGCTTGCATGTGGCTTGTCTAAACTTACGTTAAGAGCCTCGCTGCTCGCAGCACACAGCACACAGTGAGGACAAACCTCTCGCTCTGGGGTAACACAATGCGAGATTTCTCCACGTAATTCCCTCGTCTAACTAGAGATAAACCGCGCAATGAAATCCGTTTTTAATTTGCGTTTTGGGGCTTTTTACCACCTTTTCGTTTTGGGGCACCTCTGATTTTTCCTCTCAGGACGCAGGAGGCAGCGCAGAGCTCTTCTCCTCCTCACACTGTTCCCATGCGAATCCCCCCGAGCAGCACACACACACAGACAGAGCCAGTCGCTCTGCTCTGCTGACTTGATTTCCATAAAAGTTGGCGTTGCTTGTACACAGTGATGATATTATATTAGCCGATATGTTTAGAGAAGCTTTGTCACATTGTCACGTCGTAGTATAGCGTTATATTTTACATGTCCGCTAAACTGCGACGAGATTTGTTTGCGGAAATATCAGACTGCTCTCTCTGCTGCTCTGAGCACAGAGAGCCCAGCTGCTGCTGGCCTGCTGCGCGCGCCCGTGGAGCTTGGGGCTCGTCCATGTAACAGTACGACTCTCGCCTGCCTGGGCTGGAAACAGTGCTTGCAACTCGGACTGATAATATAAACATCATCATTCGAGCTTATCCAGGTAAGATATCAATAAAGTAATGACACATTCAGCGGGAAACTAACTATAATTAAGACATGTGCCAACTTTGACGACGTTTGGTTCAGTATTTTAAGAGCAAACAGATTTTTTTTTACTTCAGTTAGAGCCCTCTGGAGCCTGATACTAAGTAAGGTTTTTCCATCTTGCCTAGTTGTATAGGCTTTGGAGATGCACCAGATGCACGCGCTAAACCCACCGTGACGTCAGGTTGTACCAAATATCCCATTCATTTGAGGGCACAAAAAAAAGCAGTCTTTGACCCTTAGAGGGCGCTTATGCCAGATATGCTGCTGAAAAATGATACAAATGGTAAAATGGCAACAGTTTGGTGTCAAATGTGGAAATTCTGACCAGAATTCTTCACACATCACCCCCAAAGTCATATATATTGGTTAAAAGCTGAAAAAAAGTGTTTTGGAGGTAAGTACTCCTTTAATTATGCTGTAATTAGACACCACATGTAATGATAGCTTAATTAGACAACATAGGCTGTAATTAGACAAATGTAATGCAGCATATATGGGACATAGGCTAGTCTTTATAATAGACAAAACATGATCACATGCCTGTCTCTCCTGACAGCTGCTGTCCTCCTCGCTAATCCTGTTAGCAGCATGCTACCCATCTTTACTCATTAAGCAATAGAAGCTACTGTGTGGCGCTGGGTGACCGGTCTACTACTGATGGGACGATATATCAAATTCAATTATCACTGGGGATGGCACAATAAAACATTTTCATGTCAGATACCGATCTGATACCACAACTTTTGAGTATCTGCCGATACTGATTCCGATCTTTTTTCCTCGCTTATACAACTATGCTGTTAATAATAGGTTTATCAGGATGCACTTTGCTTAATCCATCCACCTAAACATCATGTTCAAACTGTGGAACAAATATTTTACTCCCCAAAGGAAGACATAGGCTGTCCCAGAACATAGACTCACTAATGCACTACTGCTGCTTCTTTTTAAGCTTTCACTCACACACACTCACACAGGGCCCGAAATTAACTTTTTGACCCACCGGCCAGTGGCGGGTAGATGGAAAACATCTACCCGCCAAGCATATTTCTTACCGGCCAAAAAAAAAACGCATTTTTGTGTCACATATATCCATATATATCAATTTCAAGTAGATAAGGTATTACGTTGAAGAATACACACTTAAATAAGAGGCCAGAGTAAAATTTGAAGCAAATTATTTTAATATATTGATTGATGATTGATTACTCAATACATGTCAAGTCAATCTTGAGCTTAAATTGTTGTAAAAAAAAACAACGCAGCTAAAAGTAATAACTGCGACAGTCTCAGTGCACAGCGCACAACTTGGGCTACACACCTTTCTCTCCCACTCACACCTGGCACCTGCGTTAGCTCTCCTGCACTCGTTCTCCGCTCCGCTTCGGCTTTATTGGTGGGAAAGCATTTTGATTAATCTCCTCATCATAGCTCGGCAACAAGCGCGAGCGATTGATTCATTGATTAATTCGCCCGATGTAGGCTGGCAGAGGTTAAAAGATGCTTTTTACCTCCGCTAAAGTGACGACTGCATTCCATTCCACTCCAGTCATGTTTGGTAGCCTATATAAGGCAGAGCCAGAATGAAACAGCCTCACAAAGCACTCGTATTAGCCAGCTGCGCACCAAAACACACATAACTATTATCTCCTCATATATAGGCTACTGTATCATACGAGTGGTGTCGGCAACAAGTGCGAGTGATTGATTCATTGATTAATTCGCCCGATGTAGGCTGTCAATTTAGCAGAGGTTAAAAGATGTTTTTTACCTCCGCTAAATTGACGACTGCATTCCATTCCACTCCAGTCATGTTTGGTAGCCTATTAGCCAGCTGCGCACCAAAACACACATGATAACTATTATCTCCTCATATATACTGTATCATACGAGTAGTGTCGGCAACAAGTGCGAGCGATTGATTCATTGATTGATTGATTCGCCCGACGTTCGGCTGTCAATTTACCTCCGCTAAATTGAGACTGCATTTCATTCCAGAGGCACGTTTGGTAGCTTATACGGGAGAGCCAGAATGGAACAGCCTCAGGAAGCACTCGTGTTACAGTATACTACTGCACTGAACTAACGTTAATTTCAGACTGCTTCCTTGTATATTGTGGCTGGGATCAGCGCTCCGCAGCACACTCCCAGCGTTTAACAGTCGGAAAAAGACGCTTGGTGGACACAGGCGGCTACACACAGTTTTAATATTACATGACGACTATTTTGCGACCCGCCACATGGCGGAGAGACGCCAAACCTAACACGCCAAAGCTAAAATATGCCCGCCATTGGCGGGTGGCGGGCTCTAATTTCGGGCCCTGCACTCACACACACACACACACACACAGACACACACACACACACACACACACACACACACACACACACTCACTCACTCACTCACTCACTCACTCACACTCACACGCGCGCGCGCACATCCTTGTCATAACTGTCCCTGGTCTCCCCTACCTTCATGTTGTGTGAAACAAGGGGGGGGTGGAATTTACGCATCATGGTGTTTGTAAACAGGGACACCTGGGCTAATCTAGTTTTATTTTGGTGTTTTCAAGGAAGATTTGGACGTGTGGGATTAATTATAATAAGGCCTAAAATATCGGCAGGAGAGAACAACTAACTGCTGAGGCAAGTTGGGTGAGTGTTCATTAGCGTTAATCTGTCGCTTCGTTATGCAGAAAGTGCGTAGATTTGACTTCACTTCTGGGAATGATAACCTATATTGATCGTGATATTGTGGCATGTTGTGCTGCGGAATTGATGTGGCTGGCGGTGTGTTTTTTGTGGCTCACCGGTGTCTAGTTGGAGTGGATCTGCATCTGATCTCCTCTCTCCCTCTCTCTGTAACGTTGCTGTCAGGTTGTTTGTGTGTGATACAGTGACTGTTGTATCAGGCAGGCAGTCTGCGGTGTTGAAGTGTCCGACGCTTAAAACACTCGCATCGTATTAAATTGCACGCAGCTTTTTTCTTCCTTGATCAACACAGCTGTGGTGACAACGCACAGTGCAATCTCACTCTGTTCACATGCACGATGCTGCGGTTGTTCATCTGCGTCCGTGACGGTGCATTGCTCAAAGTTTAGTGAAGCATTTAGTGATAGTTCAGGCTATGGATCGGATCGGATTCTACTTCTTTTTCCCATCAGATATCCGATCCAGTGATTTTGGCTGGATCGGCGCGGATACCGATACTGAGTACCGGATCGGACCATCCCTAATTAACACAGTACAAAAATATGACAGTGGTAGCTTTACTGTAGCCTACATTACGTAGTAGCCTAGCCTAGTGCAGTGGGACAGAGTACAGAGTATAGATCACATGTATGATTGACAGCTGTACTGACCTGTAGGACAGAGTATAGATCACATGTATGATTGACAGCTAGTAGTAGTAGCCTAGCCTAGTGCAGTGGGCTTCACAAACGTTAGCCGACCTCACCGTCAGCGAGCTCCACCAATCACAGACGTCGATATTACACTTTAGAATTGTGGGTAGTGTAGTTATCCATGACATCGTGAATAAAACAAGGATGAGATCATACAGATTTGTGGCTACCATCGTTTCACAGCTAGCTAGCTAGCTCGTGGTACGTCTACCGTGGGTGGTGACGACATTATGGCTAATAATCAAAATCTCAATTCAGAATATGAATGGGGAAATACTCTTCCAGAACTGAACTGTCATGTGACTGTTGGGCTGTATTGGCCTGTAGGACAGAGTATAGATCACATGTATGATTGACTCACATGTATGATTGACAGCTGTACTGACCTGTAGGACAGAGTACAGATCTCATGTATGATTGACAGCTGTACTGACCTGTAGGACAGAGTACAGATCTCATGTATGATTGACAGCTCTACTGACCTGTAGGACAGAGTACAGATCACATGTATGATTGACAGCTGTACTGACCTGTAGGACAGAGTACAGATCACATGTATGATTGACAGCTCTACTGACCTGTAGGACTGTTCCTGGACTGGCGCTGGCTGGCCATCGTCAGCTCGGTCCCTCCCACACTCATGCTGCTGTTGATGTGCTTCATGCCGGAGACGCCGCGCTTCCTGCTGTCCCAGGGTGAGTAGAGCCATATCAAACCCATTTGATTTGTTTCCCAGGGTGAGTAGGGCCATATCAAACCCCTTTGATTTGTTTCCCAGGGTGAGTAGGGCCATATCAAACCCCTTTGATTTGTTTCCCAGGGTAAGTAGGGCCATATCAAACCCCTTTGATTTGTTTCCCAGGGTGAGTAGGGCCATATCAAACCCCTTTGATTTGTTTCCCAGGGTAAGTAGGGCCATATCAAACCCCTTTGATTTGTTTCCCAGGGTGAGTAGGGCCATATCAAACCCATTTGATTTGTTTCCCAGGATAAGTAGGGCCATATCAAACCCCTTTGATTTGTTTCCCAGGGTGAGTAGGGCCATATCAAACCCATTTGATTTGTTTCCCAGGGTAAGTAGGGCCATATCAAACCCCTTTGATTTGTTTCCCAGGGTAAGTAGGGCCATATCAAACCCCTTTGATTTGTTTCTCAGGGTGAGTAGGGCCATATCAAACCCCTTTGATTTGTTTCTCAGGGTGAGTAGGCCATATCAAACCCCTTTGATTTGTTTCCCAGGGTGAGTAGGGCCACATCAAACCCCTTTGATTTGTTTCCCAGGGTGAGTAGGGCCATATCAAACCCCTTTGATTTGTTTCCCAGGGTGAGTAGGGCCATATCAAACCCCTTTGATTTGTTTCCCAGGGTGAGTAGGGCCATATCAAACCCCTTTGATTTGTTTCCCAGGGTGAGTAGGGCCATATCAAACCCCTTTGATTTGTTTCCCAGGGTGAGTAGGGCCATATCAAACCCCTTTGATTTGTTTCCCAGGGTAAGTAGGGCCACATCAAACTCCTTTGATTTGTTTCCCAGGGTGAGTAGAGCCATATCAAACCCCTTTGATTTGTTTCCCAGGGTGAGTAGGGCCATATCAAACCCCTTTGATTTGTTTCCCAGGGTAAGTAGGGCCATATCAAACCCCTTTGATTTGTTTCCCAGGGTAAGTAGGGCCATATCAAACCCCTTTGATTTGTTTCCCAGGGTAAGTAGGGCCATATCAAACCCCTTTGATTTGTTTCCCAGGGTGAGTAGGGCCATATCAAACCCCTTTGATTTGTTTCCCAGGGTGAGTAGGGCCATATCAAACCCCTTTGATTTGTTTCCCAGGGTGAGTAGGGCCATATCAAACCCCTTTGATTTGTTTCCCAGTCACCCCAGTCGAGAACGTAATTATTATTATTATCAACTATGAAATAATTTAGGTGACTACAATAATTAGGTCTACTTTTGATTCTGATAACTAGGCTTACTTTTAAAGTCGAGCTGAAATGAAAAATATTCCTATTTTAGATCATATCCCTGGTGTTCAGTGTACCTATTTAACAATGTATGCCAAAAAAAAAAAACCCCACAACAATCCGGTTTAGTTTTTCACATTTCTTTCACATCAAAAGTTAATTCATAGCTTTCATCTACAATTTGCTGATGTAATCTAGTACTATCACATTTCTACCCCATTTCAACCAATCATATCATGACATGACAGCTGTCAATCAATCTTAATTGCAAGGAGAAAATTCTGAGCAGGCAAGATGGCTGCCTAGTGCCTACAGTACATGGGCAGATTTTTCTAGTCCATAAATGTTAATATATTGGCAAATAAGTATGCACAGTAACATACAAAACAAAACTAACGGTAATGTCTTCATTTAATGTTCAATGCAAAGACCTGTAACTGGCTCGTTAACTCACATTCCAGGAATAACGTTATTTACCATGGCTTGGAAACGGGAGTCCGCACGGAGACAGCCACTGCCCGGTTCTATGCGGATCCCACTCGCGTAGGGGGCAGAACACGCTGAATCCTACTCCATTTGGGGGCAGAACATGCCATACAAGCACCAGGATTGGCCAATGTCAACTCCAGTCCCCAGAATAGTCAAATCAAATCATCCACACGCTATGTCCCGCCTTTCGACCCTGTTCCAGTCAAAGCAATGTTTGTTTTCACTCGAATACGTCATCACAGACACTGAGATGTCACTTCAGCTCCTCTTTAACAATTTCAGACAAATTATGGGGAATTCTGCAATATTCCATGTTTTACAGGTGATTCCATTTTTATGACCAAATGTCATGATTCCTGTCTGCTTTGTGGAAATCATCTAGGTAAGAGGCGTGAGGCGGAGGAGGCGCTGCGCTTCCTGCGCGGGCCCGACGCCCCGGTGGAGTGGGAGTGCGCCCGCATCGAGGACGCCAGCGACCAGCAGGTGAGGACCCGCCGGACGTCTTCTCTCAAACAGCTTACGGCCGTGGTTCCCAAACTGTGGGGCGCGCCCCCCTAGGGGGGCGAACAGAGGGATGCTGGGGGGGGCCTAAGGCATTAGTACCAACCATGTTATGCTAGCTTGTCGGCAAGGGGGCTAACAACGCTCCAAAGTTAGGCTAAATTTTGGTGATGTAAAAAAAACATTTTCAAAGGGTCCCTTGACCTCTCAGCTCAATATCTGAATGAAAAAGTTTAGGAGCCACTGGCCTTACGGTGAGCGAGCAGCTCCTAGACAGATAGAACGTGCGACTGTCGCAGGGATCCAATCCACTTTATTTATAAAGCACATTTAAAACAACACAGTTGACCAAAGTGCTAAAAAAAAACTCAGCACACACAAAATAATAGACACAGGAACTACGGCAGTCAGACAGAAGTTCAAATGGAATGACAATAAAATAAAAAGGCAGCTCCCATACTGAGTTAATTAAAACGCAGAGGAGTAGAGGTGTGTTTTGAGGCCAGATTTAAAAATGGGCAGTGTAGAGGCCAGTCTAACATGCAGAGGCAGCTCGTTCCACAGTTTGGGGGCTGAAACTGCAAAAGCGCGCTCTCCCCTGAGCTTAAGCCTTGCTTTTGGGACAGCCAGAAGTGACTGGTCAGCAGACCTGAGTGACCTGGATGGAACATAGGGTTTTAAAAGCTCCGAGAGATAGGCTGGAGCGAACCCATTTAGTGATTTAAAAGCAAACAATACAATCTTTTTTTTCTTTCAATATTTTATTTTCAGGTTTTATAGAACAATAAACGAACAAGGCTCAGACACAGGAAAAAATTAAAACAAAATAAAAAATGAAAAACACACAATGTGTGGACCAAAACAGCTCAGCAGGCACAGTAGAATATCAAAAATTGAAGAAAGGAGCTGTTAGGAATTTAAATAACAAAATGTAATTAGAAGTAATTGTACCTGTGTACTACAAAGAGTTTAACAAACAGAGTACATCTTCATGAAGGTGATACAGGCAAGATCAATACTGCAACGCGTTTCAACCGTTGGGTTTTCGTCAGGCTGTATGGAAGGGCGTCGGCTGCCAAACCTGTATATAAGGATACGTGGCACCAGGTAAGAGGGAGTGACGTGAAGGGGCAGAGCCCTGACGTCAGAGTTCAACACTACACTCTACTGGATACAACAGATAACACAGGGAATAATGAATACAGACATCACAATAAATACATAGAGGCAGGAAATCACCATAGGCTACACAGGACGCACAGTGTGCATATGTCTAGTGTCCATATAGGCTACAGAGAATGGTGGAGTGGGGTATGTAACAATATATACACGCAAAGACCTTCCAGTGAGCAAGTATTTAAAGCCATGTAGGCTATAGGCTACAAGCATAAAACATGCGCAGGACCAACAATGACACAAAGAGGAATCAATAATAATACTAACAGAGACTGATTGAGAAAACAGTAAGAACACAGCGGCTCATAGGCCAGAGACCCGGGCACAGGTTAAATAAAACATGAGAGGTCTAGCTCCTCATTGAGTCTGATAGGAGCGGTCGTGTCCAGTCTGTATATCCAGCGCGCTTCGCACCCGAGGAGAACCCTATCTAGATCCCCACCACCTCGGGTGCGGTTTCACACTGTCAATCACAAACGAAGGTCGTAATCCCTATGTTGGTGTTGAATAAGATGTAACAAGAACAAAATAAAAAATACAGTGAACATTCAACATTACAACGTGGTGCTACCAGTCGCATAAGGTGTATGTATTCGCAAGAGACAACATGCATGGGATCCCACACAGGAGGTCCATGAGATACTGAACAAGCCATCAGTTACTCCCAACCTCAGTCACTAGTCATTGTTGCAAACAATACAATCTTAAAATGAATGGTAAAACGCACAGGCAGCCAGTGGAGGGAGGCAGCACAGGGGTGATGTGCTCACGCTGGTGTGTTCCTGTTAAAAGATGAGCTGCAGCGCCAGAGGGAGGCCTGGCTCACCCCAACATAAAGGGTGTTGCAGTAATCAAGTCTGCTTGAAATAAACGCATGAATGAGTCTTTCAAGGTCACAGAAAGATTGAAAAAAAAAAGTTGACCTTAGATAAACGCCTCAACTGGAAGAAGCTAAATTTAAGCGTTAAGCAGAGTTAATTTGTCTGTCAAGTTTAGAATCTGTCCATTTTCACACCCAGGTTAGTTAGTTACAGTGGGTCTTACAAAAGGGTTCCCGGGGGCCCAAGTCCATGTGAGGGGAACCACTGGGCCCAAACATCAGCACTTCAGTTTGACTGTCGTTAAAGTTTAAAAAGTTTAAAGCCATCCACGCTTTGGTGTCGTTTAGACAGTTCAACAAAGGGTTTAGGGAGTTGGCATCCGTGCATTTCAGGGGCCCAAGAATTGAACCCTGGGGGAGCCCACAGGTGTTGGGGCACGAGGAGGACTCAGAGACACCAAGGCTGACAGAAAAACACCTATCAGACAGCTAGGACCTGAACCAGTCCATGGCAGTGCCTTTGATGCCGACACAGTGCTCCAGGCGGGAGAGGAGGATGGTATGGTCCACTGTGTCGAATGCAGCTGTGAGGTCTAAAAGCACAAGAATGGCAGAGTCCCCAGAGTCTTTTAAAAGTGCTGTGAAGGGCTTTAAAGCCAGACGGAACACCTCAAGAATGCCATGAGAATCTAAAAAAGATTTTACTCTACTTGTGTGAGTACAACTTTCTCTAAAAGTTTTGAAAGAAATGGGAGTTTGGAGATTGGTCTAAAATGAGAAAAGACCGAGGTGTCCAGTTTGGATTCGGATCGGATCAATGAATTATGTTTGAAAACCAGTCGTAGTGCATAGTGAGGAATGCTAAAGAGTTTTATAATGAGGGCGTGTATCAGCTGAGGATTGTGGTCTGCCCACCTCAGGGTGCCAGCTTCCAGACCTCAGACCTGAAGGACCCAGGTGTCTACAAGCCACTGATCATCGGCGTCATGCTGATGTTCTTCCAGCAGATGACTGGCATCAACGCCATTATGTTCTACGCCGAGAACATATTTGAGCAGGCGCATTTCCAGGTAAAGAGGCTTCAAATCTTCATTTGTTCAGGGAAAGTTACAGAATTTGATATCTTCAAATTTGTGATGTTCATTTTGTTCTCTTTTGTTGGAACGTAAAGTACCATTAGATGAACTTTTTCTTCAGAGTGCTTCACTACTAAATCTGACATTTACTCAACTGATATCTTGTTTTGATTAGCACCGTCCCTTTTTTTAGAATTTCCTGAAAGTCTGAATTACGTGTGTGTGTGTGTGTGTGTGTGTGTGTGTGTGTGTGTGTGTGTGTGTGTGTGTGTGTATCTCTCAGGACAGCGACCTGGCCACAGTCATCGTTGCTCTGACTCAGGTGGTGTTCACAGGAGTGGCAGCGCTCATCATGGACAGGGCGGGGAGGAAAGCCCTTCTCATCATCTCAGGTTTTTATTTGAAGCATTATTAATTTTAGCCTTTTAGAGTTTAGGTGGTGAAGATGTGAAGCCCCATAATAAACAACAGAAACACATCATTCAAAACTAGGAGTGCACTCTCTGCCAAGGTCAATACTCCAGGCTGCTGTGATATGCATATTTTGTTAGTCGATTCAGAACCCCTGACCCTCCCACTTTTTATTTAATTTTTTATTTGACCTTTATTTAACCAGGTAAGTCATTAAGAACAAATTCTTATTTACAATGGCGACCCGGCAGAAGGAACAGCCTTTTGAGGGATAGGGGGTAGGGGATAAAATAAATACAAAGTTACTTAGAACAAATTAAAACACAAGTTAAAACACAGTTAAAAACATAGCAGACAGACAGAGCAAACAAAAGAAAAACAGTCGGAGCAGACAGGCAGGGGATAAGAGCTAGTCCAGAAAGCAGTTGCAGGTGTCAGTGAATATGTCCATGATAGAGTCTTTGAAAGCTGACTTGGAGATGAGTTTGAGTGTTTTTTGTAAGCCATTCCAGTCTGTGGGCACAGCAGAATGGAATGACGACTGACCGATTACAGAATGAGTTTTGGGGATTTTCAGCAGGATGAGGTTAGCAGAATGGGTGTTGTACGCGGCAGGTGCAGTATGCAACAAACTACACAGGTAGGGGGGTGACAGACCAAGGAGAGTTTTGTAAATTAGTATGAACCAGTGTATTTTGCGACGGGTGTCTAGGGATGGCCAGTTTACAGAGGAATATAAAGTGCAGTGGTGAGCTCTGAAAGGGGCATTTGTAGCGAAACGGATGGCAGAGTCATAGATAACGTCTAGCTTTTGCAGAGTAGTTTTGCAGGCAGATCGGTAGATGGTGTCACCATAGTCTAACATGGGAAGAACTGTCATTTTAACCAGGGTGAGTCTAGCAGAGCGAGTGAAAGAGGAGCGCAGTCTATAGAGAAATCCAATTTTTGATTTGACCTTGGCTTGCAACTTGTTGATATGCTGAGAAAATGACAGTGTTGTCCAGCCATATGCCTAGATATTTATATTCAGAGACCTGGCCTGCTCTAGGGTCGCTCCACTGAGGGTACTGAACAGAGGTGGTGACATGAGCACAGAGCCCTGTTTACTGAACCACATGACCTTGGTTTTAGAGGTGTTTAACATGAGGCATAGGGAGGAGAAAACCTGTTGTATGCTGTTGAAACTAGACTGGAGAATTGTGACTACAGCATCTGGGGTAGGGCCAGATGCGTACAGAATGGTGTCGTCGGCATATAGGTGAATGAGAGAGTCACCAACAGAAATACTGTAGCTAAATCATTTATATATACTGAGAACAAAGTCACAAAGTCCCACATCCCCCCAGCCACTCCCCCTACCCACCCTCGAACCCCGGCTCGCTATGACCTTCCTATCCCTAGCTACAGCCCCTATTCCCTAGCCCCGCCCCCTCCCTTTGATCCAAATCGGATTGGATCCGCTCCAAAATGTGATGGGTTCTTCCGTGACCCATGGTACACCCTTACACCAAGTTCAATGAAAATCGGCCCAGTAGTTTTTCTGTAATGCTGCTAAGACAGAGGTTCTCAAATGTTTTTCAGACCCCTTGCAAGATAGAAAATATACCGGGGACCCCCTCATTCTGATTTGTGATTTTGGGCTAAGCTTAATTGTTTCCACGGTAACGTGCTTGATTTTTAAATCGATGTGTTTGTTAGGTTAAAATGTAATCCATGAACCATTTTAGATTTGAAGCATAAAATATTTTTGTTGAACTATGAAGCTTTTGCGAAAAAAGGTGTTTATTTTTATTTTCCTGAAAACTTTTCGTGGACCCCCTTGCAAAGTGCCACGGACCCCCATTTGAGAACCACTGTGCTGAGAGACACCGACAAACGGCACCGAAAACATAACAAAATTAAATTAAAGTCCTTCCTTCCAGCAACAAGAATAGTCTTTATGAAACAAACACATTTCAGTGGGCATTGATTACGTTTAAAGCATTAATTATAAATACTGTGTGTGTGTGTGTGTGTGTGTGTGTGTGTGTGTGTGTGCTAATATAGTTTCTTCTTTACCTGTTCACTAGCCTCGACGTGAGACTCAGCCTTTTTCTCATTCTGAGTGTCGGCGTAGCACCACAATATGGCGTTGCAGGCGTTCCATTCAAAATGGCCTTACTTATTTATACATGTAGCAATCACAATACAACAAGGTTGTTGTCCGTTGGGTCATGCTATTCGTCTTCTTAAAGCAGCTACGAGCAACTTTTTCGATTGTTATTAAACAGTATAATTACAATATTGATGCATCACATCTTACCTATAATAGTAGCTGAGACCAAAGCCGTGTGAATCGGAGATTGCTCTCTTAAGTCTCTGTCTGTCTAAACTCGCGTCAACAGGGGGCTCTCTCTCTCTCTCTCCTTACCGCCGGACCGGATAAACGCGGAGTGAAACCCGGAAGTGAAACGCAGCTGCCTGCCTTCACCCATTTGCGCTGCCTAGCAACATAACATAAACAATGTGAACGCCACGCATACTCTCGCGAACATCTCTCGTTATATTCTAACAGGTTTTTGGAAGTTATTTTGTGGTTATGGCCGAAGTGGATGCTGCAAACCGTTTCATTTCACTTCCTGATCTTCCCTGGCCACAGACAGACTAACACTGGCCGATTCACTCGGGCTTCAAGCGAGACTACTCTGCGTTGGTCTCGTCTACTATTAGAGGTAAGATGTGATGCATTGATATTAAATTTATACTGTTTAATAACAATCGAAAAAGTTGCTCGTAGCTGCTTTAAATATTACGTAGTTTCCAATTCCGAATCGTTTTTGTCATACCAGAGCCTGGGCCTTATCTTCGTACAAGCGCTATTTGCTTTTTGCGCTAGCGGGCCAGTTTGCGCTGATGTAACGCCCAGAGTCTGGGCGTTACATCAGCCACACAGAGAATAGCAGAGCGTTTGGGCACGCCTCCAATTTGCGCAGTGCCGCACGTTAAAAGCCGTGCAAGCGCTAATTAACGTTTTTATGACGATAGGGCCCCCTGTCTTTTCCACTGAAAATGGCCGTTGTTGTTCTTCCACTTCCCAGCTTCGCTCTCTCTGCTGTGTCTATGGGTGGAAACCATATACCAATACCTGTATACATATCCAGCCTTTGATTTCTTTAGAGTGCCAGGTAGTATAAAGAGCTTAGTTAAAGCCTACTTCTTAGATATTCAACTCTGCTTTACCACAGCAGAGTACACTACAGCTTGGCAGCAGCTGGAGATAGGCATTATGGCAGGGTGTACAATTTCCCCATTAGCTTTTACCATGGCAATGGAGATCATTATTAGGGCTTCAAAATGGGTAGTGGGTGGAGAAAGGCTGCAGGGAGGGCTGCGGCTCCCTCCAATTAGGGCATACATGGATGACATGACGACTATGACGTCAACCGCTCCATGTACTAGCAGATTGTTGGATAAGTTAAATAGTAATCTGCAGTGGGCTAGAATGAAAGTGAAGCCAAGTAAGTCCAGGAGTATTTCAATCATTAAAGGGAGGGTAGTAGGTAAGAAGTTTGTTATAAATGATGAGGTGGTGCCTACAGTGTTAGAGAAACCAGTCAAGAGTTTGGGAAGATGGTATGATGCAAGTTTCAGTGATAAGGGACAGTTTGAGGAGGTGAGGCAGGAAATGATTCAAGGTATTTCAAGTATAGACAGGTCAGGGCTCCCAGGAAAGTTAAAGTTGTGTTGTTTGCAGTTTGAATTGTTGCCTCGGTTGATGTGGCCACTGACAGTGTATGAGGTTCCCCTTTCAAAGGTAGAAAAGCTAGAAAGGATGATTAACTCATTCATTAGAAAATGGCTCGGAGTCCCACGCTGCCTAAGCAGTGTAGCCTTATATGGGAAAGGCATATTGGAATTGCCATTATCTAGCCTGACAGAGGAGTTCAAGTGTGCTAAGGTTAGACTGGAAATGACTCTGACTCAGTCAAAGGATCCAGTGGTTAGGAGTGTAGCGCCCACAGTTAAAACAGGGAGGAAGTGGAACCCAAAGGAGGCAGTACAGCAAGCACAGTCAGCTCTTAGACACAGGGATATCATAGGTCAGGTGCAGCATGGGCGTGGAGGCTTAGGGTTGTGCATAGGGAAACCTGTGTGGAACAAGGCATCAGTAATAGAAAAGAGGAAGATGGTAGTTGAAGAAGTACATAGGCAAGAGGAGGCAGTAAGATGTACTAAGGCAGTGTCGCACGCAAAGCAAGGACAGTGGGTGAACTGGGAGAGTGTAGAGAAGAGAAAGTTGAAGTGGAGAGAGTTGTGGAGCATGGAGGCCAGCAGAATTAGATTTATTCTAGGGGCTACTTATGATGTGCTGCCATCTCCCCAGAACTTAAATCAGTGGTTGGGCGAGGATGGTGCCTGCCCGTTGTGTTCTAGTGTATGTACACTGAGGCATATACTGTCAGGGTGTAAGGTCAGTCTCTCCCAGGGGCGATACACCTGGCGTCACAACCAGGTGTTGAAATGTTTGGCAGCTGCAGTTGAGGAAAAGCGGCTAGAAGTAAATTCTCTAGCTGCTAGCAAAGAGACTAGACAGATCAAATTTGTACGTGAGGGAGAAAAGATTAGACCAATTAAGGTCAGGCACAAGTTAGGGCAGCTAAGTGTAGGTGGAGCCTGGGAAATGAGGGTTGACTTGAATGAACAGCTAGTCATCCCAGCATATATAGTTAGCACCCGGCTACGTCCGGACTTGTTACTCTGGTCTGAGGTAGAGAAGAGAGTTTATTTTATCGAACTCACAGTCCCGTGGGAAGATCGAGTTGAGGAAGCTTATGAGCGCAAGAAAGCTAGGTATGCTGAAATGGCAGCAGAGGCAGAGCAGCGAGGTTGGAGGGCTCGAGTGCGGCCTGTAGAGGTGGGCTGCCGTGGTTTTGTGGCAAAGTCCGTTATTGCCTTACTAACTGAGTTGGGCATTCGGGGACGGAGCCTGAAACTTGCGGTTAGCAACATGTCTCAGGCAGCAGAACGAGCAATTGAATGGCTGTGGATAAGGAGGAAACATGCTAGCTGGGGAGCTCGCTAAGGTCAGATTGATTGTTTGTTGTTGGTCATGATTAACGGTCCGCATCAACAGGGCTGAATCATTGACGGTGGTGGTGTAGTTAGGGATTGTTTGTTGTTGGTCATGATTAACGGTCCGCATCAACAGTGCTGAATCATTGACAGTGGTGGTGTAGTTAGGGATTGTTTGTTGTTGGTCATGATTAACGGTCCGCATCAACAGGGCTGAATCATTGACAGTGGTGGTGTAGTCAGGAATGTCATACCGAACCGACCTGGATAGCTAGGCTTAGATAGTGAGGTAATATGCAGTTGTGCGGTGGTAGCATGGAGGGGGGTGTTTCCAGGACGCTGAATTACACCGTTAAGCCTTCTTGAGGTGTCGTGGGCCTAACTTAACGAAACGTCGGTGAAGGAAGGTGCCCACTTGAAAACCCCAATGACATGCTTCATACTGCTGTTGGCTAGGGTAGGTAACTGGTGATTTGTGTCTTGTTTATTAGTTTGTTAGCCTGTTAGCTTGTTTTATTCTGGATTGGGCTTCTAAATGTGTTTTTCCTCGGATTTTGGCACAAGGGATAGTAACATCTTGTCCTGTGTATTAATTAATAATATCCAGAAGAACAGAAGCTTCAACATTTTTCTAAAATGGATGCACAGGTTATGACACGTTTTGCTTCCTTGTTCCCTGTCCTGACCCAGGCGTTGCCATGGCGATCAGCACCTGTGCATTTGGGATTTACTTCTACCTGATGACCAGACAACACTCTGAGGCCTCGCCGAGCCAGGAGCCACACTCACACCCCGACCTGGCCCCGCTCGCCCTCGCCAGCATGGGGCTCTTCATCACAGGTCAGCCTCCCTCCCCCTGCTCTCACAGCCAGGCCTTTAGAACATGTAGCCTCCCTGCTCTCACAGCCAGGCCTTTAGAACATGTAGCCTCCCTGCTCTCACAGCCAGGCCTTTAGAACATGTAGCCTCCCTGCTCTCACAGCCAGGCCTTTAGAACATGTAGCCTCCCTGCTCTCACAGCCAGGCCTTTAGAACATGTAGCCTCGCTGCTCTCACAGCCAGGCCTTTAGAACATGTAGCCTCCCTGCTCTCACAGCCAGGCCTTTAGAACATGTAGCCTCCCTGCTCTCACAGCCAGGCCTTTAGAACATGTAGCCTCCCTGCTCTCACAGCCAGGTCTTTAGAACATGTAGCCTCCCTGCTCTCACAGCCAGGCCTTTAGAACATGTAGCCTCCCTGCTCTCACAGCCAGGCCTGGAGAACATGTAGCCTCGCTGCTCTCACAGCCAGGCCTTTAGAACATGTAGCCTCCCTGCTCTCACAGCCAGGCCTTTAGAACATGTAGCCTCCCTGCTCTCACAGCCAGGCCTTTAGAACATGTAGCCTCCCTGCTCTCACAGCCAGGCCTGGAGAACATGTAGCCTCGCTGCTCTCACAGCCAGGCCTTTAGAACATGTAGCCTCCCTGCTCTCACAGCCAGGCCTTTAGAACATGTAGCCTCCCTGCTCTCACAGCCAGGCCTTTAGAACATGTAGCCTCCCTACTCTCACAGCCAGGCCTTTAGAACATGTAGCCTCCCTGCTCTCACAGCCAGGCCTGGAGAACATGTAGCCTCCCTGTTCTCACAGCCAGGCCTGGAGAACATGTAGCCTCCCTGTTCTCACAGCCAGGCCTGGAGAACATGTAGCCTCCCTGCTCTCACAGCCAGGCCTTTAGAACATGTAGCCTCCCTGCTCTCACAGCCAGGCCTGGAGAACATGTAGCCTCCCTGTTCTCACAGCCAGGCCTGGAGAACATGTAGCCTCCCTGTTCTCACAGCCAGGCCTGGAGAACATGTAGCCTCCCTGCTCTCACAACCAGGCCTGGAGAACATGTAGCCTCCCTGCTCTCACAACCAGGCCTGGAGAACACATGTAGCCTCCCTGCTCTCACAACCAGGCCTGGAGAACATGTAGCCTCCCTGCTCTCACAGCCAGGCCTGGAGAACATGTAGCCTCCCTGCTCTCACAGCCAGGCCTGTAGAACATGTAGCCTCCCTGCTCTCACAGCCAGGTCTTTAGAACATGTAGCCTCCCTACTCTCACAGCCAGGCCTTTAGAACATGTAGCCTCCCTGCTCTCACAACCAGGCCTGGAGAACATGTAGCCTCCCTGTTCTCACAGCCAGGCCTGGATAACATGTAGCCTCCCTGCTCTCACAACCAGGCCTGGAGAACATGTAGCCTCCCTGCTCTCACAACCAGGCCTGGAGAACATGTAGCCTCCCTGCTCTCACAACCAGGCCTGGAGAACATGTAGCCTCCCTGCTCTCACAGCCAGGCCTGAAGAACATGTAGCCTCCCTGCTCTCACAACCAGGCCTGAGGAAACATGTAGCCTCCCTGCTCTCACAGACAGGCCTGAGGAAACATGTAGCCTCCCTGCTCTCACAACCAGGCCTTTAGAACATGTAGCCTCCCTGCTCTCACAGCCAGGCCTGGAGAACATGCAGCCTCCCTGCTCTCACAGCCAGGCCTTTAGAACATGTAGCCTCCCTGCTCTCACAGCCAGGCCTTTAGAACATGTAGCCTCCCTGCTCTCACAGCCAGGCCTTTAGAACATGTAGCCTCCCTGCTCTCACAGCCAGGCCTTTAGAACATGTAGCCTCCCTGCTCTCACAGCCAGGCCTTTAGAAAATGTAGCCTCCCTGCTCTCACAGCCAGGCCTGGAGAACATGTAGCCTCCCTGCTCTCACAGCCAGGCCTGGAGAACATGTAGCCTCCCTGCTCTCACAGCCAGGCCTTTAGAACATGTAGCCTCCCTGCTCTCACAGCCAGGTCTTTAGAACATGTAGCCTCCCTGCTCTCACAGCCAGGCCTTTAGAACATGTAGCCTCCCTGCTCTCACAGCCAGGCCTGTAGAACATGTAGCCTCCCTGCTCTCACAGCCAGGTCTTTAGAACATGTAGCCTCCCTGCTCTCACAGCCAGGCCTGTAGAACATGTAGCCTCCCTGTTCTCACAGCCAGGCCTGTAGAACATGTAGCCTCCCTGTTCTCACAACCAGGCCTGGAGAACATGTAGCCTCCCTGCTCTCACAACCAGGCCTGGAGAACATGTAGCCTCCCTGCTCTCACAACCAGGCCTGGAGAACATGTAGCCTCCCTGCTCTCACAGCCAGGCCTGGAGAACATGTAGCCTCCCTGCTCTCACAACCAGGCCTGAGGAAACATGTAGCCTCCCTGCTCTCACAACCAGGCCTGAGGAAACATGTAGCCTCCCTGCTCTCACAACCAGGCCTTTAGAACATGTAGCCTCCCTGCTCTCACAGCCAGGCCTGGAGAACATGTAGCCTCCCTGCTCTCACAGCCAGGCCTGGAGAACATGTAGCCTCCCTGCTCTCACAGCCAGGCCTTTAGAACATGTAGCCTCCCTGCTCTCACAGCCAGGCCTGTAGAACATGTAGCCTCCCTGCTCTCACAGCCAGGTCTTTAGAACATGTAGCCTCCCTGCTCTCACAGCCAGGCCTGTAGAACATGTAGCCTCCCTGTTCTCACAGCCAGGCCTGTAGAACATGTAGCCTCCCTGTTCTCACAACCAGGCCTGGAGAACATGTAGCCTCCCTGCTCTCACAACCAGGCCTGGAGAACATGTAGCCTCCCTGCTCTCACAACCAGGCCTGGAGAACATGTAGCCTCCCTGCTCTCACAACCAGGCCTGGAGAACATGTAGCCTCCCTGCTCTCACAACCAGGCCTGAGGAAACATGTAGCCTCCCTGCTCTCACAACCAGGCCTGAGGAAACATGTAGCCTCCCTGCTCTCACAACCAGGCCTTTAGAACATGTAGCCTCCCTGCTCTCACAGCCAGCCTGGATAACATGCAGCCTCCCTGCTCTCACAGCCAGGCCTTTAGAACATGTAGCCTCCCTGCTCTCACAGCCAGGCCTTTAGAACATGTAGCCTCCCTGCTCTCACAGCCAGGCCTTTAGAACATGTAGCCTCCCTGCTCTCACAGCCAGGCCTTTAGAACATGTAGCCTCCCTGCTCTCACAGCCAGGCCTTTAGAACATGTAGCCTCCCTGCTCTCACAGCCAGGTCTTTAGAACATGTAGCCTCCCTGCTCTCACAGCCAGGTCTTTAGAACATGTAGCCTCCCTGTTCTCACAGCCAGGCCTTTAGAACATGTAGCCTCCCTGCTCTCACAGCCAGGTCTTTAGAACATGTAGCCTCCCTGCTCTCACAGCCAGGTCTTTAGAACATGTAGCCTCCCTGCTCTCACAGCCAGGCCTTTGGAACATGTAGCCTCCCTGCTCTCACAGCCAGGCCTTTAGAACATGTAGCCTCCCTGCTCTCACAGCCAGGCCTTTAGAACATGTAGCCTCCCTGCTCTCACAGCCAGGTCTTTAGAACATGTAGCCTCCCTGCTCTCACAGCCAGGCCTTTAGAACATGTAGCCTCCCTGCTCTCACAGCCAGGCCTTTAGAACATGTAGCCTCCCTGCTCTCACAGCCAGGTCTTTAGAACATGTAGCCTCCCTGCTCTCACAGCCAGGCCTTTAGAACATGTAGCCTCCCTGCTCTCACAGCCAGGTCTTTAGAACATGTAGCCTCCCTGCTCTCACAGCCAGGCCTTTAGAACATATAGCCTCCCTGCTCTCACAGCCAGGCCTTTAGAACATGTAGCCTCCCTGCTCTCACAGCCAGGTCTTTAGAACATGTAGCCTCCCTGCTCTCACAGCCAGGCCTTTAGAACATGTAGCCTCCCTGCTCTCACAGCCAGGCCTTTAGAACATGTAGCCTCCCTGCTCTCACAGCCAGGCCTTTAGAACATGTAGCCTCCCTGCTCTCACAGCCAGGCCTTTAGAACATGTAGCCTCCCTGCTCTCACAGCCAGGCCTTTAGAACATGTAGCCTCCCTGCTCTCACAGCCAGGCCTTTAGAACATGTAGCCTCCCTGCTCTCACAGCCAGGCCTTTAGAACATGTAGCCTCCCTGCTCTCACAGTCAGGCCTTTAGAACATGTAGCCTCCCTGCTCTCACAGCCAGGCCTTTAGAACATGTAGCCTCCCTGCTCTCACAGCCAGGCCTTTAGAACATGTAGCCTCCCTGCTCTCACAGCCAGGCCTTTAGAACATGTAGCCTCCCTCCTCTCACAGCCAGGCCTTTAGAACATGTAGCCTCCCTGCTCTCACAGCCAGGCCTTTAGAACATGTAGCCTCCCTCCTCTCACAGCCAGGCCTTTAGAACATGTAGCCTCCCTGCTCTCACAGCCAGGCCTTTAGAACATGTAGCCTCCCTCCTCTCACAGCCAGGCCTTTAGAACATGTAGCCTCCCTGCTCTCACAGCCAGGCCTTTAGAACATGTAGCCTCCCTCCTCTCACAGCCAGGCCTTTAGAACATGTAGCCTCCCTCCTCTCACAGCCAGGCCTTTAGAACATGTAGCCTCCCTGCTCTCACAGCCAGGCCTTTAGAACATGTAGCCTCCCTGCTCTCACAGCCAGGCCTTTAGAACATGTAGGCTCCCTCCTCTCACAGCCAGGCCTTTAGAACATGTAGGCTCCCTGCTCTCACAGCCAGGCCTTTAGAACATGTAGCCTCCCTGCTCTCACAGCCAGGCCTTTAGAACATGTAGCCTCCCTGCTCTCACAGCCAGGCCTTTAGAACATGTAGCCTCCCTGCTCTCACAGCCAGGCCTTTAGAACATGTAGCCTCCCTGCTCTCACAGCCAGGCCTTTAGAACATGTAGCCTCTCTGCTCTCACAGCCAGGCCTTTAGAACATGTAGCCTCTCTGCTCTCACAGCCAGGCCTTTAGAACATGTAGCCTCTCTGCTCTCACAGCCAGGCCTTTAGAACATGTAGCCTCCCTGCTCTCACAGCCAGGCCTTTAGAACATGTAGCCTCTCTGCTCTCACAGCCAGGCCTTTAGAACATGTAGCCTCTCTGCTCTCACAGCCAGGTCTTTAGAACATGTAGCCTCCCTGCTCTCACAGCCAGGCCTTTAGAACATGTAGCCTCCCTGCTCTCACAGCCAGGCCTTTAGAACATGTAGCCTCTCTGCTCTCACAGCCAGGCCTTTAGAACATGTAGCCTCTCTGCTCTCACAGCCAGGTCTTTAGAACATGTAGCCTCCCTGCTCTCACAGCCAGGCCTTTAGAACATGTAGCCTCCCTGCTCTCACAGCCAGGCCTTTAGAACATGTAGCCTCCCTGCTCTCACAGCCAGGCCTTTAGAACATGTAGCCTCCCTGCTCTCACAGCCAGGCCTTTAGTGCTTTATCTGCCTATCCACCTCTCTGCTGTTCAGATCAGTGTTTGTCATGTGAGCATCAGGCAGCTGGAAGTAAATGAAACCCGTAAAACAAGCTGAGGGGTGGACACGCCCTGACTGTCACAACATGACACAACCATCACATGTTCACTCTCACTCTCACTCTCACTCCTGCTCCTACACACCCTAACTCCTACACACCCTACATTTTAAAACCTTCACCCTGCTCTCTCCTGCACTGTAAAGCCTCTTTCACACAGAGCTGCCAGTGAATTACTGGGAGAAGGTTTTCAGACCCCGCTAGTGATTTTCACTATTCACACATGCAGCCACAGTCAGGAACATCTCTGTCTTGCACCTTTTCATACATGCCATCACAATGCCGGAATAGATGGGGCAAGGGACCCTAACCCTAACTGTAAATAACTCAAATCTACAAGTATGAAGACAGCATAACACCATGTGTGTGGTCTTAATAATAAATAATCATAATCATAATCATTCTTAGCATTTTATGAATTGTAACCCCGCCCATGCAATAACTTCTGCCTGTATCGATTTGATAAAGTAATTATTAAACAAATCAACACGAAATATTCAATTACAATGATAAATAAATTGCACAAGGTAAAATAATGTAATAAATAATAATATGTAATAATATGTTCCCTTCCCTGCAACGTTATTGCTTTCACCCACAACACAGCCATGCTGAGATTTTCCATGAGATGTTCCAAGGGTCTTGAGATGGGAAACTGTTCCACTCTGCATAATATTGCGTTGAGTCCTGCAATGCAGGCTCGTACTCTGAACGTACAGACTGTGCTTTTGTCATGACTGCTCTGCCTCAGGGTGTAAGTGGTCACATTCAGCCTTGCCTCTGCTCTGCTCAGGTTTCGCTCTGGGCTGGGGTCCCATCCCCTGGCTGATCATGTCGGAGATCTTCCCCACCAAAGTGAGAGGGTTTGCCAGTGCTGCGTGTGTCCTCACCAACTGGGGCATGGCCTTCATCATCACCAAGACCTTCCAGGACCTGATGGTGAGTGTGAACAAACAAGTCTGTTTGTCGCTGGCTGCAGGGCTCCATGCTAAGACTTTAGCATTCACTATGTTGAGTGATAGTAGCTTCATGCTAACACGTTAGCATACTGTACACTGTGTTGAGTGATAGTAGCTTCATGCTAACACTTTAGCATACACTGTGTTGAGTGATAGTAGCTTCATGCTAACACTTTAGCATACTGTACACTGTGTTGAGTGATAGTAGCTTCATGCTAACACTTTAGCATACACTGTGTTGAGTGATAGTAGCTTCATGCTAACACTTTAGCATACGCTGTGTTGAGTGATAGTAGCTTCATGCTAACACTAACATAAATGTGAGTGAGGGGATGACCTCATCTCACCATCAGTTGGACACCAATAATGCTAGAAATATCACACGCTCATTTCTAGCATGCCTCGCGCAGCTCGCACACTTCGCCTGCTCAACTGAGCAACTGTGTGCCACAGAATCTGCCTTATTATATAGTAGTGACATATTTCATTTAGTTTGAGTGATCACAGAAAACAAATTACATGAGGAAATCAATGATGATGGACTTGCATTGCAACTTTTAGAGACCTCCTTCGTATTTTGTAGGGCTGTGCAATAAAATTGATATGGCATATATGCAATTATTATGATATATATATATATATATATATATAATATATAATTATTATTATATAATATATCACAATATTTCTTCCCGCAATACATTCAGGCGGTGTCTCGTCATAGACGTGTGGTCAATGGGTCAGGCCGAAAACACACACACATTCACCCACTATGCTTCTGCTAGCTGGAACAAACTGCCTGGAGACCTCAGATCTGCCCCAACTTACTTTTAAAAATAGACTAAAGACTTTTATGTTTACCGTCGCTTTTAACTGCTGACAGCTGTTTTTTAGGAGATATGTGTGGCCTATAAAGTTTCGACTCCAACTATTATAAAGGTATGGACATTTTTCCAATCACGTGTGTGTACCGTAATCATGTTTCTCATATAGTCATGATGTCGTAGGATTTAATATAGAAAAATTGATTTATTCTATTATGCAAACCCAATGAGTCCTCTATAAGTTTTTAGCTCTTTTTGTACCTGCTGCGCCTGTTGCTTAATGCACTTTTTATACTCTTTTTTTAAAGTTTTGTTGTGATGCTTTTAAATGTCCATTTTATTCTCTTCTTTTATTCTTTTATTTTCTTGTGTCAACCATTTTATGTGAAGCACTTTGAATTGCACCTCCGTATGAAATGTGCTATACAAATAAACTTGACTTGACACACACACACACACACACACACACACACACACACACACACACACGTACGTTACCGGAAGTAACGTGACCGACTTTATCTATACTGTATCAATATTTCAGAAGAATATTGCGATGTCGATTTTTTTGTACTGCTGCGTGTGTTCAGTAACACAATAAGAATACTTAGACACTTTATTCTAATTCTAATTCTAATAAATTGGAATGAGAATTTTTAATTAAATAGTTTTGACTCAATTTGTCCACTGAGTCCACAATATAATGTGATGTACACACACTACCTGCCTGGTACAAAGCAAGGTGTATTTTCAGCTCTATTTTTACACTTTGAGTAAATTATGTATTGTAGAGTATTGCAATATATCACAATATGTATTGTATCGCAATGTATCGTGATACAATTGTATTGTATCGTATCGTGAGGTCCTTGCCAATACCCAGCCCTAATATTTTGAACCATGGTAATAATCATATGTATTTTCATATTTATAATATAACTAATGAAGAACCCTCATGAATATTCATCACAGTGTTAACACATTTCATTTAAAGACACTTCTTAAACATGACACAGTTTTGACTGAAACTCGTCCTTGCAGCAGTGCTTCAGTATGTGCTGCGAAGCTGTAAATTGCCTCTGTGTCTCTGCTCTAACAAATCCCTGTTGCTCTGGTTCTGCCTCTTGCAGGATCTGCTCACCCAAGCTGGGACCTTCTGGCTGTTTGCGGTGATGTGCGTTCTGAACGTCATCTTCACCATGGCCTTCGTCCCAGAGACTAAGGGCAAGACGCTCGAGCAGATCCAAGCCAACTTCAGAGGAACGCCGGCAGCTCCATAAAGACCCACTCTCATCTCATGTGCAGAGAAGGAGCTCACGCATCAACACCTCAGATTGCTGTCAGAACATCTCACTCATCCACACCTTTGCTGTCAGAACGGTTACGAGACCGAGACAAGTCAGAAAACCGTTCTGACAATAAACCACTCAGTTTGGTGGCATACTGCATCAAAATTCCCTGACAAGTTCCTGCTGCACTGTCATTTATAATTCACTCTAATTTTGTAAGGCTAAATGCATTAAGCTCTGTCAGCAGGTACAGCAGGACACACTGCTGATGATGGACACATGCGCGCACGCACACGCACACACACACGCACACACACACACACACACACACACACACACACACACACACACACCACACACACACACACACAGTTCAAACCCCACACTGCGGTGGGGTTTGAACCAGCAGCCGGTCAGTTACCCGGCCAGCACCAGTGATTTTTCATATGAAGGAAGCCACAGACGTAGCCTGGTAAAAACCGTCCTGATCACATGACCTCACATTCGGTTTCGCTCCACGGATCAGTCTGGACTTCCAGCTGCCCACAGCCACTTCCTGAAATGACAATGTAACTGTCCAATCAGGGACTGCGTTGTAACTGGCCAATCAGCTGGCAAAACAGTAATTGCGTCTCCTGAAGCAACGAGCGGTAGGTAACCTTAACTCATTGAGTGCCAATGACGACTTTAGTCGTCAATTCATTTAGTGACGTAGAGTGCCATTGACGACTAAAGTCGTCAATTGCGTTTTTTGACGGGGGGATGTCGATCTAAGCCTTTTACATCGCGTCTTACAATATGGGAGCTATTGAATGTGTCTAACCTATTTTACAGAACCCTTAGGTGGCGACAGTGCTCTCCAGATTACAGAAATGTCAGGAATACAGCCTGAAAAAGCCGTGATCAAAGAGAAAGCGCTCATGCTGCAGCCCAGAGCCATGTAGATTGCTCTGGCTGCTGCTTGACGGTGCCTGCCAACAGCAATCAATCCGCGCACACAACTGAGCTCCTCTGCCTCTGTCTGTCTGTCTGCATATAGTTTCTCCACACGATTACCCACCAGAAAGGCAGCACCCGACGCCGAAGCGCCAAACCTTTACCTGCAGTCCCGTTTGGCATTTCCTTGTCGCGCTGTGAGCTGTCGCAGCGCTGTCGCGCTGTGAGCCGCTGTGAGCCGCACTGCCCGCAAAAACGGAGGCTCCGAAAATAGACTGGGTGCGTGTGGGGAGGAGTTTGCAGCTGAGTGGGGGAGAGGGGGGTGGGGCACGCAGGCTCCACAGAACTACACCAGGTCACTACATCAGAAAATATTAGCTAGAGTGAATGTGCTTGAAATGCTGCATTTCACAAAAGGCAGAATATCTCAGCTTCTAGATAGAAATGCATGTTTTTGCTGTTTTTGACCTATCTTCTCCGGCTGATAACTAAAGAACGGAAAATGGTATCCTTGTTCTTTTTGCGTGTTCGGTGTTTACATAGTAATATCACACAATATTCTGTGGGCCTCGAGAAATCACTGAAAACGCTCTGAAACTCTGGCACTGGGAGCGTCCGTTCTCCAAAAGTGGCTGGCACTCAATGAGTTAACGTTAGTAGAGTGTGTCTAGTGTGTAGTGTCTTCGTCGGAAAAGTCGTTTTCGCCGTTCTTCCGAGTTGATTTGGCGACCGTGATTGGCTGTCGAGGCAAGTACTCCCGCCTACTGAAATGGCTGTGGACGTCCAGCAGAGCATGTGAGCGGAGCGGAGCGGTGATAATAACCGCTCCTCGCTCCCGGAGCGGTCCTTTCCACCCGCTCCAGCGCTCACGGCCGCTCAAGACCACCCCGCTCCAGACCGTTCCCCGCTCGATACAGATTTCACCCGCTCGGATCACCGCTCCGCTCAAAAGAATAAAAGAGATACAATTTTATTTTTTATTTTTCATTTTTCATTTGCGTTTAAACGCCTGGGCAATGGGCATTGCTCACTACAAATAACATGAGCTCAGCAGTCGGCTGCATGTTCGTTTCTCTTCCTTCTCGTCTCGCAGCAGCTGGCAAGAAAATAGTGGGCGTGCACATAGCCATGCACCGATGCATTCTGTTTCTAACATGTTGTGATCGAAACTGGACTGAGACTGAGCGGTACTGAGCGGGTTATCGGTGCCGCTCCAACTTTCGCTCCGGTACCGCTCTGGACCCCGCTCCCCGCTCAAGCCAAAATCCCCCCGCTCGCTCCATGCTCCGCTCCGCTCACATGCTCTGACGTCCAGACTGATTTGTAGAGCGAAACCGAATGTGAGGTCCTGTGGTCAGGATGGTTTTAACCCTGGACCTTCATTTGATGAGATTTTGTCTCTCAAACCCAAATCTGAAAATAGTTTTTATAGTCAGATTTGAATTTGTCCAGAACTCCATGGCTGTCTATATTGTAGGTAGACAGATGACAGAGAAACTATGATCACAACAGCCATGCTTCTACATTCTCTAATTGTGTTAACTTCTTGTAAATGAATGAATGAAGTTTAACAATGAATCAATTTGTTGGGGATCCCTCTCGAACCCCAGGACCCCACGTTGAGAACCACTGGCTTACTCCTCTGCACTGCCCCCTGCAGGCTCACTGCTCCACTCAGGACAGACGGGCTGAAAACCTCCTCAGGTATTGAGCAGGTGGACAACTGAAGGTCTAATAGGCCTACCGCACTAAAAATATAGTTTTACTCAAGTTCAGCTTTTGTATGCATACAGAAATTAACTGACCAACTTTTTACACATTTTTCTGTGGAACAAATAGGTTTCAAAATTGCATGAGATTGGTGATCATTGTTAGATCTTCTGCAAGTATCTCCTTCTCCCAGTGGAAATTGATATGAAATTTTCACCTCTGATTCTCGGACTATTTTCCTGAATGCACACAGGACAGTCAACGGAACTATTTGTTTCCCCTTTTTTAATATATATGTATTGTTTTGGGTCCATTTTTGCCTTTATTGGATATGATAGTAGATTGACAGGAAAGGTGGGGAGAGAGAGAGGGGATGACACGTGGCAAAAGGACCACGCCTACGGGTCGGATTTATCGGATTCGAACCCAGGTCGGCCACACGAAGGACCAGGTGAGCCACTGGGACGCACCCGTGTCCTGATCAATTACTGAAACATGTAGAATCTAGGGCTGCACGAGATGCCAAAAACATCATATTGCGATTGTACTGACAGATATTGCAATTGCAATATGCGATTTTAGTGATTTTTGTATTTCATTTTCACACACAAAAAAAAAAAAAAATGTAATTTTTTACTGGGGTCTGCACTAAACAGGCATATTCCCTTACCTCTGGAGACTATGATTTGGAGGCTCTAGCACCACGATGCTTCATTTAATGCTAACTTGTGACACATTTGACCTTTATCAAATAATTGATTACGATTCGATGAATTGTGCAGCCCTCATGTAGAAGTATGGAGACTTCTCCAAAAAGTCTTTATATTCATTTTCAGTGCCAAATGTTCTTAGAATGAAGTTATTTACTGGTGAGAGAATGACGTAATGTGTGGCATTCTACTCAGAAGCTCACTAATACTGTAAGTGCATCTTGAAGGAATTGTGCAGAAACAAAATCAAAATGTAAATGTAATGATGACACATCATCAACTGACTGCCTGTTCATTTAACTTTGCATTGTTTACATCAGCAGTGAAATTAATTAACAAAACAGATTCTGTGACTTTTGTACCATCATCCAAAACTTAAAACAGAAAGACTTTATAGAATCTTAACTGGACGTGGACATGTGGATTTGTTGTTTGTAAATTCATTGTTTTGTTTTGTTTTGAGTATGGAACTTAAAGGTTGATGACTGATACACAGATTTGATACTCACAAACACTGTTGTTCACTTTCCTCTGGCAAAAAAAAGTAAGGCTCTGTGGTTTTTGAAATCATAACTTCTCTAGTGACTGACTGGACAGTTCGAAGTAATTATTCCCCAATGAAATGGGACACAAACTCAGATTAATTTCCACCTTTCTCTTTGATATTTGAATATTTTGGTCTCTTTAATTGTGAAACATAACATGTGTCTGCAAATAAAATCACTTTTTTGTTTGGAGTAGGTTGTCCATTAGTGTTCTACATTATTAACACCAGATACATTTCTCAGATTAACTTTCACACCCTCCACATGTTCAAGAGAAGACAAGAACCACACACTCGCATTGCACTTGCTATAAACCTTTATTTGATGTGTTTCAGTCCGACAGCATCAGGTAAAAAAGTAAAAATGTCAAAGAGGCCATTTACACCTGGCGTCAACATGCTTTTTCTGCCATCAGATTGCAATCTGATTGTGCTTGACCACTTGAAATGCCAGGTGTAAACACCCCCAAGACACATTGATGAAGGATTACAATCTGATCGGCCAAACCACCTCCGGAGGTGGTCAGGGATGCATTGTGCAGCCTACACATTGTACACAAGTGTAAATGCAATGTGTCCTCTCAATCTGGATACAGCAACTGTATGCGGATTGAGAGGACACCCATTTTGGGTGTTAATGAGTTATCTGGATAAGGAAAAACACATGTTAACGCCAGGTGTAAATGGAATCAGGCTAATGTGGTCAAGCACAATCTGATTGCAATCTGATGGCAGGAAACACATGTTGCCAGGTGTAAATGGCCTCAAAGTTAAAATGTCGGTCAAAATGTATCGGATTCTTCTCTTATATGGACATCTCTATGCACCTGTCCACAAGAACCTGGAGATGTGCGTTATAGCCTCTATTGTCAAGTTTTGAACCAGTCAGTCGATCACCTGCAAGGCAGAAACCCATCAAAATGTATCATGGATTACAAACTCCCTCAGCAAATGTATCAATGCACAACACCCAAAAACGAAAACAATTTGATAATGTTGCTGTGTATATTTCCTATTTACTTTTATTTTATAAACATGTTTCCTCATAAAAATAAAAATAAATACATTTGAGATGCTGTAATTTTTCCACATCCACAAGTGTAGCCTATACAGTAAATTGCTCGGGTTGAAAAGCCTTCCAGATTGATTTTTACAACAAAAATGCCACACATTATTACATGTTTTTGCTCAATTCTTCTTGTGTTTGATCCATCTGATCCAGACAAACTAAACCTGCATTCATTGGATGCAAAAGATAAAATCTGCCAACCGAGTAACAGTCCAACCAAGCATTTTCCACTACACATTTCTACCTTTCAAAGAAACAGGCGGAACTATATGACAGCTGCACCGCGCGTTCTTGGCGGGCAAAAATAAGCGGAGCGCTTCCGGTGTGTGTCACCGCGCCTGTCATCCGTGCTGAGACATGGCTGCCTGTGTGGTGGATGCTGCTGCTGCACAAATGGAGTTGAATTAAAAACACAAAGTAAGGGGCCGGAGTTTGAGACAAAGAGCCAGCTGGTCTCGGGAGGGTCTGAAGCCGACAGAAGCTCACCGGACATGAAGCTGCTGAAGCCGAGCTGGGTCAGCCACAACGGTCAGTGTGTCTTGAGTTATAGCGTGCAGGAATCTGCTGCTGGACAGAGTTGGGCTTTTGTTGTTGGGGAGGGAGAGATGGTGGTCGACACTTGTTTCACTTGTTTTGTCACTTAACTGACTGTCCGCTTTAAACCGACACTAACACATACACACCCACACACACACACCTGACGCCTTCCATTAAAGCTGAACTCGCGTTATTATAATATTGCCCCGTTGTGTTTGGACGTCATTTGAGGGCAGATTGTGATGTTTAGCTAGCTAGCCCCGGCTAGCTCTGACCATGGCCCTACCTGCCAGACAGACAGACAGATAAGATGAGCCGTTTTGAAGTTGCTGTTTGGAAGTGACGTCTTCAGTCTCTTTTCTGACGTTGCACGCTGCATTTCTGCATAATAGTTGCTGTCATTGTTTTCGCTAATGTCTAAATGTACCCTTTTGCCTTGCCTGTTTGAACTTACATACATTTCTTCCCCCCCTGTATGTGAGTACGAGATCAAAGCAAACCGGAGTCCAATCCCTTCTATGTGTAACGTTACATACTTGGCCAATACAGCTGATTCTGATTCTGATGAATGCTCACTAACATTAGCACAGATGGACAATAAGCTAATAAGTCAGTGTTGGTGAAAACCTCCAAGCTAACTTCTAATAATAAAGTGAATGTTATGCTATTGATTTTACTCAGTAATGTCGATTCCATTGTGCATGTTTCCACTTCAGCAGTTCCTGTTGCAGCCAGGCACTCGTTAGGCTGCTAAATAAGGAAGTCTGCTTGCAAGATGGGAAAATATGATCACTTAATTTAGAAATGTACAACTGGAATATTGTGGAAATTAGAGGAGGGGCATATTCCGGACAGGGAGACACTATGGGATTTGTAAATCTATATATCTATCTATCTATCTATCTATCTATCTATCTATCTATCTATTAGGGTGCTTTCTCACTTGCGCCGCCCCGGTACCGTTCCAGAGCACACTTGTCCCCAAATTGACCCCAGTTTCGGAACATTTGACGAGTGTGAACGTTGCGTTCCGTTCCGTTCCGCGCCCGGGCGCGCAACAGGGAACCGTGACGGGGTCCACTTGAAAAGGTGGTCTGGGGAACGCTTTGGCGTGCCCGGGAACGGAACACTTGCGAGTGTGAAAGCCAACCGTTCCGAACCACATAGACAACACATGGAGCGAGGATACACTGCAGGCATAGTTGATGACGCAAAGTGCACTCTGTTCCGTTTCCGAGGAAGAAATGTTAAATGTGAAAGCTGACCAGCGGGGGAGAGGGGAGGGGGGCAATCGTTCCCGGGTGTGGAACGGAACGGAACGAAAGCAATCGTTCCCAGTGAGAAAGCAGCTATCTGTCTGTCTGTCTGTCTGTCTGTCTACTAGGGGTGGGGGGAAAAAATCGATTCACTTAAGTATCGCGATTTTTAATGTCACAAGTTTTTGAATCGATCTTTTATTCCAGAATCGATCATTTCCGTTTATGTATGAAATGTTACCACTTTCATCCAGCACATTATAGAGCGCTTCCCTCTGCTCCGTGGCTCATACAGCCAATCATGTACCTTGTTAGTACAAGTGACACGGAAACAGCCAATCATTTAACAGACAAACTCCGAGTGCACCCGCCCCATGACCCGCCCCCACTCACACACAGCTAATCATATCCCTTGACAATGGTGGCATTGCTAGTGACGCGATGGTTTGATCCAGAGCCGAGAGTCCCGACATCTCCTGGATTAAGCAGCACTGTCGAGTTGCAGCAAAATAGACAGTTTGTGTTGTACTCTGAAAGGGTTCCCCGGTCTACTGGGAGAAGCCATGGAATTTGTTAAATGTGTTAAATCTATCTATCTATCTATCTATCTATCTATCTATCTATCTATCTATCTATCTATCTATCTATCTATCTATTATATTATGGCAAACTATTAAAACTCTAACTGTTAACACATTTGTTTTATATACACAATGACAGTTGCATTCTGTTTTGCAGGCAAACCAATATTTTCGGTTGACATCCATCCTGATGGGACTAAATTTGCCACCGGTGGGCAAGGTAAGACAGACACTGTGTATTTTACATCATATCATGTAAGTCCTCCACCTCTGGCCTGGATTCACATCAGGCCGTGTTGTATGTGTCCCTGCGACAGATTAGAGATGACTGTTACAGTACCACCAAAACATTCCTCTCAGGATGTCCTCGTGTCGAAATAAAAAGGAACCAAACAACTGCTAATAGCTCCATAAAAAAGCAAACGGATGTTTTTTTGTTTTCAGGGGAGGATTCGGGGAAGGTGATGATCTGGAACATGGCGCCGGTCCTGCGGGAGGAGGACGAGAAGAACGAGAACATTCCCAAGATGCTTTGCCAGCTGGACAATCACCTAGGTAACCAGCCCACCCTGTAGCCCCTAACCCTAACCCTAACCCTAATCACCTAGGTAACCAGCCCACCCTGTAGCCCCTAACCCTAACCCTAATCACCTAGGTAACCAGCCCACCCTGTAGCCCCTAACCCTAACCCTAACCCTAATCACCTAGGTAACCAGCCCACCCTGTAGCCCCTAACCCTAACCCTAACCCCAATCACCTAGGTAACCAGCCCACCCTGTAGCCCCTAACCCTAACCCTAACCCTAATCACCTAGGTAACCAGCCCACCCTGTAGCCCCTAACCCTAACCCTAACCCCAATCACCTAGGTAACCAGCCCACCCTGTAGCCCCTAACCCTAACCCTAACCCTAATCACCTAGGTAACCAGCCCACCCTGTAGCCCCTAACCCTAACCCTAACCCTAATCACCTAGGTAACCAGCCCACCCCGTAGCCTCTAACCCTAACCCTAATCACCTAGGTAACCAGCCCACCCCGTAGCCTCTAACCCTAACCCTAATCACCTAGGTAACCAGCCCACCCCGTAGCCTCTAACCCTAACCCTAATCACCTAGGTAACCAGCCCACCCCGTAGCCCCTAACCCTAACCCTAATCACCTAGGTAACCAGCCCGCCCCGTAGCCCCTAACCCTAACCCTAATCACCTAGGTAACCAGCCCACCCCGTAGCCCCTAACCCTAACCCTAACCCTAATCACCTAGGTAACCAGCCCGCCCCGTAGCCCCTAACCCTAACCCTAACCCTAATCACCTAGGTAACCAGCCCACCCCGTAGCCCCTAACCCTAACCCTAACCCTAATCACCTAGGTAACCAGCCCGCCCCGTAGCCCCTAACCCTAACCCTAATCACCTAGGTAACCAGCCCGCCCCGTAGCCCCTAACCCTAACCCTAACCCTAATCACCTAGGTAACCAGCCCACCCCGTAGCCTCTAACCCTAACCCTAATCACCTAGGTAACCAGCCCACCCCGTAGCCCCTAACCCTAACCCTAATCACCTAGGTAACCAGCCCGCCCCGTAGCCCCTAACCCTAACCCTAACCCTAATCACCTAGGTAACCAGCCCACCCCGTAGCCCCTAACCCTAACCCTAACCCTAATCACCTAGGTAACCAGCCCGCCCCGTAGCCCCTAACCCTAACCCTAATCACCTAGGTAACCAGCCCGCCCCGTAGCCCCTAACCCTAACCCTAACCCTAATCACCTAGGTAACCAGCCCACCCCGTAGCCCCTAACCCTAACCCTAACCCTAATCACCTAGGTAACCAGCCCACCCCGTAGCCCCTAACCCTAACCCTAATCACCTAGGTAACCAGCCCGCCCCGTAGCCCCTAACCCTAACCCTAATCACCTAGGTAACCAGCCCGCCCCGTAGCCCCTAACCCTAACCCTAATCACCTAGGTAACCAGCCCGCCCCGTAGCCCCTAACCCTAACCCTAACCCTAATCACCTAGGTAACCAGCCCGCCCCGTAGCCCCTAACCCTAACCCTAATCACCTAGGTAACCAGCCCACCCCGTAGCCCCTAACCCTAACCCTAACCCTAATCACCTAGGTAACCAGCCCACCCCGTAGCCCCTAACCCTAACCCTAACCCTAATCACCTAGGTAACCAGCCCGCCCCGTAGCCCCTAACCCTAACCCTAATCACCTAGGTAACCAGCCCGCCCCGTAGCCCCTAACCCTAACCCTAATCACCTAGGTAACCAGCCCGCCCCGTAGCCCCTAACCCTAACCCTAACCCTAATCACCTAGGTAACCAGCCCGCCCCGTAGCCCCTAACCCTAACCCTAACCCTAATCACCTAGGTAACCAGCCCGCCCTGTAGCCTCTCTTTGTTGCCATTTTTATTCATGTTTATAAAAATGAGAAAAGTTGTGTCGATTGATTGATTTATGATTGATTAACTAATTATCGGTTGATTGAACTACTGCTCCTGCTGCTGCTACTACTACTAATACTACTGCATCCATCCACTAATAGTATTTAAGTATATAGTATATTAAGTATTTGTGATCAGTGAGGATTCCCTGGGAAAATAAAGCTTGAAATAAAAGGTGTTTGTGTGCAACACTTTTATGAACAAACACTCCAAGTGCTGCAAAATAAAACAACAAAGATCTCAGAGATCAGCTGTAACAAGGCGACGTCTTACACTGCTGACTATTATTATTATTACTATTAGCCCGGCCATGATATGAACAGCTGCTGGTGTTTGTCTGCAGCTTGTGTGAACTGTGTCCGCTGGTCCAACAACGGCCTGTACCTCGCTTCAGGAGGAGACGACAAGCTGGTCATGGTGTGGAAGAGAGCCGCGTATGTAACACACACACACACACACGCACACACGGGATACACATTTTAATCAGTTCCCTTAATCCATAATTGATCATGTTAACGATTGATTAAACATGATATAAAATGCAGATTTTCACATGCAAAATAGCAAAATACAAAATGTGGGTCAGGTGTAAAAACACCTGTCTTTAGGCCGACTCAACAAGTTAATCAACCAAGCAAACTTCCTGCATTAGCTGTCATTGTGCGTGTAGACGTGCTGGATTTCAACATTGCATTACCATGTTTACAATGAATACTGTCGTCTTTTTGGGCTGTAATTCTCCCACACTGGACTTTTTGCCAGCTTGCTTGGCTTTCTTCTTCCTCTGTATGAGCAGTGAAAGTTACATTTGTGGTGTTGAATCGTTTCATAATAATAAAAAAACACACATAGTGGATTAATCGGTTAATATATGTTTGATTGATCAAATTCTTAACTGTGATTAAACGATTGTAACACACACACACACACACACACACACACACACACACACACACACACACAGACACAAAGAGATAGAACACTTGGGACAACCAAAGCTGGTAGTTGGTGGTGTCTGTGGAGTGGATACTGTCTGTTATCGTTTGATCTTTCCACCTTATTCTCATCCTAGGTGTACAGGTATGCTATGCAACAATGTGGTTGTCAGTTAGGCACTTAAGTAACTGACTGGCTCCTAATGTCTGAGGACATGCATAATGTTTATGTCCTCTGTATGCTGGTATTCATGTGGACATAAATAACTCCTTACAATGTGCGCAGGTTAATCGGTCCCAGCACAGTGTTTGGCTCCAGCAGTAAGCTGGTGAACGTGGAGCAGTGGAGGTGTGTTACCATACTGAGGAACCACACAGGAGGTAGGACACACACACACACACACACACACACACACACACACACACACACACACATATACCCTAACCATAAACTTTCTCCTAACGTGTGTGTGTGTGTGTGCGTCCGTGCGCGTGCGTGCATCAGATGTGATGGACGTAGCCTGGTCCCCTCATGACGTGTGGCTGGCGTCGTGCAGCGTGGACAACACCATCGTGATCTGGAACGCCCGTAAGTTCCCTGAGCTGGTGATGGTGCTGCGGGGCCACACGGGCCTGGTGAAGGGCCTGACCTGGGACCCCGTGGGGAAGTACATCGCCTCCCAGGCCGACGACCACAGCCTCAAAGTGTGGAGGACCATGGACTGGCAGCTGGAGACCAACATCACCAAGCCCTTCAGCGAGGTACACTCTCACTAGTTACTACTAACATACTACTAGAGGTACACTCTCACTAGTTACTACAGTATAGCCCCTTTCAAACATGCCTTAGTGTTTCCCCCAGAAACATTTTCAGGCCTGGAGGGATTTCGAAATGTAACCCGATCGCAACGGTGGGGGCCGTCGCTGGCGACGCTAAACTTGTGCGTTTCCCAGGCAACGACACACGTTGACATGTTTTGGAACAGCGCTGCACGCTGGCGCAATGCTCCTAAAAGCAAAATGCTTATTGTTTTGAATGATTTGGCATCTCTATTACTGTCAGCACTGTCAATAACAGTATTGTTGTATTGTAATAATATGCCACAAAGGTTTATTGAAATTTTGGGGGAAGCAGATTTTTTTTTCTTTTTTTCTTTTTTTTTTCTGGCCTGGCGGGGCGCCGCGCCGTTGGCCTGGCGCGCCCGCCAGACCTGTAGAATGGTAGGGGAAACACTCTGCAGTTACCCTGAGGCAACCCGTGTGGCGGTGTATATGAACACAATTTGGAGAGCTATGCGCGATTTTATTATATTAACACATTCACTGCCAGCCGTTTTTTTTTTTACTGTAGTTAGCTTCTGCCAGAGGGTTTTTTTGAGGATTCTGGCTCATTTTACAAGAGCCGAGGATTCTTTTCTGCTTGGACTTTGTGAACACAAACTTCACAAAAGTACTAATAGAATGTGTGCTTTCTCTGTCTAAAAGAGTTAGTTTGTAGAGTTAGTAGTTATGTAGATATTAGCCGTTGAGTACAGCATGGTTTCAGCGTCTGAGACTGAAAGCTGAGATAATCGCAGTTTTGTGAAATTCAATCAAACAGGCAGAACAGTCACTTTAACCATTTATTTTTGGCATCAGTGAGAGATCAGACATCAAAAACAATATAGTTCTGACGCCCTCTCCTTCAAACTCCTCCCTCCGTGGGCATGTCTGGTGGCTTTCAGCAGCGTTTGTCACAAGCGAGTTTCTACTGCCTGTCTGCAGTGAGCAGCCTCTCTCCCTGGCGGCCCCCTCTCGGCGTGTGTGTGTGTGTCTCCTTCAAACTCCTCCCTCCGTAGGTCACAGGCGAGTTTCTGTTGCCTCACGGACCCTAAAAAAAGAGGGGAATCGCAGGAGCGGGGAAGAGGAGAGGAGAGGCGAGGGCGGGGGGTTGGACACGGGAGAGAAATTCCTTTGCGATCCCCTTCTTCCAATCTTGAGGCGTACTCCGCTCTCGGTGTGCTGCTGCTGCTGCTGCTGCTTGTCTGTGCTGCTGCTGTGCCTGTCTGCCTGTCTGCCTGGCGGCCGCTGGGCAAGTCTGGATGGATGGGCTCGCTCGTTTCTTGGGGTTCTGAGAGCTTTGATGAAGCTTTTGCGATTCTGGTCTTATTTATGCTGCGTGTTTCAAAGTGTGTTCCACCCGTAATCTATTATGCAAATTTGCAAAACCCCACCGCCAGCTCCCAAGCGCGAAAGCGTTTTCGCCAATCCATTTTCATGAGAATGGCTTCCTCACAGTGCTTTTTGCTTGCCTTCCTCTAGAATGGAGAGCACTGTTGCCACTTAGTGGGTCGGTGGAATGGGTTGTACACGTTCGGTCGCTCCAATATGTTTATAGGAGACGTGGGGGGCATTGATCCACGTAGCACCGTCAAAATTTTTTTTTTTTTTTTTTTGACGTCTCAACTCGCCATTGGCAGTGAACCGTTGGAATTTTTTTGACGAGTCAACTCGCCATTGGCAGTGAACGTGTTAAATAAATGCAAAAAGTGCAAAAAGTAGAGATGCACGATATATCGGCAATCATATCGGTATCGCCGATGTTAGTCATTTTTTAACATATCGGCATCGGTCAGATGTTGCAATGTTAATATCGGTTATTGGTATCAGCCAAAATGTTCCCATTGAGAGGAAAAATGTGGTAAATCTATTATTAACGGGATTTTCCAAATGTTTTTGAAATAAAGAAATACAAAACTTTTTCAAATACACAGTGTTTACATGTGTTTTTCAGTATGTACAAAATTTGATTATCATAGAAATGTGTTTTATACAAATCATATCGACATCGATATCAGTGCTGTAGTGGTAAAAAAAAGTGGGTAAACTATACTTTTGATGCAGCTTTCTCACACGGCACCGGCGTGACCGATATATAAGACAAAATATGAGAGTAGAACAACTCTGAATCATATAGCCCTATAAGGTATATCGGGGGGTTCCCCACATTTCTGAGTAGCCAGTCAGATAGGAAAAGTAGCTGGCTATGGGATGGGCCTTGGACCTTCAAGGGGGGTCCGGGGGGATTCTCCCCCGGAAGAAAATGTTGTACAAGTAAAATTCGTCAACCTGGTGCATTTGAGAGCAAAATGAAGAGGCTAAATCTATGAAGAACTACGCACATCTCTAATGTGTTGTGACTTTACAAATAATTAGTCCTAAACAATCAATATAAAATGTATTTACACATTGTACACAAATTGCATTCATTGTGACAAATTTACAATAGTTAATATCCAGCCAGAATCATTGCAAATGGATGTTCAAAGTAACAGCAATACCATTCAGTTAATCAATGCTTAATGATGTCAGCAGAGCAGTGCAAATTAATAACATTAGCTTGATTGAGCTCAGCACATCAAGCTTCAACCATTGCTACTTGACAACAATAATGTCAGGCATAATCTGACTAACTGATTTAACAAGCAATTTACCATTTGCAACCTATATTCTTCGTTTTTTTGGGTTATTTGTGAAAAACGGATGAATGTCCATTCTGCTTCTTCTGCGTCAGAAATGGTCACGTTGTCTTAATTGCGTGAAGAAGAAAATCACCTGCATGCCGTAGTTCGTCCTCGGCGTTTCGCGAATAATAAAACATTTTGTGAATTTGCCCGGCAGCCAGGCCAGGGGTACAGATCTCGCCACCAGTATGTTTCTAGATAGTTTTCAACATGGTCGTATTGGCTTTATACAGTAGCACCTGGACTATTCAAGTCGCACCTAATGTTACAAACGTGACTTGATCAGAGGGAAATCATCTGGTGTAAGAAATCATCAATCTTACACCAGTGATTCACTCTTCAGTTGTAAAACGGTAGGCCTATATGATTTTCTCCACTCCTGACACACATTTTTAACCAACCTACGTTCAGCTCACCACGAGCTGGTCTCCAAATGCGCATTGCGCATCGCTGGCACAATGGCACCGTCAAGTTGTTTGAGGGGAGCGCTGTCTGGCCAGGCAAGCACAGCTCGAGAAAGGCACCAACGTAACCGGGGCCGTGAACCTTTCGCGCGGAGCGCACCAACTAGTAGGCTATGGTTCCCGGAGCTCCTGGTCAGTGCCATGTGTCATCTTTTTTCTTTTGTTTTGGTGTGTGACGTGCTTGGCGTGGTCTTAGCATCAACAGAGTTTACTCAAACTTTTCAAAACTCGTGCAATAATAAGTGCATAAACGATTTAAAAATGTGAGTAAACTATCTTAAAAGGTGCCTAAACTCTGCAGAGCATTGAAAAAGGTACCTAAACGGCGTTTACGTGTGTTTAGCCACCACTACAGCCCTGATCGATATATATCGGGTATCGGCCATAACAGCAATGTTGTTATCAGTATCGGCCAACATTTTCACATCGGCACATCCCTAATTCTAAGTATAGTTGAATCACTTGGGTTGACCAAGTAAAACTATTTTACAATAGCATTTTACACAAGGTCTACGGAAAAATGAATGGCCGATGAAATCCCATGGAGAGGAAGAGGGGGTGACTTTGGCACTCAGACCCAGACTACGTTAGCCACGTTATCTTAGGTTCCCGAACGAAGCCGAGATGGCTCAGGGAACAGTAGACAGAATACCAGCATTTCTTCATGCAGTAAAAAGCCTTGAAACCTTTTCCTTGTGGCTGAGTGTTGCTGTAATGTAGACACCATTTCTACTTTCTACTGTTTCTATCAAGGAGCTGCTGGGAGCTACTGTCGCTAATGCTGCTTGCATACAAACTTAAAGAGACAGGCGCCGGTAAAAACAATGGAAAACGTACTTTTTAAGACAAGATTGTCAATAAACGATTTTCGACTTTCAGTAATAAAAGTCGATCTTGATAATAAAAACGATTATTTGAAAATCCGTTGCCCATCCCTAGTTAAAACAGACGTATCCCCCCCCTCTCTCTCTGTCTCTCGCTTGCTCTCTCCTAGAGCTGTGCATCTTCGCTGATCTCACGATTCGATACGATTCGATTATACAAGTCTACGATTCGATTCGATTCGATTATACGATGCATCTCGATGCATCTCCGATGCATCACGATGCATCTTAACACATTGAGTGCCAGCCCTTTTTTCAATGCTGTAGGTAGCTTGTGCCAGGCCGTTTTTTGAGGATTCTGGCTCATTTTACAAGAGCCGAGGATTCTTTTCTGCTTGGAGTTTGTGAACACGAAGTTCACAAAAGTACTAATAGAATGTGTGCTTTCTCTGTCTAAAAGAGTTAGTTTGCAGAGTTGGTAGTTATGTAGATATTAGCCGTTGAGTACAGCATGGTTTCAGAGATTTTCAGAGAGTTTAGAGATAAATGGATTTTTAGAACCACCTCACGTGCCTGTGATTATAGTCCAGGCAAAGTAGCGTTTTATGACAAACTAATTGTAAAATAATTTTTTGCAGCTTAGATCATTTCTATGAGGTGTCCAGAACAACATACTAAAAGTCCTAAGAAATCCTAGTTGAGGAAATATGTTTAATTCTCATCAATCCAAGATGTGTGCCAGTAAGGCCAGACAACAATACACCCCAATAGGGCTATTTTTTTCCTTTACTCCTATCAAAATAAAACTTTATACAATGAAAGTATCCATGAAAAGTAACATTTTTTGTATTACAAGTTTCTTTGAAAATGAATTTGAATATGCAAATGAGTAGGGGTGTCACAATATATCGTCCCACGAAATTTCGCGATAGTAAAACGTCACGATATGTATCGTTGAGATGAAATCTCATATCGTGAAAAAAAAAAAAAAATTTTTTTTTTTTTTTTTTTTTTTTTTTCCAAAAGTAGACAAAGAAACGTCTTTGTTTGTTGAAGTTCAATGTGTGGAAAGTAGTTCAGTTGAACAAGTCTCTGAAGAGACACATGAGAAGTTATACAGGAGAGAAACCATTCAATTGAGTTTCTGGAAAAACTGTTTACTTGACAGGAAAAACTGAAGATGCATAAAAAATAGACTAAGAAAAGTCTTGTTGTTTGAGTTTGAAGAAAAACTGAAGATGCATAATGAGAATTTATACTGCTGAGAAACCTTTTAGTTCAAAGTAAATCTAAGTGACGGTGTAACTCATTCTATTTCAAGATAAGCCTTATCTCCAATCTCATGTTTTTTCTAGTTGTTATTGTAATAACAATTTCCCACAACAGCATGTTTTGTATTTGTGCATTTCAAATAAAATACTACTTTTCCAGTCATATATTGTCATTATTCAAGTTTAAAAAAATATTGTTAAAATCGTATCGTATCGTATCGTTATCGTGAACCCAGTATCGTGATACGTATCGTATCGTGAACTGAGTGTATCGTGACACCCCTACAAATGAGCTATACACTAATCGAATATAGGCTACCCAAAATATACCCGCATAGGAGTAAAGGAAAAAATGAAGCCTATCACAATCAAACCTCAAACAGTGAAAGTATACATGAAAAGGAACTTTTTTGTTTTACAAGTTTCTTGGAAAAATCTATTTTAAATATGCAAATGAGCTCAACACTAGGCCTAATTGACTTGTCCAATAAGCCATAAAGTCACAAGTAAAACAGGGGCCAAATAACTAACACATTCATGTCTATTCAGTAAGTTAACCTATGCATAAACAAGATAAATTTGAAGTCACTTGCCACACTTACCTGGGTCACTTGCCACAAAAAGACTTATATTGACCTTAAGAATTGATTGCACAATCTTGCCTCCAGTTGCTTTCTAAATTATTATTTTTTATTTGCGAACAAGCCTAACCTAATGACATGACAGAAAGTCAGAATAGCCATCTTAGTCATTAGTAACGTGGTGAGATTACATTTTGGGCTGGTAGATTTACAAATAATTGGTATTGTTGGTAAGATTACGAGATAACAGGCAGAAGTCATTCTTACCAACTAAACGATTCACTCTCACATAGAAGACAGATGAAAAACCAGATAGACACACTTTCCAGACATTCCAGCTCTTTAAATAATTTTGCCAGACACCAAAACTGCTTCTGTTTTTGTAGTAAGCAAGTATTTCAGACCAGGCGGGCCACACATCAGACTTCCACCGTTTGTAAAGTAGCTTTGCAGTGTTATGAGAAGCTAGCAACAGCAATATCTAGGCTAGAAACCCAATCGGAACATTTTAAGTTACCAACTCCTTTCTAACTAGACTTCTTTCCCCCCCCGGCCAATTTTTTATCCCATTTTATCCCCCATTAGTGCTCATTTGATTTCTCAATCCTGGTTGCTACTCCATCCTCTGCCGATCTGGGGAGAGCCGAGACTGGCTCCATGCTTCCTCCGAGACATGGGCAGTCAGTCAGCCGCTTCTTTTCACCTGACAGAGGAAGCTTCACCGGTAGGACATAGCACGTCGGAGGTTCACGCTATTCCAACCACTTCCCCTCCATCTGAACAGGCGCCCTTAATGACCAGAGGAGGAACCACATTAGCAACCAGGATATTGCATGTTTTTGTGAAGGGGGTTCCTATATGAAGAAAACCCCCGGGAGGCACGGGGAGAACATGCAAACTCCACACAGAAAGGCCCTTTTGCCGACCCCACCCGGGCGGTGGGCACTCGAGGACATGCGGACGGGCACGCATTCCTTCAGCGTTCACCTCGTCCCCAGGTGGGAATCGAACCCACGACCTATGAGCTGTGAGGCGATAGTGCTTACCACTGCACCACCGTACCTCCCTCTAACTAGACATTTCTATCTGGTTAGGCTTGTTCGCAAATAAAAAATAATAATTTAGAAAGCAACTGGAGGCAAGATTGTGCAATCAATTCTTAAGGTCAATATAAGTCTTTTTGTGGCAAGTGACCCAGGTAAGTGTGGCAAGTGACTTCAAATTTATCTTGTTTATGCATAGGTTAACTTACTGAATAGACATGAATGTGTTAGTTATTTGGCCCCTGTTTTACTTGTGACTTTATGGCTTATTGGACAAGTCAATTAGGCCTAGTTTATAGCTCATTTGCATATTCAAATTCATTTTCAAAGAAACTTGTAATACAAAAAATGTTACTTTTCATGGATACTTTCATTGTATAAAGTTTTATTTTGATAGGAGTAAAGGAAGAAAATTGCCCCATTGGGGTGTATTGTTGTCTGGCCTTACTGGCACACATCTTGGATTGATGAGAATTAAACATATTTCCTCAACTAGGATTTCTTAGGACTTTTAGTATGTTGTTCTGGACACCTCATAGAAATGATCTAAGCTGCAAAAAATTATTTTACAATTAGTTTGTTTTTTGGTTCCAAAATGAGTTACTTTGCCTGGACTATTATGGGTGCCCTTGGGCAAGTCTGTATACTAGGGGTGTCACGATACACTCAGTTCACGATACGATACGTATCACGATACTGGGTTCACGATAACGATACGATACGATTTTAACAATCTTTTTTTAAACTTGAATAATGACAATATATGACTGGAAAAGTAGTATTTTATTTGAAATGCACAAATACAAAACATGCTGTTGTGGGAAATTGTTATTACAATAACAACTAGAAAAAACATGAGATTGGAGATAAGGCTTATCTTGAAATAGAATGAGTTACACCGTCACTTAGATTTACTTTGAACTAAAAGGTTTCTCAGCAGTATAAATTCTCATTATGCATCTTCAGTTTTTCTTCAAACTCAAACAACAAGACTTTTCTTAGTCTATTTTTTATGCATCTTCAGTTTTTCCTGTCAAGTAAACAGTTTTGCCAGAAACTCAATTGAATGGTTTCTCTCCTGTATAACTTCTCATGTGTCTCTTCAGAGACTTGTTCAACTGAACTACTTTCCACACATTAAACTTCAACAAACAAAGACGTTTCTTTGTCTACTTTTGGAAAAAAAAAAAAAATTCACGATATGAGATTTCATCTCAACGATACATATCGTGACGTTTTACTATCGCGAAATTTCGTGGGACGATATATTGTGACACCCCTACTGTATACTGTATTGTGTGTGTGTGTGTGTGTGTGTGTGTGTGTGTGTGTGTGTGTGTCTCCAAACTCCTCCCTCCGTCTGTGCTGCGGAGGGAGGAGGCTCCGCGGCCGCTCTCGGGCAGTCTGGACTGTCAAACTGGCTCGTTCGTTTCTTGAGGTGTCGGCTGAGAGCTTTGAAGAAGCTTTTGCGATTCTGGTCTTATTTATGCTCAAAGGTACTCGAGTGTGTGTGTGTGCGCGCGCGCGTGTGTGTGTGTGTGTGTGTGTGAAAGCGAAAGCGTTTTCGCCCAGCTATTTCCTTGAAAATTAGAATGGCTTTCTCCCGCGGGGGCTGTTTTTTGCTCGGATTCCTCTCTGTCTGGAGAGCACTGTCCCCACTTAACTGGTCGGTAAAATAGATTATACACATTCTCTTCCTCCAATTCTGCTATAGGAGACGTAAAAGGGGTTGATCGATGTCCCACCGTCAAAAAAAAAAAATGTTTATGTAAGCCGAGATATCTCGTCCTTGGCACTTAACGGTTGGATCATGTAAGCCGAGATATCTCGTCCATGGCACTCAACGTGTTAAATCGATGCATCACTTTTTCCGCAATACATGATTTATTTTTTCTCACTTTCTTTTTTCTCACTGTGTGGCTACTTTTAAAATAAAAGTGCATTTGGAATTGCATTGTATTATGATCCATAATTAAAATAAACAACTGCATGTACTTACATTCTATTTTATTTGATTATTAATTTTTTTTTTTTTTTTTTTATAATCGATTTTTGATATTTGTTAATCGATTCAGAATCGTCCTATTAAGCATCGCGATGCACTCTGAATCGATTATTTTCGGCAGCTCTACTCTCTCCCCACCTCTCTCTTAGGGCTCTGCAATAAAATCGATACGGCAATATATCGCGATATCTTTTTCCGCAATACTGTATCGATATTTCAGAAAAATATCGTGATATATCGCCATCTCGATTTTTTTGCACAGCCATGTGTTCAGTGACACAATAAAAATACTTTTTTATTTCAGTGCGTTCTGTAACACACTCAACACTCGGTAGTTTTGACTCAATTTGTCCACTAAGTTATCAATATAAAGTGACATACATATTATTACACTACCTGGGTAATACACAGCAAATCTAATTTTCAGTAAATTATGTAGAGTATTGCAATATATCGCAATATGTATTGTATCGCAATGTATCGTGATACAATCGTATCATGAGGTCCTTGTCAATACCCAGCCCTACTCTCTCTCTCTCTGCCCCCCTCTCTCTGTCTCTCTCGCTCTCCCTGCCTAACTCTCTCTCTGTCTCTCCCTGCCCCCCTCTCTCTCTCTCTCTCTCTCTCTCTCCCTGCCCCTCTCTCTCTCTCTCTCTCTCTCTCCCTGCCTAACTCTCTCTCTGTCTCTCCCTGCCCCCCTCTCTCTCTCTCTCTCTCTCTCCCTGCCCCTCTCTCTCTCTCTTTCTCTCTCTCCCTCTCTCAGTGTGGTGGGACGACCCACGTGTTGCGTCTGTCGTGGTCTCCAGACGGTCAGTATCTGGTGTCGGCTCACGCCATGAACAACTCAGGCCCCACCGCTCAGATCGTGGAGCGGGACGGCTGGAAGACCAACATGGACTTTGTGGGCCACCGTAAAGCCGTCACCGTGGTGGTGAGTCCATCTGACCCGCAATGACTTGTGCTGCTTAGTCCATCTGACCCGCAATGACTTGTGCTGCTTAGACGCTTATTAAGCTAATTAGTATCATTAATGTCACCGTATTACCATAAAACTCATACTCTTTCTGTGTAAAGTGCTGTACACTGATCTGTCTTTGTCTGTCTGTCTGTCTCTGTTTGTTTGTGTGTGTGTCTGTCTGTCTGTCTGTCTGTCTGTCTGTGTGTGTGTGTGTGTGTGTGTGTGTGTGTGTGTGTGTGTGTGTGTGTGTGTGTGTCTGTAGAAATTCAACCCAAAGATCTTTAAGAAGAAGCAGAAGAACGGCAGCTCTCCGAAGCCCAGCTGTCCGTACTGCTGTTGTGCCGTCGGCAGCAAAGACCGCTCTCTCTCCGTCTGGGTGAGAAACTCTCTGAGGACTTTAGTTTGTACGTTGGTGCCACACAGTCAGCATATTTCAAAACAGCTCAAGTGAAGTTTGACAGAATAAGGTTTGGATAAAAATAATAATAATAATAAATGTACTAAGTGCAAAATGATTTGTGAAAATGTAAACCTGTTGGATGCAGAATTAAAAAGCATGAAGGAATAATTCCGGTTATTTCCAACCTGGGCCTTATTTTCCTGCTTTTTGCTATCATGACAATTTTGTTCAAACTTTTGTCCCTCACGATTTATACTTTTATCCATTACCAAAAAGTGATTTAAAAACAGCCATTGAACAGACAATGCAATATTTGAACAATTTTGCGGTCACAGTAATATTGTCAGAGTATTGTTGTTCTGCTCCATGACATCTTTGATGTTGGTAATGCTTGCTGACCTACACATGAAACCTATTCTGTCTTCTGACCTGAACAACAACGTTGGACCTGGAGGTTTCTCTCTGTGCTGTGGAATAGCCTCATAAAAGTAACGGAATTTAACAAAGAGACTATAGACGCTTTTATGTTTGTAAACTGCGATTACGTATTTTGTGGGCGGAGCCGAACGGGTTGCAGAAAGTGACAGCTAGCGGTTCAGCTGTCATAGAAATATGGAAGATCCGGACGCCTCCTCCATGTATTTTGAAGCTTCGCCAGCAACAGACAGGTTATCTTACACAAATAAACTAACTCTTTCAATGGGGTGAGGTTACCTGACCCGTACTCACTGTCAGGATGGATCCAGGATCCAACTACATCGCCAAATTTGAAGTGCCGGACATCGTCCACTCCAAATGGCTCTATAACTAAGTCTGTCTGTCTGTCCTCCAGCTGACCTCTCTGAAGCGCCCCCTGGTGGTGATTCATGACCTCTTTGATAAATCCATCATGGACATTTCCTGGTGAGTTTCATACAGACTTTACCAACCACTGAACAGTTACAGGCAGCGGTGATGCTCCATATAGTATTCAATGAGTGAACTTAATTTTGTGCGTGCGTGCGTGTGTGTGTGCGTGCGTGCGTCTGTGTGTGTCTGCGTGTGTGCGTGTGTGCGTGTGTGTGTGTGCGCGTGCGTGCGCGTGCTTGTGTGTATGTGTGTGTGCGTGCGTGCGTGTGCGTGCGTACTAGGACTCTGACGGGCCTGGGGATCTTGGTGTGCTCTATGGATGGGACAGTGGCCTATCTAGACTTCTCATTGGACGAGCTGGGAGACCCGCTTAACGAGGAGGAGAAGGTTAGGACCAGAGAGTACCGACATGTCCTGCTCAAGTAGAAGTAGTCTGTTACTCTGCTGAGAGTTTACTGAAGTACAAGTACTGGTGTAAAAATATGGTGTTATCACACTGATGTATATGTTGAAGTGCTCATTGTTCTGATAAGTTTGTTTTTAAATAGTTATTTGACGATATAAAAAGTCATGATTGACAGCTGTGACAGCGGCTCTCAAACCTCCCGTCAGACAGTCACACAAGCAAGATGACAGCTTGTGGAGACTAGGGGTGGGAATCACCAGAGGCCCCACAATACGATATTATTACGATATGTAAGTCACGATACAATAGTATTGCGATTTAAAAATAAATATTGTGATTTATTATCTTTTCTCAACTGCAAATGATGTCCCCAAAGGAAAAAAAAAAGTCAACATCTGTTTTATCTAATGTGAAAAAGTTTCTTGTCTTTCCATCTCACTTCAGTCATTTTTATTGTAGCAAAATGGGATTGTGAAGCAGGCAGACTGACTAAAGCCATTTCTAAACATGCAGTGAATTCCTGGACATTCCCAGATGCTACCGGCTCCGCCTGCATGTTTAGCAACACTTATCCAGTATGAGTGCGCTCCCGTGAGTGCGGAACATTACCACCCCAGCCTCTAGTACAACGTCCACGTCGCTGACAGAGCAGCTGTAGTTTAGTAGCTCCCAGCTCATGTTCCAGAGCATGCTGTGAGCGGGCGGGTGGTTAAATGGCACTTTTACAAACCATTAATGTCCCCGTGCTATTGAATAATTTCATGAATGGACGTAGTTACGTGGCTGGATTATTTGTAAGAGAGCGACATTGGTGAGTAAAAAAGTCAAAGTTGAATCGTTTCTTTTCCTCCATCTGTCAGTTTGAAAATGCAACACTGAGATGATGCTGCATTAGGCTATAGAGATGGAATGATATGAACATTTCATATCATGATTATAGTAGTGACCAAAATTATCACAGTTAAGCTGTGTTCACACAGAGATATTTATTTTTCTCTCTGTCGCTCGATTCAACCCTTTGGAATCGCTCTGTCGCTGTGTTTAAATCGCTCGTCAACAGGCACACGAATTGATGGACATCTGGGGGCTAGACATTGCGTATACAGTATATATATATATACGCAATGTCACTTCACTTCATGTCAGCTGTCAGCCTGTCAATCAGCTGTCAATGTGGTTTGTTGCCACACAATAAACCAGCGGTTTGTTCCAAGCCAGTGTGATCCTTGACTCGCTCTCACACGGCAGCCAATCAGCGTTGAACAGCGAGCGACTGATGCCAGCATAATTTCGCTCAAGTTGGGATATTTCATCTCGGGCAACGAGCAAATTTTCGCTCTGTCTCTGTCGCTCGAACGCCCAGCGATTTTTCTCCCGGGCGAATATACGCTCAACCGCTCATTTGCATTGACTTTGTATGTAAACTCGATGCCAGCGAAAAACTTTTAATAGGTCGGTGTGAACGCACCTTTATCAGTATTATCACGGTTTGTTAAAATGTGCTGAAAATGTTCAAAAAGTACTGAGACACTCACAGAAATCATTTCGCCACGTTTTATATTGAAAACTCAGACCCAAAAAGGATTGATACACTCACTGAAATCATTTCTCCAAGGCTGCACGTTTGCATCTGGGAGACGGTTGCCAAGTTTGGTTGATGATGGACAGTATTTACCATGTTTTTCAAAGCACTGTAATCACGGTAACACGGTTTTAATGACAATGAAAATTTGAAACGGTACGGTTATCGTAAGGAATTCGATCACGGTTATCATTAAAACCGGTTATCGTTACATCCCTAATTGGGTGATAAGTGCCCGCTATTAACGTTACACGTATATCAATTACGGTAATCGTTCGCACGTATAATTAAATGAGCAAACCGACGAACAGCGTTTAGTAGGCTACTCGCTTTGATCAGCGAGTGAGGACAGCCTGATGCAGCGGTGCCAGATGGGAGAGACGTTACTTAAAACACGATTTAAGCTGCATTGTTTTCTCATCAAAGCAATGTCGAGGAAATATTGGCTCATTTTTGTGTCCACAAATGCAGAGAGTGCAGGTTGTCTGCGTTTCAATAACAAATGCGTCCCAAGCTGGCCCAGAATGACGTGCCTGTTGAATGCTGAACAAATAGGCTGTAGGCGTATTCCCACTGCAAAGTCTATCTCTTAATGAGAACATTGGAATAATGATCGACTATAGAGCTATAAGAGGAATAAATGCATTAAAAACATTTATTTAGGAACCAATTATTAGAGCGAGAGAGAGAGGGCCCGCTGCCTCTCTCTCTCTGCCACAGCAGTTCAGTCTGTGTAGCACACATAGTGCCCCATCCCCACAAAACATGGTCCTTTTCCTCATGTTTAGAAAGAACGATCCCTCATGTCTGGAAGGGTAAGCCCGCTAAATACCCTGGCCTGATTTACCGGGCATGGTCCAGACTTCACGTGTGGAAATAGCTATAGGGCTCTATCTTCCCCCTGGCCTTAGGCGCTAAACTGGCGTTAAACGCAAAAGAACGCACTTTGCGCCTGACTCGGGAAGATAGCATCATGTTTTTAGGCCCCGAAATGTTCTTTACGCTGAAGATAGGGCCCATAGTCTCCAGAGGTAATGGAAGATGCTTGTTTGGTACAGACCCCAGAAAAAATTACATCACTTTTTTTTGTTTCGCTTTTTATTTTATGTGTGTGTGAAAATCGCAATATCTGTCAGTACAATCGCAACATGATGTTTTTGGCATCTCGTGCAGCCCTAGATTCTACATGTTTCAGTAATTGATCAGGACACCAAACTGGTGCTTGAAGCTGTCGTCAAAGGGAAAAACGGGCGTCCCGGTCGCTCACCTGGTCCTTTGCGTGGCCGACCTGGGTTTGAATCCGATAAATCCGACCCGGATCCAATCAGTCCAGACTTCATGTGTGGAAATGGCTCAATACAAATGAAAACCATTCATAAATGATGCATGCACCTGACAATTTATATAATAAAATATTGTGATGCACAAACTTTCGCGCTTTATCAAGTGATTTATAAAGTTTATTCAACTTTATCGACCCTCCCCACCCCACCCCTAGCCCACCCAACTTCACGAACCCCAAGTCAGCCTCTCCGTCTCTCTCTCTCTGCCTCTCTCCCTCCCTCCCTCTCTCTCTCTCTTTTCTCTCTCTCTCTCTCTCCTGCAGAACACCATCCACCAGAACATCTACGGTAAGAGTCTGGCCATCACCAGCACAGAGGCCCAGCTGTCCACCACCATCATCGAGAACCCGGAGATGTTGAAGTACCAGCAGGAGAGGCAGAACTCTGGCCCAGCTGTGGTCCCAGAGTCCACCACGCCCAAACTCAACAGTGTGATGAACGGAGAGTCTCTGGAGGACATCAGGAAGGTGAGTCCACCAGACCCAAAGTCAACAGTGTGATGAACGTAGGACATCAGTAAGGTCTGGAACTCACGTACATACTGTATACACCAAGCAGCAAATGTTGTTAAAGGGACACTTCACTGAAAAACAATGCTGATTTATTTTGCACATGATCTCACACCTATCCAAAAACTGTAAACCGTTTTGAAGGCATGTATTTATTTTGACAGTTATTGAGACTTGATTTGAGTTGAGTTGATACCGGTGATGTCATCGGAAGGCACTGAATCATTGGGTTGTATAATAATTACAAGTCTTCCGATGACATCACTGGCATCAACTTAACTAAACTCAAATCAACTCTCAATAGGCCCTTTTCACAGCAGCCATTTTGAGGTGGTAGAGCAGGTGTATGAGGGCCCTGTTGGATGAGCTGAGCCTGGAGTGAACTTTCTCCAACGGCTGCATCAGTCTGAGCCTGGAGTGAACTTTCTCCAACGGCTGCATCAGTAGGAGGGCCAGGCTGAATGACAGGGAGGGGAATTCTAGTGAATTAGGATGCTATTCAGCAAAATTAATCTAAATGTATGCTATTGGATCTTCAGGGTTCGTACGGTCATGAAAAACCTGGAACCTGGAAAATTTCCAGGCCCTGGAAAAGTTATAGGAAAAAATAAAATCACAAAGCTTTTGGAAAAGTCATGGAAATTTGTTATATATTCATGTTTATATTCATGTTTATATTCATGTTTATATTCATGTTTCATATTTATATATTCATTTATATATTCATGACTTTAATTTACGCTGAGTTTAAAATAATTAATGCGCTAAGAAATAACGTAACGTTCACAATATAAGCAGGCACGCGCTCACTGACGTTACCTGAAGTGGGTGCCTGTTATAGAGCTCCATTAACTCGGGGACTAACGTTAACCACTTGGCTAATGTAGAAGTAGCCGTCATGTCACGGGCAACTGCAACAGACCAACACCTGAGATGAGCAAACTGCAGGTCGTCTGTGGCAAAACGTTCAGTATTTTGAACATGAGAGAGGCGGCATTAAAGCACCAGGCGCAAAGGAGGGAAACATCGAAGCATTGCTGCTCGTCAACATACCAGGGTCGAGCACGGGGTCTTGAAAAGTATTACAAGTTGAGAAATCAATTTCAGGAAAATTCAGGCCCTTAAAAAGCCTTAATCGCTATTTGAGATGTATTAAATGTTGTAGCTATTGTGCTGATGGGGTTAAATGAGAATGTGATATCCCGTATCGATCGCAGACCCCTGAATTCAATCGAAATCCTATTGTGATGAGACTTGTGATTTACACCTGTATCGCTGATGTGACAAAAGTGGCGTTGAGGTCTTGGAAAAAGTCTTAAAAAAGGTCTTAAAAGGTATAGAATTTAACTGAATGATTCCTGCATATACCCTGGTGAAGTAACGTTACTGCAACTGCCGTTACCGGCGCGAGGGACCTGCTATCATTCCACCGATCAGCGCGTCTCTGTCCTCGTCTACCAAGCAGGTCCTTCTCCAACTAGAAAGTCATGTGAGCAGACGGTGTAGGCAGGGTCTACTACACTGTAGGTAGGGTCTACTACACTGTAGACAGGGTCTACTACACTGTAGACAGGGTCTACTACACTGTAGGTAGGGTCTACTACACTAGGCAGGGTCTACTACACTGTAGGCAGGGTCTACTACACTGTAGGCAGGGTCTACTACACTGTAGGCAGGGTCTACTAACTGTAGGTAGGGTCTACTACACTGTAGGTAGGGTCTACACTGTAGGTAGGGTCTACTACACTGTAGGTAGGGTCTACTACACTGTAGGCAGGGTCTACTACACTGTAGGCAGGGTCTACTACACTGTAGGTAGGGTCTACTACTCTGTAGGTAGGGTCTACTACACTGTAGGCAGGGTCTACTACTCTGTAGGTAGGGTCTACTACACTGTAGGCAGGGTCTACTACACTGTAGGCAGGGTCTACTACACTGTAGGTAGGGTCTACTACACTGTAGGTAGGGTCTACTACACTGTAGGCAGGGTCTACTACTCTGTAGGCAAGGTCTACTACACTGTAGGCAGGGTCTACTACACTGTAGGCAGCCTACATAATATCAACGCAATGTGCCATGTGTAAAACAAATGTGTGCCTATTATTCGCACGTGATTTACAATGAACGTGTTTATGTTCCTTCAGTGTTCACAAGGTGGTGTGTGTGCGTGTGCGTCTGTGTGTGTGTGTGTGTGTGTGTGTGTGTGTGTGTGTGTGTGTGTGTGTGTGTGTGTGTGTGCGTGCGTGCGTGCGTGCGTGCGTGCGTGCGCGTGTGCTAGGGCTGTCCTCATCTCAGGATTCTGCCAGTCGGATCGGACTCGACTGTCCAATACGAATATTCGACTATTCTATACAAATAAATACAAAATAAGAATATCTTCAGTGATTGTTTCGACCACATTAACACATTCACTGCCAGCCGTTTTTTCAATACTGTAGTTAGCTTCTGCCAAGGTTTTTTTTTGAGGATTCTGGCTCATCTTTCAAGAGCAGAGGATTCTTTTCTGTTAGGATTTTGTGAACACAAAATATCTCAAAAGAACTAATAGAATGTGTGCTTTCTCTGTCTAAAAGAGTTAGTTTGTAGAGTTAGTAGTTATGTAAGCATTAGCAGTTGAATACAGCATGGTTTCAGCGTCTGAAAATTTAAGCTGAGATAAACGGCTTTTTGTGAAATTCGATAGAACAGTCACTTTAACCATTCATTTTTGGCATCAGTAAGACGTCAGACATCTAAACAATACGGTAGTTTTGAACAGTAATTTCCTCCATAACAGCAGGAAACCCCCCTCTCCTTCAAACTCCTCCCTCCGTGGGCGTTCTCCTCCGCCCTCCTTGGCTCTGCAGCGGGTCTGTCACAAGCGAGTTGCTGCTGCCTGGCTGCTGCCTGGCTGCCCCTCGTCGGGGCGAGTCTGGATGGGGCTCGCTCGTTTCTTGGGGTTTCGGTTGAGAGCTCTGACGAAGCTCTTGCGATTCTGGGCTTATTTATGCTGCGTGTTTCAAAGTGTGCACCCAGTCTATTCTTGGAACCCCCCACCGTTGTGCGCCACCGCTGTGCGTCAGCGCGAAAGCGAAAGCGTTTTCGCCAATCCATTTTACAGTATGAGAATGGTTTCCTCGCGCTTTCCCCTGCAGTTTTGGCTCGGCTCTTTCTACTCTGGAGAGCACTGTCGCCACTCAGTGGGTCGGTAAAATAGATTATACACATTCAATACCTCCAATATTTGTATAGGAGACGTAAAAGGGTTAGATCCACGTCCCACCGTCAATTTTTTTTTTTTTTTTTTTTAAGACGAGATATCTCGTCAACGGCAGTCAACCGTTGGATTTTTTAAGACGAGATATCTCGTCAACGGCAGTGAACGTGTTAACAGTCAATGCAACAGAGTGATGGGGACATATTTTTGAGCATTTGAAAATCAACAAGAGACTGTATGATCATGCAAGAATGTAATTGCAGATGCCGGGCTGTTGGATAAAGGATTTGTCTGAATTATGAGACAGGCAGGACACGTATATTTCTTTTTATTAAATTAAGCGATTCTCTCTCATGTCTGTGAGACATTTTATGCTACTGTTTCTTCAAATGGATAGCCTACATATTGTGGTTGGCCACAACATAGAAATGTGTTTGCAACACTATGACTTCACTAGTCATTAGACACCTTAGACCAGGGGTTCCCAACCTTTTTGTGCCAAGGACCGGTAGATAGATGGAAAAAAGTTGCGGACCAGTTGTCAATTTTAATAATAAAAATAAATAAATAAAAAATAAATAAACATAGGCTATAATATTATAGGCTGTGTGGTAGTTGAAACATAGTTTCAAGTTGACGTTTATTTATGAACAGAGGCTTTCGATGAAATCCACAAAGTACTGTAGCACACGGATCAAGTGTAAATAGACACTTTTTATTTAACTAATTATTGTTTTCTTGAAGAGAAAAAACGAAAAAAATAAATAAAATAACATTGTCATTGTTATTCAGGACTCTGATGAAGACGCACTCTCTGTCGAAACGTTAGTTCAATAAAAAGTTTATATTTACACTTGATCCGTGTGCTACAGTACTTTTTGGATTTCGCTTTGGATGAAATCCAAAAAGTAAAGACTTGCCCTTTCCTGAGAGCACCGGACCAGCCTGCTGGGCTGCTTGGGTCGAAGCGTGCCTATAGCTTCATCCTGCAAGTGTGACGTTTATTTATGTTCGTAGTTTGTAAAAAAATGTTTGTAAAAAAAAAAAAAAAAAAAAAAAAATTAGACCGGGCCCGGTACCAAATGCGTTGCGGCCCGGTACCGGTCCGCGGCCTGGTGGTTGAGGACCACTGCCTTAGGCTACACAAAAGAGGTGTGCATTGTAACCCGACGTGCAAATTAATCGATCCAGTCTTTAATGCGTGCTTGCGCTAGAGCTGCCGAAAATAATCGATTCAGAGATGCATCGCGATGCTTAATAGGACGATTCTGAATCGATTAACAAATATCAAAAATCGATTATTAAATTTTTATTTTTATTTTTTTTTTATTTATTTTTTTATAATCAAATAAAATAGAATGTAAGTACATGCAGTTGTTTATTTTAATTATGGATCATAATACAATGCAATTCCAAATGCACTTTTATTTTAAAAGTAGCCACACAGTGAGAAAAAAGAAAGTGAGAAAAAAGAAATCATGTATTGCGGAAAAAGTGATGCATCGATTTAAGATCCATCGTATAATCGAATCGAATCGTAGACTTGTATATTCGAATCGTATCGAATCGTGAAATCAGTGAAGATGCACAGCTCTAGCTTGCGCTCCTGTCTTTACTTTCGATTTCACGCTGCCTCTGTGTGTGTGTGTGTGTGTGTGTGTGTGTGTGTGTGTGTGTAGAGAGAGCAAGCCGAGTGCTCTCTCTCTCTTTCGCTCTCTGTCTCTGTCTCTCTCTCTCTCTCTTGCTCCCTGCCTGATCATAGCTTTCTCGCGGCCCGGCAGCAAATGCTTTGCGCCCCCCGGTACCGGTCCGGGGCCCGGTGCCGCTTTAGGAATCTCCATTGACTCAGGGGTCTCTTGACTGATGATTTGACTATTTGACTTTTAGAGGACAGCCCTAGTGCTTTTAGAGGACAGCCCTAGTGCTTTTAGAGGACAGCCCTAGTGCTTTTAGAGGACAGACCTAGTGCTTTTAGAGGACAGACCTAGTGCTTTTAGAGGACAGCCCTAGTGCTTTTAGAGGACAGCCCTAGTGCTTTTAGAGGACAGACCTAGTGCTTTTAGAGGACAGCCCTAGTGCTTTTAGAGGACAGACCTAGTGCTTTTAGAGGACAGCCCTAGTGCTTTTAGAGGACAGCCCTAGTGCTTTTAGAGGACAGACCTAGTGCTTTTAGAGGACAGCCCTAGTGCTTTTAGAGGACAGCCCTAGTGCTTTTAGAGGACAGCCCTAGTGCTTTTAGAGGACAGCCCTAGTGCTTTTAGAGGACAGCCCTAGTGCTTTTAGAGGACAGCCCTAGTGCTTTTAGAGGACAGCCGTAGTGATTTTAGAGGACAGCCCTAGTGCTTTTAGAGGACAGCCCTAGTGCTTTTAGAGGACAGCCCTAGTGCTTTTAGAGGACAGCCCTAGTGCTTTTAGAGGACAGCCCTAGTGCTTTTAGAGGACAGCCCTAGTGCTTTTAGAGGACAGCCCTAGTGTTTTTAGAGGACAGCCCTAGTGCTTTTAGAGGACAGCCCTAGTGCTTTTAGAGGACAGCCCTAGTGCTTTTAGAGGACAGCCCTAGTGCGTGCGCACAGGCGTCAATGTGATTTTCACAAGTCAAGTCTGAGTGAGAGAGAGGGAGAGAAATGCACTTTTGAAATCAATGGGCCTTAGTCACAGCAGCCATTTTGTATTTTAAAGGCAGGGTAAACACGGGTGCAACCAAAACATTAATGAGGGGGCCAGCACTGTGTTAGAACACCTACATGGATTGGAAGTTGGAAACCCTCAATCGTGTCTTGGTCTGTGTTTACCCTGCGTTTGAGACACAACATGGCTGCCGTGAAAAATGTAATGACTAACATGTATTGTGTTGAGAAAGGAAGAACTAAGCACTAGCTATAACAGGGTAGTTAACACCAAAAAGGTTATAGTAGAAATACACTAATAGATGTGGTAATCATGACTAGCTGAGTTCTGTGTTTTAACAAAAGTGTGCTAAGTGTCATCTCAAGAACACTGGATGTATTAATGTGTACTGCAATATATTCGATGCAAAATGTTTAACTCTGACCAGATAAATCATGTGGGGAACTGTGATGAGCTGAGGAGGAATGTGAAAAAGGGAGGTTGCTGGGTTCCTTGGAGACTCACACCACACACACAGAGACAGAGACACACAAACGCACACACACACACAGGCACACACACACACACACACACAGGCACACACACACACACACACACACACACACACACACACACACACACACAGAGGTGTGTGTGCGTGCGTAGGCACAGGGCTAATCTCATCTTCAAGGTTGGAGCTGGCCTGTGGCACCAATGAGGGATCAACGTGAGATGGTCTCCGGAACCAAACTACACACCCACCCTATGAACCAGATGAAAAGCCTCCACACAGAGAGGCAGGCAACCTCCACACACAGAGGCAGGCAACCTCCAGGAGCAAAACCAGACCACAGATTGTTGATTAATGCCACTTGTGGAGCACATTTATCGTGTGAGACGATTCACCCGTAAAAAGGGAAGTGCATAATATGTACTACAAATTTCGATGGCTTGTTTGCTCTGTTGTGGAATCTTGAAGTTGAACTAAAACTTGTATTAACTCTCTAGGGGTTTCCTTTTTCTTCAAATATTTTTTGTGAAGCGAACCATTATCATCCAGGTAAGAGGTATTCTATTACAGGTTAGCGTCAGATGTCACTTATAAGTCATTGCAGCCCTGGCACTGTCTGGAACACCTAAATGGAATGGAAACATCATTAATGCTATTGGTTACACCTGCTTTACTACCTCGGCAAAACGGTTGCTGTGAAAAGGGTCTATAACTGAAAAACTAAATGAATGTCTGCAAAACTGTTTACAGTTTCCAGAACATATGTGTGAGATCATGTGTAAAATAAATCAGCGTTGTTTTTTGAAAGTGTCTCTTTAACTTGCTTGTGAAATCGCATTGAGAACAACTAAGGTGACATACATCTAGGAAATCTGTACATAAATTATTTTGACTGACTGAAAATTATTCTTGTTTTTTTTATTATTATTATTATAGGACGAATCAGTCACTCATCCAACGGCACATCACGTCACTTGACACCCATAAATGTGGAACATTGCGGCAGTTATTCGTATGAGTTGTGCCAAACAAACGTTAATATCTCAAAAACTATACATGACATTGCTTATATTTTGACATTCTGAGTGAGAGCAGAATTAGCTCAAGAGTTTGATGTATAATATATACATGTCGTGTTAAAGTTGTGTGAACTGTTACAGTTTCTAAAATGTAAACAGAGTTAGCTGGCTAGTGTCGGACACTCTAGCCTCGCGCCACTTGGGCTCCATAGGGTTCCATTGCCGTTGACACCCAGTGACGCGGTTTGTTTACCAAAATGCTGCTCGGCTGATCCCTCGTTTTTTTATTTCTTAAGTTTACCAGGTGAGGCAACAAGCTAATTTCAGACAGTGCGCAGAATATCGAAATATGTGAAGTTGATGATACATGAAAATCTGTGAATTTTTAGGGCAAATCTATTTTCTCGCAGAAAACAAGTTTGAAAACCAGTCAAGCTCGGTCAGAGAGCAGGCTTTGCTGACAAGGTTTCAAGATCAACCAATTCACTTTATTGAATTCATTTTCACTCCTCCAACTGTCAAATTTGTCAGTTACCTTTTTCCCATTGCCCCGTCGCTCAGTCAGTGCTGATTGTCAAAGTTTGGCCCAAATTTGCCTTAAAACTGTGAATACCAGCTTAGGATGGTAGACGAGAGGACAGCCAGCGTCTAGAAATGTATATAATATACATTTAGACATATGAACAGTTTCATTACAAAATGATAAAATAAAGCATTTGGAAAAAAACGATACCCACTCATTCAAGATGATGTCCTTCCTGCATGTAAAGCATATTATACTTGATTCATTTTAAAGTTAGGAAACTCCTTAAAGCCCCCCTCCAGTGTATTTAGTCATTTTTAAGATATTTAATGTCTTGCTGGGTTTTGCCCTGGTCTACTGATTGATTAGCCACAGTGTCCACCAGTGTATTTTGCTGAAATTAATAATCTTATTTTGGGCTCAAAGTCCTAAAAATAAGCTGTTGGTAAAAAACGGGTGATGACGTCAGACACTATAATGGTCTGACAAGTGACGTATGATAGTTATACAATATGTACAGTAAATACACTCTGCTGTTAGCTAGGCATGGGTCGATTTCCGGTTTTACCGGTTCGGTTCGGTGTACGAGCCCAAACCGGTTTGATCACGTGCGAACCGAAAAAACCTTTATTTTTTTTTATTTTTTTTATTTTTTTTTGCCAGTCCATTCTGATTGCACTATTGTTCGTATTAGCCTCTTCTCAAGTTGCACTAGTATGCAAAAGTCTTATTTTGTTTATTATGTTGATGTTTGAAGAAAAGTTAAGCTGAATAGTTATGAGAAATAAATACAGGGTGTGTTTGTTACACAGGTGTCCTGCTTCTTTTTATTCAGTATCATTGCCAGCTTAGAGGTGTATTATCGCTATCAGGTGGACTGAAGTTGCACTACAGACAGTTATGGGCCACACACGGGAGCCCTGCTTAAAAATTTTTTTTTTTTACAAAAAAAATCGGTATACCGGTTTAGACGGCAATATCGAACCGGTTTAAAAAATTTCAAACCGACCCAGCCCTACTGTTAGCTAGCTGTTAGCCCGTTAGCTACGTTTTGCTAACTAAGTGTTCACCAGCCTCAAAACGCTGTGATAATCACTTTTAACCATTTCAAATTACGCTCTTTCCATAAAGCCCACCAGCCTTTGATATCTGTTAGCTGGTTGATGATATTTCAAATAATATTGTGGCTTCTAGACAAATGTTTTTGCGGAGGTAGCCATACTGTTTCCGGTCATGTCCATTTTATCGCAAAGAGTTTAATCAAGACAAGACGTGAAGCTGCAGTCTCAGTTATTATGCTGCAGTAGTGGAACAAGCTAATTGCCTTCGGTTCTTATCTCTTTGGTGCAAATGTCACGTCCGTTGATACAACGCGCCGTCATGTATGTTTTCATAGAACATCAACAGTTATAAAAGTAGGAAAAACTGACTGGAGGGGGGCTTTAAGAGCTTTGATTAGAAAATATATATATATTGTTTGTAGTTCATAATTCGATCTTAATCGTAGCTCCATTTCAAAACCTGTCAGACAAATACAGTTTCTTCTTCTCGTTGCTGGATGGACTGTGTGGTTGAACGTTTACATTTCTCCGTCTTCCAGAACCTTCTGAAGAAGCAGGTGGAGACGAGAACCCCCGACGGCCGGAGAAGGATCACTCCGCTCTGTATCGCTCAGCTGGACACAGGGTGTGAACACACTCAAAACACACACAGGCTGACTCCCAACATGACAGAAACACACTCAAAACACACACAGGCTGACTCCCAACATGACAGAAACACACTGAAAACACACACAGGCTGACTCCAACATGACAGAAACACACTGAAAACACACACAGGCTGACTCCAACATGACAGAAACACACTCAAAACACACACAGGCTGACTCCAACATGACAGATCCAGTAGAGTTAGTAATAGTAGTAGTACATGACTCACTCTCTGTGTCTCTGTCTGTCTGTCTCTGTCTCTCTGTCTGCAGTGATTTCTCTCCAGCTCTGTTCAACAGTGTTCCCATCCTGCCCGGCTCCTCCATGCCCAGCCACCTGACCCCTCAGCTCAGCTCTGACTCCAGCCAGGGACAGGCCTCCTCTCTGGGGCTGCGGCCCGCCCACGACCCCCTGCTCACCTCGCCTCCGCCCACCACCTCCAAGGGCCTAGAAGACAACAGGGACGGGTAGGGAGGCAGTCTTTATTTGACTTTTAGGGACTGTTCGATATTTAGGCGGGGTGATGGGGGGTAAAAAAAAAAGGGGGTAGGGCATTTTGATTTTATTTTGTTTTGAGTACTAGGGAGGGCAAGGTATTTTATTTTGAGATAGGAGGTGGAGGGCATATATATATATACATTAGGGGTGTCGCGGTACGTGTATTCGTCCCGTGAATTCACGGTATGGGCGTCACGGTTCGGTCTGTGAAGCGACACGACGAATACGTCAAATCCAGAAGGTGGTAGTAAAGCACCTAAACGCTGTTTGAACACTGGTAAATTGAATTGAATTAAACCCAACTGAAGAAGACACACCAAAACAACACAAGGGCCATAGAAATCCGTGTTCACTGAATGGAAAGTTTTGTGGAGAGGAAACATTACCGGGGGTCCCTCCAGTGTGTTTACAAGCCGTAGCTTCCATGCTACTTAACAAAACCACAACAATATTGAAGCGTCCACCTGCCCCCCGTTTACCATCGTCAAAAAAGTGCAGAGCAGTATCCTAATGACTTTTATGACTCAGGCCATAAGCTGTTTTGCAAATTCTGTCAACATCAAGCCGACGAGGTAAGCTTGTTAATGTAACGTTACGTAGCCGCGACAAAGTCCTTTATAGTTGCGCGTTGCGGCTAAACGTTACATAACACTGACAAAGCTGTTAACTTGTAAACAAGCAACTTACATCGCGTGGGATGACAAGCAAGATGTGGTGAGGAAGAGGGGATGACTCCTTGTCATGTTCCAATAATCCATTACGATGACCCAACATAATCATTATGGGAAACAAAACTCACATCCAATAACGTTGGTGTACTTACTTGGGAAAGTGAAACCCACCCCGCTGTCGGCTAGACAGTGGGGGAGGGGTTGGGGGGAGTAGTAGGCTACTCCACACATGCGCTCTGTTTACAAACTTGTGTACAATAAAGATTTAAAGTGGGGGGAAATGCCTTTGCCCTGTCAAACAGCTGGAATACAGACATCTGAGAGGGAGGCGCACCCCACACTTTGAAAATCACTGCTCTAGAGTAAAACCTTTTTGTGTGGATTGCCTAGATCTTATTAAATAGTGGACATTTATTCATTCCCATTTATTAGACACTATTTCTGATGGTAAAATGAGCGTAAAAAGCAAAACACAGAATTCAGAAAAATTCAAAGGGCAAAAAAAATTAATTTGGGATTTGTTCCTTTTGTTCTCCGTTGTACCGTATTCGTACCGAACTGTGACCCCGAAACTGAGGTACGTACCGAACCGTGACGTTTGTGTACCGTGACACCCCTAATATACATATATACATTTTTCTTTTTTGCATTAGTTTGCATTGTGTTTCGCTATGTAGCCCTGCTAGCCCGTATGTTTTTATATTTACCCCCCACACAAATGGTTTCTTCCTATTGTGAATTGTGACGTGTTAGTAGTGCGCTCGTTATACGAGCATGCGTGCACATGCACGGTTAAGTTGTGGCTCGTTATGTAACCACGGTGGCAAGTTTACATTTGCATGAGCTTATAGCTACATTAGTCAACTATAACTGACCACACAACCAACTGATGATGTGAATGAACATGAACATTACTGGTGACGGGCTCACCCGCACATATAGCCTACATTCCTTTCTGCATATACTGTAGGCATTTGAAGAATATCGTTCTCATCATTTTGTGTAGGTTAAATAGAAGGCTCGCAGTCATGTAATGGAGGAGCCACGGTAAAGAATCATCAGCTATAGCCTATTTCACCTGTATCTTCTGATTGACATGACATGGATTAAGATTAGAGCCATGAAATCAGTTTTATTTTTTCCAAATTCCATTTTATTTTTTCCCAAATTCCGTTTTTACGTTTTAATTGTTCTGACATGTGTTTTGCTTTTTACACTCATTTTACCATCAGAATAGTGTCTAATAGTGGGAACTGGGAATTATCAAATGTCCGCAATTTAATAAGATACAACAGTCAATTTAATGCAACACAACAGTGCACTATTTTTAACAAGTGCTTCAAGTCAGAAATAGTAGATGACTGTACAAAACATTATATTTAAATGATTTACATTTTTTGATTGTAAAGTGCTTAGTTAGACGCTTCTCATTGTGTGCTTCAAGTAAAGAAAAAACAAATGAACAAAACATTCACTTCAGTCAGAGTTTTTAGACAGACTTCAGACAGACAGAAATCTGTGTTCTGTCATTTACATGTATTCTACAGTCCACCACTACGGACAGTCGGACACTATTGTAAAATGGTCACTTTTGAGATGCTGTGAAATGAAGACAGTAGTAGACCGACTGACAGTAGAAGAAGAGTTCAGATAGCCGCTCCCACTCCCCACATGAATCTTAGTGGCCGTTCACACTATACGCCAAAGCCACACTGAAGCCACGCTGAAGCCACGCAGTTTCATTTGGGCGTCCTTGTTAACAGGTGAGACCGCTCACACACGCCATGCCGAAGCCACGCTGAAGCTGTGCTGGAGCGATCGTTCAGGATTCAGTCCTATTTTCCAGGTGTGACGCGTGAAGCTTGAAGCTGCCAGGCATCAAGTCAATGGGAGTTGTGGGCGGGTTCAAGGCGCGCCGAGGAGGCGCTGAGAGGAAAGAGAAGGCTTCTTGTGTGAACGGTTAGGCGTCAGTTCAGCCTGTGCCTGCCTCAAGCTTCAGCTCTACTTACGTTCAGTGTCCTGTATTTTTATTGGTCAATTCCGTGATCCCGTCTGTGTCTCTAATTAAAATGGCACCATATGATCGTGATATCTGTCCATAGGTGCAGTAGAGCTGCCGCACGTCTCATTAAATCATAATTATACAGGTACCAAATCAATATCTACCGTGCATAGGCTATTTTTTCTATAACAGCTCAAAGCACATTAAACCTTGCTGCCCTTGCTGCGCATAGGAGGAATACAATTGCAATCCAATGGCTCTCACTGTCTCACCAGATATGATGGTTACGTGACAAAAAGTTCATATTGCTGTTTTAAGTTGTGTATGAAATTATAAAAGGCTGAACTTGTGGGTGGGGTGGGGCAGGGCAGTTAATTTTTTTTACAGGTGCAGGAGGACGGCAGAGAGAAAATAATATATAAATGCCAGGGAGGGCAGTTGATTTAAAAATATATCATACCGGTATTTTACCCCAACTTACCCCACGTAAATATCAGACAGTCCCTTATTTGATGTGATTGAATTGAAATGTTATTTTATTTATTTATTCATTCATTCATTCATTCATTCATTCATTCATTCATTCATTCATTATTTTCTCTTGTTCTCATTTTTGTTTTTCTTATATATTTTCATTATTTTATTTTTCTTTCTTTCTTTAATTATTATTATTTGTGTGTGAGGATGTGGGTATGTGTTTTTCAGGTTGTTGCTCTGCTCTCTGCTTTCCTCTCTTCTGTTTTTCTCCCCCTGTTCTATTTTTCTTCTATTTTTTATTTCTAAATTATTATGTGCTGTTTCAGTTAGGACTGCAATAATGTTTCATCATAGATCGATCTGTCTGTCCGTTATTTCCTTGAGTAATCGATTAGTCGTTTGGTCTATAAAATATCACTTTTTTCCCCGAACCCTAAGATGACATCCTCAAATGTCTTCTTTTGTCAGATCAGATAATCAGTTTTCTGTCAGAAGACTAAAGAATCTACAACACATTCACATTTAAGAAGCTGGAACGAGAAAATGTATTTTTTCTTCTTAAAAATGTGTCTAAAGGATTCATTGATAATAAAAAAAAATAGTTGGTGATTCATTTGCAGCTCTATAGTTACTTCTCCCTCTCTCTTTTCATCCTTTTGTCGTCCGCTCGCATTTCTCTTGTTTTATCGTCCTTTTATTTCCACTCTCCTTCTGGTTCTGCTCATCTTCTCGATTCTCTGTCTTCCAGAGTGAAGTCCAGCCTCTTGCTGACCTCCGCCTCCAAGATCGAGCCAATGAAAGCTCTGGACTCCAGGTTCACCGAGAGGTCAAAGGCCACGCCGGGCGTCATGGCCGCCATCTCCTCCACCGCCGGGCTCACACCGCTAGACAGGTGACCGACTCGTTTCCTCTGTAGAATCAGCTGCGTCTTTAAGGAGGATTTTCTGTAACTCCATTTTTCATTCAGCTAGCATGCAATACAACAAGCAGAGTTAAAAATTAAAATAAATAAATAAAATAAATAAATAAAAATCAGATTTCTGATACTGTATTTGGACAATGGAAAAAGTAAGAGATGCTGCTGGCAAAATCTATTTTTCAAGACATAAAGTTATTGTATGTATTTGCTGCAGTGGCTGGGGCTTTTTAAGCTTTCAAATCCAAACAGTAAATTACAATAAATAAAATCTCACAAACCAAAATGCATGGAGAAAGTTTATCTTGGTGAATTAGAGTCAAATGCTTGGACATCGGAGTTCAGATGGATTGTGGATGAAATATTGAGTTTGTTTCTGTAGCAGAGTTTCCATAATGCCTTAAAAATTGACCGGAATGTAAGGCCTTAAAAATGTTAAAATACATTCAGTAATTACATGTTCATGTTACAATGTTTCAGGTTTCTTAAGTTTCATACAACTGTAGAATTAGATAGTGAACTGACAAATTCATCCTGTGATATTTAATGGAAGATAGTGAGCAGGGTTAATACAATATGACAAACATATTTTGTTTTCATTGCATATCCATTATATTACATTATGTCATGTAGCAGATGCTTTTATCCAAAGTGACTTAGTGAAATCAACTGTTGCAACTGAAGCATTTCTCAGCACAGTTGGGCATCTTGTACCTAAACACTCGATGTCTTGTTGTCCGTTGAGCAGCTGTGTTCACTGTTCAGTCAGATATATGCTGCTTTTTTCTTCATTTTGGTTGTTAAATTGCTCTTAAATTTAACTCCAGGTTGCATTAAAATGTTAACATTAAAGAGAGTGTCTAAACAAAAAAATAATAACAACTCTCTTGCTCAGTCGTCCCTGTCTCTATAGGCAATATTATTTCACTACAATTTTGGTTGAGTTGGTCTGACACCCGGCAACCTATCAGGGTTATCTAGAACATAACTAGCCAATCACAGCACACAGCAGTCTTTTGGGTTCTACTCTCTGCTATGTTGCTATGGTTAACATTGCATTATTCAGGCAGTAGCCAGCCATAGGTAGATGTCTACGTCTGGTGCACAACTCTTGAAAAGTGGCTGAGGATCGCCCCCTAAGACCAAAACAAAATGCGTGACAGACATATGAATTGACCAACCACGGACCTCCTTATTTGCGCGACGCAACTCGTGGGGCGGTACATTTTGAATGATGCACCAGTGGACGCAGAGAGCCGAACATCTGTTAAAGCCCAGCCAATCAGAGGCTCTCCCGCCACTTTTCGTGCAGGAAAACCCGGAAATGCCTGTGACCATGTGAGACTGACATTCCAATGATGTTGTTTAAAACTGCCTAACGTAGGCTTTCTGAGGCAGATAGTCTGTGTGAATATGTAAAGCTAAAAAAACGAAAAACGTGCTCACCCAAACCCTTCCATGGAAAAGTAAAGGTCTGTGTGTGTCCCGCTGCAGCAGGGTGAGAGATGGCGGCTCGCTCCTGAAGGACGTGAAGAACAAAGAGGAGACGAGCAGCGACAGCGAGGACAAGGTGGTCGCCATCAACAGGAACCTGACGAACCTGACCAAGAGGAAGGCCGACCTGCTGCTAGAGGGAGGAGAGGTGGTGGAGAAGAGGAAGAAGGGACGACCCAGGAAAGACAAGATGGCCGTCACCATGTCCCAGCCCTTCGCCCAGGTACAGCATGGGGGGGGTTGCGGGGTTTGGGTTGGGGTTTGGGCTAGGGCTAGGGCTATGGATGGAGTGTTCCCATTGGTCATGGAATTCCTGGAATATCATGGAAGTTTCAGGTGTGTTTTTCAGAAAGGCGGATTTGGTCAAGTCTCTGGTTAAGGCAACTTGTTTCACACATTCATTGCATTAGATGCTTATGGGTCAGAGAGTGGAGAAACGGCACTAGGAACGGCAAGGAAGAACATGTCTAGGTTATGGAAGCATTCCTTAAAGGTCCCATTCCGTGCAAAAGCTGTTTTTACTTGTAAATGCATATATACTGCTGTCATCCCTCCCTGTAATGAGTGGTCACAAGCTCAGAACTGCCACAGTTGGATTTGTCCCTATCCAGCTTCCCCCTGCAGTCTCCTTCAAGCCACACCCCCAAACGCTCTGTTCCCCCAGACGGGGTATCGGGACGTCACGATGGTCCTCAATCATACTGCGCGGGTCTCTCTCACACAAGCTATCTGCACCATTTTGTCTATAGCCACAAAATTAACACTTCTAGCTGGAGCGACGCCAACTGTACGTGATCCAGCAACTGCGGAGGTGCATTCGGTAAGTCTAGGCATTTTGAGATGTCCTCTTTAGCGTAGCAACGTTAAGTTAGCGATAGCGTTAGTTGTGGACACAACCCAGCGTGCTGGTCCACAGACGCTAATCTGATTGGCCGCTGGGAGCCTGGGGCGGGCTCTTCCTCAGCGGCCAATTGGAACTGTTAGTTCTGAATATATTATAGAAACTAGGGCTGGGCGATTAATCGAATTTTAATCATGATTACGATTTGGGCTGTCCACGATTATGAAAACAAGATAATCGACATACAACGATTTTGCGGCTCTTGTCACTCTCGTTCTGTCTTGTGTTGTAAAACGAGCGCACCCCTTCCTTTGCAGCGGTGTGCTCGGCCCCTCCCCCAAAGCCCAAAACACACACACACCGCTCGAGTTGGGAATGACTGTCATGTGAACAGAGAGCCACTGCATGTTTCTCCTCCCCGCTTATTTCCGTGGTAGCACAAGAATAAGATGAGAGAAGTCACAGAAAGAGAGCCGCTGGTCGAGAGGAGAGGTGAAACAACGTATGTGGGGTGGATACACTAGTATGGTTTCGCCGAGTTTAAAGGTCCACACATCAAGAGCGATGCGAATATACAGCACGGAATTGCGATGCGAGTTTTGACCCACCTGTCAATCACAGCCACAGACTTGGAACAAACAGCGCAAGATATGCGCGGTCGTGGCAGCACACAACCTCTCCCTCTTTGTTTAATCACTTGAAATCCACTCACAAAGTGGTCTATGACCAAGCAATAAACGCTAAACGAACAAAAATACAAAGCCCCATCTAGTTACTGCCACCGCATACAGTCATCGATTCAGGACACTCTTTACAATGCGACCGCATATTCAACAGCTAACGAGCTCACAGATAAACATTAACAATAGCCTATTATGAACCTAAACGACGTAAGTCGCTTTGGATAAAAGCATCTGCCAAATGAGTAATTTAATGTAATGTAAACGAACGTTACTAGCGTTCTCATTTGGTTAGTTTTGAGGTTTAAGGACTACTAGTTCACCAACATATTGAATGTAGATTAATAGTTGCAGTTGGTTGTGGCAGTTCACTGCAACATAGTAGGCCTATATACATGTATATTTATTTTAGTTTTTATTTTATTTCTAAATCTTTGCACTTTTATTATTTATTTTCACTTATTTATTTTCAATTATATCTAAAATCCAAAGACATCCAATGTTAAATAAAAAGCCAGTGTAAATGTTCAATAAATTCATCATGTTCTCAATGTCAATGAGTAATCGTGTTAAATAATCGTGATCTCAATATCAATCAAAATAATCGTGATTATGATTTTTGCCATAATCGTGCAGCCCTAATAGAAACAGACCATTCTTGGGACGCAACGAGATGAGGAAGTGAGAACTCCGTCACAACAAACGGGGTTGCTATATTTTCGACAAATTAATCCAGAATCATGTTTTATGGACCAGAGACACACGTTTTTAAGAGGTTACAGCTGCACGAATTGGGACCTTTAAAGTCGAGCTGAACCCCAAAATAACTTTTCATTTTTCAAGATTTCATTGATAACAGTAATGTACAGTTTGCTGACGTCACCTAGTACTATCAAATGTCTACCCCATTTCAACCAATCATTTCACGACATGCAGCTGTCAATCAAATCTTCATTTCAGGATAATTTTCTCTTCCAAATGAAAGGGAAAATGGCGCCTAGTGGCTGTCATCTGGCAGAGTTTCTAGTCCAAACTAAATCAAATGGTAATGTCTAAGAATGCAAAGAAATGTAACTGGCTCGTTAAAACACGCATGCCAGGAATATTATTTACATTTATAACGATAATGGCGCGCGCCTCCGAGCCTGACAGCCTCCCTGGCTGTCAGGGGTCGTCTCTCGGAGATTCCAGGCAGGCGGGCAGCACCCATGCTTCCGATTGTCCGCTCGTTCCGCACGAAGCCGGTGGCTGCCTGGTACTCCGCGGATCCCACTCGCGTAGCACGACAACACGCTGAATCCCACCCGATTTGGGGGTGGAACACGCCAGGATTGGCCGATGCCAAAGCCAGTCGACAGAATTGTCAAATCAAATCATCGACACTGTATATGGTCCGCCTCTCAATTTGGTTTCAGTCTGAAACGGACTCAGATGCACGTGACCAATGGGTTCACCTCGACTTTAACATAGCGCTTTAATTATGGAAAGCCATGGAATTGTTCTGAGCTTGTTTTCTACACTTTGTTATTCTTGGTCTTTAAATGGGTCTTAAAAGTCTTAAATGTGTCTCTGACAGGAACACCTCCCCTATGAACAGACATGTACAGGCAGGCAGACAGATGAATGAATGAATGTTCCTCTCTCCTCCAGTTGCTTCCTCCGTCAGAGAGGGAGCCCAGCAGAGTAGTAGCTTCTTCAGCTCCTGTAGCCGTCCTCAAACTACCAACCCCCACCACAAAGAAGACCTTCAGCCTGCAGGTACCACCACCACACCTGGTGTCTGTCCTCTTTACTGCCATCTACAGCAAAGAAGAGTGTGTTGTCACAGCAGGTTTGCCTTCAAGGATGATTCTTCACCAATTTTCTGTTTTTGCTGTTGTTGTTTCAGCATCAAAATCACACTAAACAACTGTATTTATTTTCTAATAAGAACATGTCATATTCTAAGTTTTGTTTTACTCTTACACACACACTCTCTCTCTCTAAGGTGAAATGTGTTAACTGTAACAATAACTGTCTTAAATTTTCCGTTGTAGATCGGTAAACAACTGTGCAATATCTGACTTATAGCCTAGTTTACTAAGCCAGTGTGGTTTACATATGGGCCTTTTCTTATTATATACATATTTATAACCGTCACTCTACATCACACTTATTGTATATATTGTAAATAGCAGTTACTTGTTTTATGTTCCTCTGTCAACTCTGGCCTTGTTTGTTTTAGCATGTATATCAAGTCAAAAACCTTTGGATGTCTATACGTTGGCCAATAAAGCGGAGTCTCATTCTGATTACTACTTAACTCTTTAACAGTTCTAAAGTTGAGATATAAAAGAAGTTCAACATCTTCACTGCACTCTTTTGAACCAAAATAAACTCCTGTGGCACTTCTCTCAAGACACACACGCTTAGGAAGTCTGGCTTTACTATGCCATGACCAGTGTTGGGCAAGTTACTTTCTAAATGTAATATACTACATATTACTGGTTACTTTCATCTAAAAGTAATAAGTTACTTTACAATATTACTGTCTGTGTAGAGGAACTCATTACTTATTACTAGGGGTGTCACGATACACTCAGTTCACGATACGATACGTATCACGATACTGGGTTCACGATAACGATACGATACGATTTTAACAATATTTTTTTAAACTTGAATAATGACAATATATGACTGGAAAAGTAGTATTTTATTTGAAATGCACAAATACAAAACATGCTGTTGTGGGAAATTGTTATTACAATAACAACTAGAAAAAACATGAGATTGGAGATAAGGCTTATCTTGAAATAGAATGAGTTACACCGTCACTTAGATTTACTTTGAACTAAAAGGTTTCTCAGCAGTATAAATTCTCATTATGCATCTTCAGTTTTTCTTCAAACAACAAGACTTTTCTTAGTCTATTTTTTATCCATCTTCAGTTTTTCCTGTCAAGTAAACAGTTTTGCCAGAAACTCAATTGAATGGTTTCTCTCCTGTATAACTTCTCATGTGTCTCTTCAGAGACTTGTTCAACTGAACTACTTTCCACACATTGAACTTCAACAAACAAAGACGTTTCTTTGTCTACTTTTGAAATTTTTTTTTTTTTTTTTTTTTTTTTTTTTTTTTTTTTTCACGATATGAGATTTCATCTCAACGATACATATCGTGACGTTTTACTATCGCGAAATTTCGTGGGACGATATATTGTGACACCCCTAATATATATATATATATATATATATATACACATATTCCATACTGCCTTTATGATTGCTGTTCCAGTAATCTCTCAAGACAGATTTTCCATTTGCATGAAAATCTTTCACCATGGTCCAAGAAAATACTAATAGCGCAAGGATTTCTTAACTAAACATGAACCCAAATAATGATATTAAAATATGTGTATGTGTGCGTGTGCCGTGTGTGTGTGTGTGTGTGTGTGTAGGTGAGCATGGAGCCCTGTGTGTACCTGGAGGTGGAGAACGAGGTGTCGGTGGTGGCCGGGTCCAGACTCAGCCAGCTGAGATGCTCCAGAGACGGACGCGACTGGGACACCCTGCTGCCCAGCTCCATCATCACTGCTGCTGGGAGCAGGTGGGCCGCTGTGTGTGTGTGTGTGTGTGTGTGTGTGTGTGTGTGTGTGTGTGTGTGTGTGTGTGTGTGTGTGTGTGTGTGTGTGTGTGTGTGTGTGTGTGCGTGCGTGCGCGCGCGCGCGCGCGTGCGTGCGTGCACGTGCGTCATGACTAGTTTGTTATGACTCTTTTTGTTTCTCACACATGAGTTATAGAGCCAAAGTCAGGCGCTCTTCCGCATTCAGCATACTGACCAAAGTATTTCATCCACGATTCATTTTTCCATCTACATTTCGTAAAATGCTTATAAAAAGAGTTTGACACGATTTGGCTATATTTAGAATCAGGAGAGACACTCAGATAAAAAGTAAAAAACAAGAAAAAGTGCTTTTTTCTTCTTTTCTGTCATAGTGAAATGTGCTATTGTCTCTTGTGATTGTGAATATAGCATAATTGCTTGATTTGAATCAGAATAACTTGATTGATCCCAGAGGGGAAATGGAGTGAGACCAAGTAAAACTCTTTTCATAAGGATTTTATGAAACGTCTATGGATAAATGAATGGGGAATGAAATCCCTTCGGTCCCTTGCCGAACCCGGAAGAGGGCGTGACTTGGCACGCCATCAAAATCACGTACCATCACTTCTGTATGTCCCGCCTTACTGCAGCTGTCAATCAGCCATCAGACTTGTTTTAGTCAACCAGTCGTGCTCCTCTCCCACAGTGATGTCATCGCGGTGGCGTGCGAGGACAGGATGTTGTCGGTGTTCTCTTCCTGTGGGCGGCGGCTGCTCCCGGCCATCCAGCTGGCCACGCCCATGTCGGCACTGCACTGCTCCGGGCATTACGTCATGGCTCTGACCGCGGGAGCCATGCTGTCCGTCTGGTCAGTACGCTGATGTCATACCTTTCACTCATGACCCCACTGGCTGTTCTTAGTACGATGTTGTCATCCCTTTAATTCATGAGCTCACTGGCTGTTCTTAGGACGAGTACGACACCAACTTTCCTTGTTGGTGTCTCTCAGTTTGTATCTCTGTTCATGTTCTTTGTCGCTCTGCACAGTACTTTATGACAAACCTGACCCGCACTACGCCTGGGTCGGTATTGAATATTATCAATATAATATAATATAATATTTTTCATCTATGTCTATGTTCTATATATTTATGTCTTCAATGCTGGCACGGCAGTGTGTTACTGCAATACAATTAACTGCAAATCTGCTTAAGTCGCTACTTTCATTTGTACAAAATAATACTAAATGTTTACTTGACTAAAAAGCAAAACATAAAGTAAAGTGTTGTTTGTGCAGGGACGTCCAGAAGCAGACGGCCCGGGTGAAGAATGAGTCTCTGCTCACCATACTGTCAGGTGAGACTAGAACACAGAATGAGTCTCTGCTCACCATACTGTCAGGTGAGACTAGAACACTCCAATGAGTCTCTGCTCACCATACTGTCAGGTGAGACTAGAACACTCTAATGAGTCTCTGCTCACCATACTGTCAGGTGAGACTAGAACACTCCAATGAGTCTCTGCTCACCATACTGTCAGGTGAGACTAGAACACTCCAGAATGAGTCTCTGCTCACCATACTGTCAGGTGAGACTAGAACACTCCAGAATGAGTCTCTGCTCACCATACTGTCAGGTGAGACTAGAACACTCCAGAATGAGTCTCTGCTCACCATACTGTCAGGTGAGACTAGAACACTCCAATGAGTCTCTGCTCACCATACTGTCAGGTGAGACTAGAACACTCCAATGAGTCTCTGCTCACCATACTGTCAGGTGAGACTAGAACACTCTAATGAGTCTCTGCTCACCATACTGTCAGGTGAGACTAGAACACTCCAGAATGAGTCTCTGCTCACCATACTGTCAGGTCAGACTAGAACACTCCAGAATGAGTCTCTGCTCACCATACTGTCAGGTGAGACTAGAACACTCCAGAATGAGTCTCTGCTCACCATACTGTCAGGTGAGACTAGAACACTCCAGAATGAGTCTCTGCTCACCATACTGTCAGGTGAGACTAGAACACTCTAATGAGTCTCTGCTCACCATACTGTCAGGTGAGACTAGAACACTCCAGAATGAGTCTCTGCTCACCATACTGTCAGGTGAGACTAGAACACTCTAATGAGTCTCTGCTCACCATACTGTCAGGTGAGACTAGAACACTCCAATGAGTCTCTGCTCACCATACTGTCAGGTGAGACTAGAACACTCCAGAATGAGTCTCTGCTCACCATACTGTCAGGTGAGACTAGAACACTCCAATGAGTCTCTGCTCACCATACTGTCAGGTGAGACTAGAACACTCCAGAATGAGTCTCTGCTCACCATACTGTCAGGTGAGACTAGAACACTCCAGAATGAGTCTCTGCTCACCATACTGTCAGGTGAGACTAGAACACTACAATGAGTCTCTGCTCACCATACTGTCAGGTGAGACTAGAACACTCCAATGAGTCTCTGCTCACCATACTGTCAGGTGAGACTAGAACACTCCAGAATGAGTCTCTGCTCACCATACTGTCAGGTGAGACTAGAACACTCTAATGAGTCTCTGCTCACCATACTGTCAGGTGAGACTAGAACACACCAATGAGTCTCTGCTCACCATACTGTCAGGTGAGACTAGAACACTCCAATGAGTCTCTGCTCACCATACTGTCAGGTGAGACTAGAACACACCAATGAGTCTCTGCTCACCATACTGTCAGGTGAGACTAGAACACTCCAATGAGTCTCTGCTCACCATACTGTCAGGTGAGACTAGAACACAGAATGAGTCTCTGCTCACCATACTGTCAGGTGAGACTAGAACACAGCATGGATCTCTGCTCACCATACTGTCAGGTGAGACTAGAACACTCCAATGAGTCTCTGCTCACCATACTGTCAGGTGAGACTAGAACACTCCAATGAGTCTCTGCTCACCATACTGTCAGGTGAGACTAGAACACTCCAGAATGAGTCTCTGCTCACCATACTGTCAGGTGAGACTAGAACACTCTAATGAGTCTCTGCTCACCATACTGTCAGGTGAGACTAGAACACAGAATGAGTCTCTGCTCACCATACTGTCAGGTGAGACTAGAACATTCCAATAAATCTCTGCTCACCATACTGTCAGGTGAGACTAGAACACTCCACTGAGTCTCTGCTCACCATACTGTCAGGTGAGACTAGAACACTCCAATGAGTCTCTGCTCACCATACTGTCAGGTGAGACTAGAACACTCCAGAATGAGTCTCTGCTCACCATACTGTCAGGTGAGACTAGAACACTCCAATGAGTCTCTGCTCACCATACTGTCAGGTGAGACTAGAACACTCCAATGAGTCTCTGCTCACCATACTGTCAGGTGAGACTAGAACACTCCAATTAGAGCTGTGCATCTTCACTGATCTCACGATTCGATACGATTCGATTATACAAGTCTACGATTCGATTCGATTCGATTATACGATGCATCTTAAATCGATGCATCACTTTTTCCGCAATACATGATTTATTTTTTCTCACTTTCTTTTTCCTCACTGTGCGGCTACTTTTAAAATAAAAGTGCATTTGGAATTGCATTGTATTATGATCCATAATTAAAATAAACAACTGCATGTACTTACATTCTATTTTATTTGATTATAATTTTTTTTTTTTTTTTTTTTAATAATCGATTTTTGATATTTGTTAATCGATTCAGAATCGTCCTATTAAGCATCGCGATGCATCTCTGAATCGATTATTTTCGGCAGCTCTAACTCCAATGAGTCTCTGCTCACCATACTGTCAGGTGAGACTAGAACACACCAATGAGTCTCTGCTCACCATACTGTCAGGTGAGACTAGAACACACCAATGAGTCTCTGCTCACCATACTGTCAGGTGAGACTAGAACACTCCAATGAGTCTCTGCTCACCATACTGTCAGGTGAGACTGTCTCTGCTCACCATACTGTCAGGTGAGACTAGAACACTCCAGAACACCTGAGAAGGGGATGTTTCACCTGTTTGATGCAGCTGAATTCTACCTTGGAAATTTAGTTTTGCCTTTATCTTCATCTTGATTTAACTCGCTAAGAAAGCCCTCTATTTTCTCTTCTTTGTTCTTTATCGGCCTATTTCATTGTGTCTATACTTTTGTAAGAGTAGATGCTCTGTTGTCCACATGTGTAGTTTTGATGTTGGAACCAAATTCTTGACACTTTGTCTTTCTGTAGCGGCTGACACCACAGTGTCTCAGTCTCTGCTGACTCAGCAGGGAGTTCCAGTCATCGGTCTGTCCAACGGGAAATCCTACTGCTTCAACTCCTCACTAGAGACATGGTAAGACCACAAAACTCCTGTTTAACTCACTAGAGACATGGTAAGACCACAAAACTCCTGTTTAACTCACTAGAGACATGGTAAGACCACACAACTCCTGTTTAACTCACTAGAGACTAGGGATGGGCATCGAATTTCGAATTTTCGAATAATCGTTGTTATTATCAAGGTCGACTTTTATTATTGAAATTCGAAATTCGGGGGGGGAAAAAAAAAAAAAAAATTTAGTGAAATGTTGCATTGTCTCCCCTGATTCTAAGTTTAGTCAAATCGCTTGGTTTGAGCAAGTAAAACAATTTTTATAAGCATTTTAAGCAAGGTTTATGGAAAAATGAATGGCGGATGAAATCCCATGAAGAGGGAGAGGGGGTGACTTTGGCACCCCTTTGGCACTCAGACCTGAGCCTACTAAATATTTAATGAACCACTCATGATTGTCAAAACTGTTTTTTATTTTCGAAAATGTCAATGTCATGTAACATGTTCTTTACTTCAGTGGTGCAATGCTTGTTTGAGCTAAAAATCCACAGCAGAAGCTTTTTATATAAAGCCGTAGACTTAGAATCAGGGGAGACAATGCAACATTTCACTCACAAAAAAAAAAAAAAAAAAAAAAAAAAATACATTTTTAATTTTTTTTACATTTTTATTTTTATTTTCGAATTTCGAATTAAATTCGAATTTGGCCAGCGAATTTCGAATAGTGTTTTTGCTAGAAATGCCCATCCCTACTAGAGACATGGTAAGACCACAAAACTCCTGTTTAACTCACTAGAGACATGGTAAGACCACACAACTCCTGTTTAACTCACTAGAGACATGGTAAGACCACAAAACTTCTGTTTAACTCACTAGAGACATGGTAAGACCACAAAACTCCTGTTTAACTCACTAGAGACATGGTAAGACCACAAAACTCCTGTTTAACTCACTAGAGACATGGTAAGACCACAAAACTCCTGTTTAACTCACTAGAGACATGGTAAGACCACATAACTCCTGTTTAACTCACTAGAGACATGGTAAGACCACAAAACTCCTGTTTAACTCACTAGAGACATGGTAAGACCACAAAACTCCTGTTTAACTCACTAGAGACATGGTAAGACCACACAACTCCTGTTTAACTCACTAGAGACATGGTAAGACCACAAAACTCCTGTTTAACTCACTAGAGACATGGTAAGACCACACAACTCCTGTTTAACTCACTAGAGACATGGTAAGACCACAAAACTTCTGTTTAACTCACTAGAGACATGGTAAGACCACAAAACTCCTGTTTAACTCACTAGAGACATGGTAAGACCACAAAACTCCTGTTTAACTCACTAGAGACATGGTAAGACCACAAAACTCCTGTTTAACTCACTAGAGACATGGTAAGACCACATAACTCCTGTTTAACTCACTAGAGACATGGTAAGACCACACAACTCCTGTTTAACTCACTAGAGACATGGTAAGACCACACAACTCCTGTTTAACTCACTAGAGACATGGTAAGACCACAAAACTCCTATTTAACTCACTAGAGCCGTTTTCCCACATGCGTACCGGAAAATTACCTGTAAGTCAATATCGGACATTTCCCTGAATTTCCCTTCACACCTTAGCGCGCGCATGTGGGAATCTAGTCGTCAAATAGCCGGTATGTTGGGGGGAGGGGGGAGCTTATTTGGGGGGTCGGCAAAACTTGCCACACAATAAATCACACTCGTTTGACAAGAGCAGCGTCAAGCCAGCGTAATAAACACAGCCGATTTCCCCCCTCCCCTCTGAGAGAGGCCAGTCCTTCACTCAGTCCTCCGTACTTCGCAGCAGCCTGACACAGGACAGACACAGCGAGAATGGCAGAGGCTTGCAAGGCAAGCTGCCCAACGCTTGTATGTATGTAGAGAAAGCAAATGCACGAAGCGAAATGTGGAAGTAGTTTGCTTTGATGTGCGCGAATGATTAGATGATGCACTTTGAAGAAGTTGGGATCCGTGTCTGAGAGAAATAGTTGCTGGTTCGATGTTTATCCGTTCACCTGCGTCGCGTTGAAGCACTTTTTACAGACTGGCTTCGTTTGATGTGTCCGGGGTTGCCTTCGGAAATCAGCAAGCTGACATACTGCTCTTATTAGGCTATCACAAGATCATTTCGCCAGTTTGCTTTAATGTGCGCGAATGATTCGATTATGCCCGCTGGAACATTAAGCAACGTGTGTAGGCTACACCTTGCCCATGATTGAAGGACCGCTGTCGCGGAAAATGACTGGACCCGTTTCCACTTGCGTCCCCTTAACTCATTCATGGCCAGTTTAGGACTGCCAATATTTAGCACAGGCCAAAGATTTTCATAATTGTTGGTCATCTTTCAAGACCCACAGTAAATTATCTATTTGCACCAAAGTGATTTGCAATACCTCAAAATGAAGATGTACGTCTCTGGGTTCACCAGGAAAAAAAAAGTGAGCTTTTAGCATGTTCTGTACTCTACTCATAGCCATTTATATACACCCTGTTTTCACCAAAAAGGTCTCTCTGAGAAGAGAAATTGCAGAAAATGGCATTTTTGTACAGCACACAATCTCAGGCAGAACTCGCTCTCAATTCTTTTATTTTGAACTGTATTGACATCAGACATGTAAATATTATTCGTTATGACACAAATGACAAAAAAAAAAAATATATATATATATATACATGAAGTGCTTTTTTTACATTCAACAATACAGTTTACTCAGTGTGAGTGAGTGTGATCATAGAATAGAATGCAGAGATCAGTGTAGTCTCTCTCACACACACACACACACACACACACACACTCCTTACCGCGAGATCATCCGGGTCCTGTCGCATTGGAGTCCAGTCTTCTTCGCCCTCGACAGGAAAGTGGCTGTGCTGCTTGGCTCTGTGTGAAAGCCATTTCTGTGGCGAGGCTGCTGTTCTCCTGCTCACAAAGTTGTGACTCTGTCTCGTCTCTTTCGGGCACAGGAACGGGGTCCAGGGACCAGGATCGATCATGTTGGTCACGGGTTTGACTACCGCGAACAACTGATCGATGTCCGCTGCCCTGCAGCAAGCCGACCAGTTCGTGCAGCGCGCCGAGGGGCGTTTCAATGGCGTTTCTCCTCTCTGCACAAGGAAGCGCGTTTCTCTGTTTTATGTTTTTCCTCCTGCTCATTTCAAAACAACAGCTGCGGTATGTGTTTGATCGCGTGTTGTCGGCTTGTCTTTGAGGCTAGGGACCTGATAACATGTCACAGGCTGGGGAAGTGTTTGAACTACGCGCTGCACTAATAAAAACAAAAACACGTCAAACACGTCATTGGCTGGGAGGGCTATTCCTGATAACACGTCAAAGACGTCTTTGGCCATGAATGAGTTAAGAGCATACCGCTCTTCTGACTGGATCGAAACTGGTGAAATCTCCGCGATGACGGGGTCGCGCTTATACCGGCACGACGACTTTCACACATGCAGGCATTAGACCACGTTCCGGTCATTTAGCGGTACAAAACGCATGTGGGAAAACGGCTTAGTAGAGATATGGTAAGACCACAAAACTCCTGTTTAACTCACTAGAGACATGGTAAGACCACAAAACTCCTGTTTAACTCACTAGAGACATGGTAAGACCACAACACTCTTGTTTAACTCACTAGAGACATGGTAAGACCACAAAACTCCTATTTAACTCACTAGAGACATGGTAAGACCACAAAACTCCTGTTTAACTCACTAGAGACATGGTAAGACCACAAAACTCCTATTTAACTCACTAGAGACATGGTAAGACCACAAAACTCCTGTTTAACTCACTAGAGACATGGTAAGACCACAAAACTCCTGTTTAACTCACTAGAGACATGGTAAGACCACAACACTCCTGTTTAACTCACTAGAGACATGGTAAGACCACAAAACTTCTGTTTAACTCACTAGAGACATGGTAAGACCACAAAACTTCTGTTTAACTCACTAGAGACATGGTAAGACCACACAACTCCTGTTTAACTCACTAGAGACATGTTAAGACCACAACACTCCTGTTTAACTCACTAGAGACATGGTAAGACCACACAACTCCTGTTTAACTCACTAGAGACATGGTAAGACCACATAACTCCTGTTTAACTCACTAGAGACATGGTAAGACCACAAAACTCCTGTTTAACTCACTAGAGACATGGTAAGACCACAACACTCTTGTTTAACTCACTAGAGACATGGTAAGACCACAAAACTTCTGTTTAACTCACTAGAGACATGGTAAGACCACAACACTCTTGTTTAACTCACTAGAGACATGGTAAGACCACACAACTCCTGTTTAACTCACTAGAGACATGGTAAGACCACACAACTCCTGTTTAACTCACTAGAGACATGGTAAGACCACAAAACTTCTGTTTAACTCACTAGAGACATGGTAAGACCACACAACTCCTGTTTAACTCACTAGAGACACGGTAAGACCACAAAACTCTTGTTTAACTCACTAGAGACATGGTAAGACCACACAACTCCTGTTTAACTCACTAGAGACATGGTAAGACCACACAACTCCTGTTTAACTCACTAGAGACATGGTAAGACCACAAAACTCCTGTTTAACTCACTAGAGACATGGTAAGACCACATAACTCCTGTTTAACTCACTAGAGACATGGTAAGACCACATAACTCCTGTTTAACTCACTAGAGACATGGTAAGACCACATAACTCCTGTTTAACTCACTAGAGACATGGTAAGACCACACAACTCCTGTTTAACTCACTAGAGACATGGTAAGACCACAAAACTCCTGTTTAACTCACTAGAGACATGGTAAGACCACATAACTCCTGTTTAACTCACTAGAGACATGGTAAGACCACATAACTCCTGTTTAACTCACTAGAGACATGGTAAGACCACAAAACTCCTGTTTAACTCACTAGAGACATGGTAAGACCACAAAACTCCTGTTTAACTCACTAGAGACATGGTAAGACCACAACACTCCTGTTTAACTCACTAGAGACATGGTAAGACCACAAAACTCCTGTTTAACTCACTAGAGACATGGTAAGACCACACAACTCCTGTTTAACTCACTAGATCTGTGTGTCTCTCAGGACTCTGATAGCAGATAAACTGTCTTGATCTGTGTCTCTCTCAGGACTCTGATAGCAGATAAAGGAGACTCTCTGGTCCAGTGCGCTGACTTCAGGGGATGCTTGCTTACCCAAGATGCACCTGTGTCCTCGGGACCGCTGGCCGTCATGCAGGGACGCAACCTCAAGTACGACACACACACTCTCTCTCACACACACACACGCACACACACACACACACACACACTCCCTCACACACGCACACACACACACACATTCAAAAAGTAATAGATGCTTCACGTTCCCCTCACAGCACGATTGTTTGCCTTGTTGCTCCAGGTCATGTTTTCCTCATTACTTGACGAGTAATACCACACACTCTTAGAAAATAAGGTTCAGTAAGGTCTTCTTAGGGGACATTCACACCAAAAGCGTTTTTTTCAGTCAGAACGCTATGAAAATCATGTCGATCTCATGCTTCCATTGTGCACAAAACACAGCGCACAGAGCTGTTTTTTTGGCTTCGTTTTATTTTCCCCTGCAGTCGCGCGCACAAGAGTTGAGCACACAACAACGATGTAATTAGTTACTGATTACTGATTACTCCTTAAAAATGAATGTTACTTTACTGATTACTTTTTCAAAAGTAATTAGTTACACTACTAGTTACGTTACTTTCCCATTCTTTTTCACCCACGAAAAATTGACATACAATGAACCCACTTTTTTGGACTGAAATACAGGAGTCCACGACCGGCCAAACTGCATTAAACATTGCAGCAACAGTAAACATTGCAGCCTCTCAAACCTGAAGTGATGGGATACAGTATATATATATTAGGGCTGCACAATTAATTGTATTTTCATCGTCACCGCAATATGAACATGCGCAATAAACACATCGCAAAGACTGCCTGAAACACAATGAATAACAAAAGTGGTTTTATTTACATGCGTCATGCATTCCCACTCAGCATCTGATCATTTTGTCTTGTGTTGTAAATCCAGCGTACACCGTCCCCTTGCAACAGTGCGCTCCACCCCTCTGCCAAAGCCCAAACACGCTGTGTGTAGTTTCAGCTAGAGTCAGTGTGTATTTCATTTCTTTATTCAGTGGGCATAGGTTATGTTTGGGGTCTATGTTGGCATTATTAAAGCAGGAAGACATAGAAACTGTATAGCTAATATGCATACTTTAATATTTGTTTATTTATCGCAAGTCGTATCGTCATCGCTATATTGAACAATGTTATTGCACATCACAGATTTTCCTCATATCGCGCAGGCCTAATATATATTTATATATATAATATATATATATATATATATGCATAAAGCAAAAATAGTAACTCTGCGTTACTTGGATTAGTAAACTGTAATCTGATTACTGTTTTGGAATTGTAACACCTTACATTACTTAGATACTGAAAAAGTAATAAGATTACAGTAACGTGTTACTAAGGAACGTTACTGCCCAACACTGGTCCAGAATGACACGTAACGCGTCATTCTGATATGGAAGTGCTGGATAAAGTGCAGAGCTCTCGATGCAGGAAAACATGAAGACAAGGTAAAGGCTGCCCATCTGCATAATCACTGACATTGTAATAGATAGTCGCTGTCTCGTCATAGACGCTCGGGTAGCTGGCTGGGGGTGTAGTCAGGGTGGGGTAAATCTTCCCGTTCTCCCCATTCAGCATAGTTAGCATTTAGCTGCTAGCCCAGCCCAGGCAGACAACAGTACTGCTCTAGAATCCCCAATCCTGTAGTGTAGAGCCACAGCACCGTCCTTTGGTGAGTCAGCCCATTGAGATATGTTTTTTCACCCCACTCGTGTGCCAGCCGTAATAACATTTTGTGGGCGTTCCCACACAGAATTCATTATTATTTATCTATTTTCTTTTGTTGATTGTGTGTGTATGTATGCAGATTTAGTATATATTTATTTAGATTTATGCATGCATATCAATGTACACTATATGTGTAAATATTAGATTATAAATATGGATATTATATATATACTGTGTGTGTGTATGTGTTTATATATATATATATATAGATAGATAGATAGATAGATATATATAGCTAGATAGATATATATATAGATATAGATAATATATATATATTATATATAAATATTAGATTATAATAGGTTAATAGGATATAAATATGGAAGTCAATAGATGAATATTAATTACACGAACCAACACGAGGGTCGCAGGTTCGCACCCCCGTGTCGTCGTAGGTTCGCACCCCCGTGTCACCTCCACCATTGGGGTTATGTGTCCTGGGCGCTGCACTAGCGCGTCCTCTGGTCAGTCAGGGCACCTGGTCGGGATGCAAGGGAACTGGTGGGGAATAGTATGATCCTCCCACGTGCTACATCCTGCCAGTGAAGCTCCCCACTGTCAGGTGAAAAGAAGCGGCTGCCAACTGCGCATGTGTCGGAGGAAGCATTATGCTAGTCTCTGCTCTCCCCAGATCGGCAGAGGGTGGAGCAGCGACCGGGGCAGCAAGGGGGGAAATTGGCCAACTACAATTAAGGAGAAAATGGGGGTGGAAACTGGAAATAAACAGGGTCTTTTCAAGTCAACTTGGCATCTCAGGGCTTGTGGAGACTTGGATTATACCAGGTCAGCAGTATGGATTTTTTTCTTTTATGTTTTTGCTCATGTTAATGGGGGTAGGCTAGCCAGTACCATTGACTAACGTTCATTGTGCTAAGCTAACTAGCAGTGGTCGCTATTTTTCTACTACACGCACAGAGAAGAGAAGATCAGGAAGATGTCAAATAGGCGATTCTCCCAAAATGTTGCCGTGTTCCTTTAAGTCTAACATTATCTAACTTGATCTTTATCTAACATGATCTAACTTGATCTTTATCTAACATTATCTAACTTGATCTTTATCTAACATTATCTAACTTGATCTTTATCTAACATTATCTAACTTGATCTTTATCTAACATGATCTAACTTGATCTTTATCTAACATTATCTAACTTGATCTTTATCTAACATTATCTAACTTGATCTTTATCTAACATTATCTAACTTGATCTTTTTCTAACATTATCTAACTTGATCTTTATCTAACATTATCTAACTTGATCTGTATCTAACATTATCTAACTTGATCTTTATCTAACATGATCTAACTTTATCTTTATCTAACATTATCTAACTTTATCTTTATCTAACATTATCTAACTTTATCTTTATCTAACATGATCTAACTTTATCTTTATCTAACTTTATCTTTAACATTATCTAACTTTATCTTTATCTAACATTATCTAACATGATCTAACTTGATCTTTATCTAACATGATCTAACATGATCTTTATCTAACATTATCTAACTTGATCTTTATCTAACATTATCTAACTTGATCTTTATCTAACATGCTCTAACTTGATCTTTATCTAACATTATCTAACTTGATCTTTATCTAACATGATCTAACTTGATCTTTATCTAACATTATCTAACTTGATCTTTATCTAACATGATCTAACTTGATCTTTATCTAACATTATCTAACTTGATCTCTTTTGTTGTTGTGTCTCGAACCTCTCCCCCCTTAGTGCGGGGCGGCTGGCGTCTCGTCTGTCCTCCACACCTCACCAGCTGCAGCAGAGCATGACGCTGGCCTTCCTAGAGAACCAGCTGGCTGCAGCTCTGACCCTGCTGTCTGCCCAGGAGTACCGCTACTGGCTGCTCATCTACGCCCGCTTCCTCGTCAACGAAGGTACCAAACACACCTAACTTACATACACAAAACTCACATCACTGTCACCAAAATAGTCAAAAACTGTGTGGAGAGTCTCTACCGTGGTTTGGTGTCACTTCTCTCTTGCTGCTGTCTGTCTCAAACTAAGGGGGCTGCTGCGCTCGTACACACACACACACACACACACACACACACACGTAGTTCACAGTTTTCTCACCAAGGCAAAATAACATTAGCTTAAGTTTCTAGTTTCCTTTGCACGCTCGCTCTCTTCATGCACACTATAGCTCACTCGACCATCCTCTCTCTCCCTCTCAAGACACAACATGATTGTTAACCCTTACCTGACTTTCTCCACTGGTTTTCAAGAAGGCAAGGCAGCCTCTCTCCCTCCCCACTCTCTCTCTCTCTCTCTCTCCCTCTAACCCTTACCTGACTTTTAGGCAGATTCTCTCTGTCTCCCTCTCTGTACTGCATTAGTTATAGATGTGTAGTTAAAATTAGCATTAGTATGACCATCAGAATTATGACTGTAAATTAAATTGTTACTGTTGTCTTAGTGTCAGTGCTGCCGTTAGTATTATTAGTGTTTGTGTTCACATTAATTATTATTAGTATGAATGTTACTGACAGCCACGGGCAGAGTCTCAGTCAAGACTCTGAGTCAATGCCGCCCTCTAGAGGCCATGTGATGAATCGCTCAGCATTCCGTGTTTGGATCCCCAGTTTTCTCTTGAGACATCTTGAGACACTGTGTGGATGCAGCATGTGATGCTGTGCTGCTGTTAGCAGACTCATCACACAAGGCTTCACATAACACTTCAAAGGCCTTCATGCTGTTGACACATTGTTTGACATACAATCTTCCCCTGTGTGTGTGTGTGTGTGTGTGTGTGTGTGCGTGTGCGTGTGCGTGCGCGTGCGTGTGCGTGTGTGTGCAGGGTCAGAGTATCGTCTCAGAGAGCTCTGTAAGGAGCTGCTGGGTCCCGTCCACAAGTCTGCTGCTACAGCCTGGGAGCCGACCACTCTGGTGAGATCAACCATCGGTCAACCACTTAAAGGAACACTCTGCCCATTTTCAACCAGCGTTGTATCATTAGAACATCAGTAGTATATCAGAAAACTGTAAACTGTTTTGAAGTCTGTCATTTAATTTGACAGTTATTGAGTGTTAAAGTGTGGACCAGTGACACTAACTCAAATGAATAACTCATTAACTCAAATCAACTCTCAATAACTGTCAAACTAGATGAATGATGCATAGTTTGACAGTTATTGAGAGTTGATTTGAGTTAATGAGTTATTAATTTGATTTAGTGTGGACCAGTGATGTCACTGGTCCACACTTTAACACTCAATAACTGTCAAATTAAATGACAGACTTCAAAACCGTTTACAGTTTTCTGATATACTACTGATGTTCTAATGATACAAAGCTGGTTGAAAATGGGCGGAGTGTTCCTTTAATGAACTAAGCCCAGTGTTGTAGTCAAGTCACTATTATATCTCCAGTCCAGGTCGAGTCTGCAAAAACAACAAATAAAAAAAGGGGGGGGGGTCGAATTTTTGTTTTTTTGTTTTTGCTGAAAATTAAATGTTTTATGATCAGTCATGATTCTCTGGAAGACTGGTTGTCTTGGTTCAAGCCTTAAAACTCGTTATATAAGGATTTTTCCAAATATCTATGGAGAAAATGAATGAACGGGGAATTCACTTCTGGGGCAAGAAACGTCACATGACTGTTGAGCTCTGTAGCGAGAGGAACTAGCAAGAGGGTTCCCTCTCTGCAACGAAAATCACTTCCTCGTTTGCCTGAGGCGCATGTGTGCGCATTGCGTACGCATGTAAACGAGGAAGTCATTTTACCCTAATTGACCATAATAAATATGGATCCGACCCCGTGCGGGTCCCATGTCCTAGGGTCCGAGTAGACCCGTGAAGACCTCTAATGTGGACCCTCGCAGACAGACTCACTAGGTATAATCTTGGCTTTAGTCAACCAGTCAGTCCATTAGTCTGGCAAATCCTGTTTTGACAACACACACATACCATTATATATTCTTACAATTCTATTCTCTTTGTGTGTGTGTGTGTGTGTGTGTGTGTGTGTGTGTGTGTGTGTGTTCAGGGTCTACGTAAACGCGAGTTGCTGCGGGAGTTGTTGCCCGTCATTGGTCAAAACCTTCGATTCCAGAGACTGTTCACCGAATACCAGGACCAGCTGGAGCTGCTGCGCAACAAATAACACACACACCAAAACACACACACACACACACACAGATACTGTACATGCAGGAACACACACACACAGATACATGCAGAAACCTAAACACGCACGCGCACACACACACACACACACTCGGACTTGGACTCAATATAAAGCGGTCTGGCTCGGCCCGGCCTGGTTCAGCTCTGCACCATGAAGTCAGCGCTGACACTGGAACATCTTCTGGCTTTGACTTGACCCTTGACCCACAATCCTGGATCATCATTCTGATTGTTTTGAGCACATCAGTAGTGGTCCCATCCAGACCTTCAGCTGGACTTCTCCGCCTGAGAAGTGAAAGAGGCGCTGTATCGTTTAACCACTAAAATGTGTTCTGGGGGTCTGCTCCCCCGAGCTCCTCCCCCCTCTTCACGAAGTTGAAGCGATGATGTTGAAATGTGTGAGAGAGTCCGTGACAGAGAGGATACCCTGTCACTAGCCTGGTCCCTCTCTCTGTAAGAACAGTCACAGAGAGGATACCCTGTCACTAGCCTGGTCCCTCTCTCTGTAAGAACAGTCACAGAGAGGATACCCTGTCACTAGCCTGGTCCCTCTCTCTGTAAGAACAGTCACACAGAGGATACCCTGTCACTAGCCTGGTCCCTCTCACTGTAAGAACAGTGACAGAGAGGATACCCTGTCACTAGCCTGGTCCCTCTCTCTGTAAGAACAGTCACAGAGAGGATACCCTGTCACTAGCCTGGTCCCTCTCACTGTAAGAACAGTGACAGAGAGGATACCCTGTCACTAGCCTGGTCCCTCTCTCTGTAAGAACAGTCACACAGAGGATACCCTGTCACTAGCCTGGTCCCTCTCTCTGTAAGAACAGTCACACAGAGGATACCCTGTCACTAGCCTGGTCCCTCTCACTGTAAGAACAGTGACAGAGAGGATACCCTGTCACTAGCCTGGTCTCTCTCACTGTAAGAACAGTGACAGAGAGGATACCCTGTCACTAGCCTGGTCCCTCTCTCTGTAAGAACAGTCACACAGAGGATACCCTGTCACTAGCCTGGTCCCTCTCACTGTAAGAACAGTGACAGAGAGGATACCCTGTCACTAGCCTGGTCCCTCTCTCTGTAAGAACAGTCACAGAGAGGATACCCTGTCACTAGCCTGGTCCCTCTCACTGTAAGAACAGTGACAGAGAGGATACCCTGTCACTAGCCTGGTCCCTCTCTCTGTAAGAACAGTCACACAGAGGATACCCTGTCACTAGCCTGGTCCCTCTCTCTGTAAGAACAGTCACACAGAGGATACCCTGTCACTAGCCTGGTCCCTCTCACTGTAAGAACAGTGACAGAGAGGATACCCTGTCACTAGCCTGGTCTCTCTCACTGTAAGAACAGTGACAGAGAGGATACCCTGTCACTAGCCTGGTCCCTCTCTCTGTAAGAACAGTCACAGAGAGGATACCCTGTCACTACCCTGGTCCCTCTCTCTGTAAGAACAGTCACAGAGAGGATACCCTGTCACTAGCCTGGTCCCTCTCACTGTAAGAACAGTGACAGAGAGGATACCCTGTCACTAGCCTGGTCCCTCTCTCTGTAAGAACAGTTACAGAGAGGATACCCTGTCACTAGCCTGGTCCCTCTCTCTGTAAGAACAGTCACAGAGAGGATACCCTGTCACTAGCCTGGTCCCTCTCTCTGTAAGAACAGTCACAGAGAGGATACCCTGTCACTAGCCTGGTCCCTCTCTCTGTAAGAACAGTCACACAGAGGATACCCTGTCACTAGCCTGGTCCCTCTCTCTGTAAGAACAGTCACACAGAGGATACCCTGTCACTAGCCTGGTCCCTCTCACTGTAAGAACAGTGACAGAGAGGATACCCTGTCACTAGCCTGGTCCCTCTCTCTGTAAGAACAGTCACAGAGAGGATACCCTGTCACTAGCCTGGTCCCTCTCACTGTAAGAACAGTGACAGAGAGGATACCCTGTCACTAGCCTGGTCCCTCTCTCTGTAAGAACAGTCACACAGAGGATACCCTGTCACTAGCCTGGTCCCTCTCTCTGTAAGAACAGTCACACAGAGGATACCCTGTCACTAGCCTGGTCCCTCTCACTGTAAGAACAGTGACAGAGAGGATACCCTGTCACTAGCCTGGTCTCTCTCACTGTAAGAACAGTGACAGAGAGGATACCCTGTCACTAGCCTGGTCCCTCTCTCTGTAAGAACAGTCACACAGAGGATACCCTGTCACTAGCCTGGTCCCTCTCACTGTAAGAACAGTGACAGAGAGGATACCCTGTCACTAGCCTGGTCCCTCTCTCTGTAAGAACAGTCACAGAGAGGATACCCTGTCACTAGCCTGGTCCCTCTCACTGTAAGAACAGTGACAGAGAGGATACCCTGTCACTAGCCTGGTCCCTCTCTCTGTAAGAACAGTCACACAGAGGATACCCTGTCACTAGCCTGGTCCCTCTCTCTGTAAGAACAGTCACACAGAGGATACCCTGTCACTAGCCTGGTCCCTCTCACTGTAAGAACAGTGACAGAGAGGATACCCTGTCACTAGCCTGGTCTCTCTCACTGTAAGAACAGTGACAGAGAGGATACCCTGTCACTAGCCTGGTCCCTCTCTCTGTAAGAACAGTCACAGAGAGGATACCCTGTCACTACCCTGGTCCCTCTCTCTGTAAGAACAGTCACAGAGAGGATACCCTGTCACTAGCCTGGTCCCTCTCACTGTAAGAACAGTGACAGAGAGGATACCCTGTCACTAGCCTGGTCCCTCTCTCTGTAAGAACAGTCACAGAGAGGATACCCTGTCACTAGCCTGGTCCCTCTCTCTGTAAGAACAGTCACAGAGAGGATACCCTGTCACTAGCCTGGTCCCTCTCACTGTAAGAACAGTGACAGAGAGGATACCCTGTCACTAGCCTGGTCCCTCTCACTGTAAGAACAGTGACAGAGAGGATACCCTGTCACTAGCCTGGTCCCTCTCACTGTAAGAACAGTGACAGAGAGGATACCCTGTCACTAGCCTGGTCCCTCTCTCTGTAAGAACAGTGACAGAGAGGATACCCTGTCACTAGCCTGGTCCCTCTCTCTGTAAGAACAGTGACAGAGAGGATACCCTGTCACTAGGCTGGTCCCTCTCACTGTAAGAACAGTCACACAGAGGATACCCTGTCACTAGGCTGGTCCCTCTCTGTAAGAACAGTGACAGAGAGGATACCCTGTCACTAGCCTGGTCCCTCTCTCTGTAAGAACAGTGACAGAGAGGATACCCTGTCACTAGGCTGGTCCCTCTCACTGTAAGAACAGTGACAGAGAGGATACCCTGTCACTAGGCTGGTCCCTCTCACACAAATGGAAGTGGTAATTGATGTATAGGAGCAATATGCTTGTACCAAAGTGATGCCTTGAGACGTAGAGATGAGGAGAGAAACACAGTCGGACTAGGGTTCGACCGATATGGGTTCTGATGCCGATATATTTTTGGATTCAAGCTGCCGATTGCTGGGATTTTGTGGCTGAATTACCTGATCAATACTGATCAATACTATAGTATTGATCAGTATTGATTGATCAATACTATAGTATTGATCAGTTCAACGGTAAATATGAAATCAATCAAACTGCATCATATCGGATCAGATTTTTAATAAAAGACTACCGGTAATATCGTCCTCAAATATCGACACACCGGTATATCGGTCTAGCCCTAACTGGGACCAGTGGAATAGGACTGCAGCTAACAATTATTTTCATTATCGATAAATCTGACCCATTATTTTCTTGATTAATCGATTACTTGTTTGGTCTATAAAATGATGAACAATCTCGATCAGTCTTTCCCAGAGGATATTACTGTCATAGAGGATATAGGCCAATTCACATGCAGCGCTCTAAAACACATGAGACAGTACAGAACGTTTATCAAGTGGATGTTGCGCTACGGGTGTGCCTGACGTTGCCAAGCAACCAAAAACGACTTTGTTATAATGCGGTGCCTTTGCGGCACTCCAAAAAGTTGGAATGTTTTTTCTCAGTGTGCCGTGGTCATGGAGGTCGACCGCATTTGCCTCACTGTTTGCACGTGTTTGCCTCACGCCGTCATCGACATGGAAGGATTCGCGCGTGCAAAATATGCAGCATGTGAGTCGGTCCTGAAACTAGAAGATAAGAAGCTGAGAGTCAGAGAATTTTGACCTTTTTCCTTTCTCTTCTTAAAAAATTACTCAAACCGATCAATCGATTATCAAAATAGTTGGAAAATGTAAATGCGATGGAGTTCAGATGTGTTTGGGTTCAGATGAGTTCAGATGTGTTTGGGTTCAGATGAGTTCAGATGTGTTTGGGTGGGGCCAACAGAAGCACTTGATATTTGGTTTCCTTGCAGCTGATGTTGACCTGAAAACATCCTGCAGGTCGAAGGGTCAATCAGCTGATGTTAAGAAATGAAAACAGGGTAGCACAACCGTTAACAACATCTCCATGTTTGTATTTGACAAGGCACGCTCCGCCCTCTTTAGATCTGCAGCAGCTTGGATTGGTCACAGCACGACCTCCCTAAGTGTCACTGTGCGTTAGACTTGATCACCAACAATACCTTTCAATCATGTTATCTGGGGCAAACGTGCTTAATGAGCGCTTGGTTTACCCCGGTTGAGCGGCTGATAGTCCCCACGTGTCTGAAGTTAAATCAAGCGCACCTCAAGCTGTCGGGATGTTCAAAGCCATTTAAATGAGCATTTGATGATTTATGTTCCAAAATTGTGTGTGTGTGTACTGTATATATATCGGGGTGGGAATTTCGTCATTTTAGGGGGCAGGCCATGGCAATTTTCTTTAGGGCACAAGGGCCACATGCCGGGGCACAAAGGCTATTATTGACATCGTGAAATGCCATTTTTCTGAAATGTGAGCCAATGACACATCCTTTGCATAGAGCAGGTTACATTAAACTGAGACCACTGATGCTTTTAAAGCAGCTGACAGTAGCAGGCTGGTAGCAGGGCACTGCCAAGGTGGCCTTAGGGATCTCAGGGCATCACGGCCAGAGGGAGGGGGCTTCATGTAATTCCCACCCTCATATGTATATATATATGTGTATGTATGTTTATGTATATGTATGTTTATGTATATATATGTGTATGTATATATATATACATATACATATATATATAAACATTTGGTAAATTTCTCACTTCATTTTGTGAAGTTATCCGTTACTCTTCTCCAAATTATGGATATCCAATTTTGGAACCAAATCTTAATTTCGCGTAACTTTTCTCATGACATGCTGAACAGATCTCAAACTTGAAAATGTTGATTCTCTCTCAAATTCCCTTCTCTCACGTCCTGAACACAAAACATGCGGAAAAGAACATCCATCCATTAGAAAAGCATTAAAGTCCACACACACACCCTGAACCACTGAGCTCCAGTTTTTCTAACCTCATGTAAACTCAAGTCACCCCGTGAATTTGAGCTGCTCCACTTTCAGCATCCGGCAGTCCAAGTTGATGAGAATTTAAATTCTCAGTTATATTCACACTAACGCAATCAACCCTACTTAAAAAAAGTGAGCAATATCTGTTCGATATCGATTTTTAAATCCATAAAGAGAAAAATGTTTCGGATGTGGGCGTCCCGGCGAATTTAAAGACGAGAACGCGTTGTAGAGACGAGATGACGAGATGTGTGTGTGTGTGTGTGTGTGTGTGTGTGTGTGTGTGTGTGTGGCGTTCAGTGTGCGGTCATTTTACTTTTTGGTCCGTTTTAACTTCTTGTCTATTTTGTAAATAGAAAGAAATCGGTGCTACAGCGGGACGAAAACCAAGAGGAGTAACGGCAGAAATTCTCTGTTGTCGGTCAAAAGCTCCTGCAGACAGTCCGGACTGAGGGCGGGGGGGGGGTCGTTATTCTTCTCTCTTTCCAGCAACTTTGCTCTTTGTAACGTGGTTTCCAGTCCCACTCAACACATATTAACATGTCAAAGCTCAATTCTAGTCAAATAATAATTCCATTGAGGTGTTTTTTCTTTGTCCACAGCAGTGATGCTCTCTGTGTATATATATGTGAGAGCTGGTTTAGTGCTGTACTACTGTTCAGTCTGGACAGCAGGCAGTGAGACACAGGAACAGTTCACCTCCCCTTCCCTTACTAATGTGTACAGCATTTCTGTTTCTTTTCTTTTTTTTTCTTTGCAGTTAGTCATTTTTAAATGTTTGTAAAGGCAATTTTTTGTTTCCATTTTCTTAAAAAAAAAAGAGAAGGGATGAGTGTTAATGAGCTGAACTTGTTTTTTGTTTTTGAAGAAACTGAAAATTAAATGGAAGAACAGTTGGTTTTTTTTGGTAACTCCTGTCTGCCGTTTCTTCACCGTGTGTGTGTGTGTGTCTGCGTACATACGCACTTTCAGTGAAGGCTATTTGATGAGTAATGTTAACTAAGTAGCTAATGCTATGCATGTTCCTCTAAATTGGTTGTGAGCTCAGCTACAGTTTCCTATTTAGCTGCTACACTTAGCATTTTGTTACATTACCACAGGTCATCTATTTAGCTGCTACACTTAGCATTCTGTTACATTACCACAGGTCATCTATTTAGCTGCTACACTTAGCATTCTGTTACATTACCACAGGTCATCTATTTAGCTGCTACACTTAGCATTCTGTTACATTACCACAGGTCATCTATTTAGCTGCTACACTTAGCATTCTGTTACATTACCACAGGTCATCTATTTAGCTGCTACACTTAGCATTCTGTTACATTACCACAGGTCATCTATTTAGCTGCTACACTTAGCATTATGTTACATTACCACATGTCATCTATTTAGCTGCTACACTTAGCATTATGTTACATTACCACAGGTCATCTATTTAGCTGCTACACTTAGCATTATGTTACATTACCACAGGTCATCTATTTAGCTGCTACATTTAGCATTCTGTTACATTACCACAGGTCATCTATTTAGCTGCTACACTTAGCATTCTGTTACATTACCACAGGTCATCTATTTAGCTGCTACACTTAGCATTCTGTTACATTACCACAAGTCATCTATTGAGCTGCTACACTTAGCATTCTGTTACATTACCACAGGTCATCTATTTAGCTGCTACACTTAGCATTCTGTTACATTACCACAGGTCATCTATTTAGCTGCTACACTTAGCATTCTGTTACATTACCACAGGTCATCTATTTAGCTGCTACACTTAGCATTCTGTTACATTACCACAGGTCATCTATTTAGCTGCTACACTTAGCATTCTGTTACATTACCACAGGTCATCTATTTAGCTGCTACATTTAGCATTCTGTTACATTACCACAGGTCATCTATTTAGCTGCTACACTTAGCATTCTGTTACATTACCACAGGTCATCTATTTAACTGCTACACTTAACATTCTGTTACATTACCACAGGTTATCTATTTAGTTGCTACACTTAACATTCTGTTACATTACCATAGGTCATCTATTTAGCTGCTACACTTAGCATTCTGTTACATTACCACAGGTCATCTATTTAGCTGCTACACTTAGCATTATGTTACATTACCACAGGTCATCTATTTAGCTGCTACACTTAGCATTCTGTTACATTACCACAGGTCATCTGTTAGCTGCTACACTTAGCATTCTGTTACATTACCACAGGTCATCTATTTAGCAACTACACTTAGCATTCTGTTACATTACCACAGGTCATCTATTTAGCAACTACACTTAGCATTCTGTTACATTACCACAGGTCATCTATTTAGCTGCTACATTTAGCATTCTGTTACATTACCACAGGTCATCTATTTAGCTGCTACACTTAGCATTCTGTTACATTACCACAGGTCATCTATTTAGCTGCTACATTTAGCATTCTGTTACATTACCACAGGTCATCTATTTAGCTGCTATACTTAGCATTCTGTTACATTACCACAGGTCATCTATTTAGCTGCTACACTTAGCATTCTGTTACATTACCACAGGTCATCTATTTAGCTGCTACATTTAGCATTCTGTTACATTACCACAGGTCATCTATTTAGCTGCTATACTTAGCATTCTGTTACATTACCACAGGTCATCTATTTAGCTGCTACACTTAACATTCTGTTACATTACCACAGGTTATCTATTTAGCTGCTACACTTAACATTCTGTTACATTACCATAGGTCATCTATTTAGCTGCTACACTTATCATTCTGTTACATTATTACCACAGGTCATCTATTTAGCTGCTACACTTATCATTCTGTTACATTACCATAGGTCATCTATTTAGCTGCTACACTTATCATTCTGTTACATTACCACAGGTCATCTATTTAGCTGCTACACTTAACATTCTGTTACATTACCATAGGTCATCTATTTAGCTGCTACACTTAGCATTCTGTTACATTATTACCACAGGTCATCTATTTAGCTGCTACACTTATCATTCTGTTACATTACCATAGGTCATCTATTTAGCTGCTACACTTATCATTCTGTTACATTACCACAGGTCATCTATTTAGCTGCTACACTTATCATTCTGTTACATTACCATAGGTCATCTATTTAGCTGCTACACTTATCATTCTGTTACATTATTACCACAGGTCATCTATTTAGCTGCTACACTTAACATTCCGTTACATTACCACAGGTCATCTTCGCAGGAAAATAACATAAGAGGAGATTGTAATACAATCACGATTGTGATTACAATCAAAAAAGCATGTGACGACATTGGATACTATGAATTCCATTGTAAGACTAATCAATTTTATTCTGCATTTTACACAGAAATGTCACTGTACAAAATACACATAGCCTACTGAGAACAGAAAGTGTGGCTCTAACAACCTGCCTATCCCTAGCTATGACCCCTATGCCTAGCCCCTCCTGACCATAGAGACACTGCGGAACGCGTCATCATTCAGAAACCACGCCCAAAACGGGGGAAAACACAAACTCCTGTCCAATCCTGGCGTTCTCCTATGTCGCGTGCATGGTTGGGTTTTGCACAAAAATATCGTATAAATGGAAGATGAACACTCCAACTTACTTCATTGACAGCAACATCCACATTTTTCTTCTCTCCAATTCTCAATGGCTTCCTTTTCCTCGGGAGTACAAAAAAACTTTAACTGGCGATTTTTTACATCTGCTGTCTGCGCAGCCCACCACACAACAGCTTTTAGCTATGTTTAATTCAAGGTAAATGACGCTGGTGTGGAAATGAATGGAGCTTTTCCCCCGTGATGGGCGTGGCCTATCTCATGCAGTGTCTATGCCCTTCCCACACCCACAAGCCACTACCCGACTCTACGACCTTCCTATCCCTAGCTACTGCCCTTATTCCCTAGCCCCTCCCCCTTCCTGACCATGCCCCTCCCACACCCACATGCCCCTAGCCACTCCCCCTAGCCACCCTTCGAATCCTGACTGTCTACGACCTTCCTATCCCTAGCTACGGCCCCTATTCCCTAGTCCATCCCCCTTCCTAATCCTAACCATGCATGCGTCAGCCAGTTACTTCCTGTCACAGTAGCCTACAGTACTACTAGTGACCAGGTAAAGATGGTGTTTTGAACAGGAAGTCATAACACAACCGGGTCAAGTTACTACATACGCTGAATACGACCTTCCTATCACTAACTGCGGCCCCTATTCCCTAGCCCCACCCCCTTCCTGACCATGCGCCTCCCACACCCACATGCCCCTAGCCACTCCCCCTTCCTATCTCTAGCTACGGCCCCTTTTCCCTAGCCCTGCCTCCTTCACTAAAAGTTATTGGCATCTATTTATCATTATCTTCTGCCCCCAAGCCTGGCCTGCTGGCAGCACCGTGGGGGGGGAAACAAGCCAACGAAGAGGTAAATGGTTATAAAATCCTGGTAGAAAATGGAACAAAACATTCAACAGTAGCCTTACTAATACCTAGCAATAAAGGCCAAAAATGTGCATAATAAGAATGTGCATGGCTAGAAATGAACCCCTTGTAGAAGTGCCAGGAACATGAAGATGGACAACTTCTTACTTTGACGGCATGTACAGCTGAGTGGCTAAGTGCGGTCGTTCTCAGGTTGGAGGTTGAAGTGAAGTAACCAGGCCAGAACCTCAGGCTTATAACAGAGACGGTCAATATCAGAGCGAGACACCTCAACTTCCATTCACTTCCTGTATCTGTGCCACAGAGATGTCGCTACTGCCACGCCCACTTAGGAGACTGATAGAGTACCATTTCTTATTACTGGCGAAGCATGCAGTATGGTGTCTCTATCTATATTTAAGGTCTCTGCCTATTACCCATCCCGGTATGCCATAATTCCTTGTGAGCCATCCAAGCCTGCACTTGTGGTTTATGTCCACCAGAGTGCGCCAGCAGTCCATTAGGTCGCTACACACACACTTCATACTGTTTGACAGATTTCGAGTCATGGCCAGTGTTGGGGGTAACTCATTACAAAAGTAACATATTATATGTAATATATTACTTTTAGCACTAACTCCGTAATATAACTTATTACTTATAGGATTTCAGTAATATTATACCAGTTACTTTGTCAAGTAACTCAAGTTACAAATTGAGTTACATTTGATTAAATCAAAGCACATATTTAAAAAAGATACAATCATTTCCTAATCAAACTGTGTGTTTTTATACAAATAACCACTATAGATGACAATAACAAAGGAAAAGAATAACATTTAGAATTTTGGATCGTTTACACTGACTTCAAGGCGGTTGAAATAATTTTTCGGGTGGTTTCCGGGGCGGCGATGTCATTCTGCTGCTGCTGTTGTTTTGGTGAAAGTAATGCAAAGGTAGTGTAATAAGTAGGGGTGTCACAATATATCGTCCCACGAAATTTCGCGATAGTAAAACGTCACGATATGTATCGTTGAGATGAAATCTCATATCGTGAAAAAAAAAAAAAAAAAAAAATCTTCAAAAATAGACAAAGAAACGTCTTTGTTGAAGTTCAATGTGTGGAAAGTAGTTCAGTTGAACAAGTCTCTGAAGAGACACAGAAGTTATACAGGAGAGAAACCATTCAATTGAGTTTCTGGCAAAACTGTTTACTTGACAGGAAAAACTGAAGATGCATAAAAAATAGACTAAGAAAAGTCTTGTTGTTTGAGTTTGAAGAAAAACTGAAGATGCATAATGAGAATTTATACTGCTGAGAAACCTTTTAGTTCAAAGTAAATCTAAGTGACGGTGTAACTCATTCTATTTCAAGATAAGCCTTATCTCCAATCTCATGTTTTTTCTAGTTGTTATTGTAATAACAATTTCCCACAACAGCATGTTTTGTATTTGTGCATTTCAAATAAAATACTACTTTTCCAGTCATATATTGTCATTATTCAAGTTTAAAAAAATATTGTTAAAATCGTATCGTATCGTTATCGTGAACCCAGTATCGTGATACGTATCGTATCGTGAACTGAGTGTATCGTGACACCCCTAGTAATAAGTAATGAGTTCCTCTACACAGACAGTAATATTGTAAAGTAACTTATTACTTTTAGATGAAAGTAACCAGTAATATGTAGTATATTACATTTAGAAAGTAACTTGCCCAACACTGGTCATGGCATAGTAAAGCCAGACTTCCTAAGCGTGTGTGTCTTGAGAGAAGTGCCACAGGAGTTTATTTTGGTTCAAAAGAGTGCAGTGAAGATGTTGAACTTCTTTTATATCTCAACTTTAGAACTGTTAAAGAGTTAAGTAGTAATCAGAATGAGACTCCGCTTTATTGGCCAACGTATAGACATCCAAAGGTTTTTGACTTGATATACATGCTAAAACAAACAAGGCCAGAGTTGACAGAGGAACATAAAACAAGTAACTGCTATTTACAATATATACAATAAGTGTGATGTAGAGTGACGGTTATAAATATGTATATAATAAGAAAAGGCCCATATGTAAACCACACTGGCTTAGTAAACTAGGCTATAAGTCAGATATTGCACAGTTGTTTACCGATCTACAACGGAAAATTTAAGACAGTTATTGTTACAGTTAACACATTTCACCTTAGAGAGAGAGAGTGTGTGTGTAAGAGTAAAACAAAACTTAGAATATGACATGTTCTTATTAGAAAATAAATACAGTTGTTTAGTGTGATTTTGATGCTGAAACAACAACAGCAAAAACAGAAAATTGGTGAAGAATCATCCTTGAAGGCAAACCTGCTGTGACAACACACTCTTCTTTGCTGTAGATGGCAGTAAAAGCCAGAGTTTGCTGGCCATCAGAACACTGGAATTGTCCAACTGTCTGTCTTATGGTTTGTGTGCTGTGGCGTTTCTCATGGCCTTGTCTTCTGACTTCTGGACACAGCCAATGTTCTCCTGTAGACATAAAGCATAGTGTATTGAGAATAACAACAGAGAGCAGAGAAAAACAGCTGTTAAGCTACGCCCATCAGACAAGAAATTATCCCTGTATATTGATGTGACCGCTACGCTGCATACAGACACTAAGACAAATTCCTCGTATGTAACTTGCATACTGTGGCAATAAAAGTGATTCTGATTCTGATTCTGAATTACTGTATTAATAATGATATTAGCTAATCTGTTTTAGCCATATTTAGTGGAATATCTCATTTTAAACACACCAATGTTATTGTCTATTGATTGAATTGCTCTCACACTCTGGCCTGGCCTGGCATGCAAAAAAAATAAAAAAATGGATGGGAGTGGGCCCGGTGTACGCTCCGCTACTGACTGAAGCCAAACAAGTATGCTGCTGTGAGCCAAGGCAGACGCCTGGATGATGATGCAACTGGATTGTTTTGAAATGCACGTGGAGCGGTCGCCAACACAGGAGGCAACTGGTCGTGTGTACAGTATGAACCCTGAGAAGTCCGCATCAGACATGAGCGCAGCTAATGACTAAGACTGTTAGCTAGCGGATGCTACGAGAGTGGGATGCAACGCCACATGACGTGAAAGACATAATGACAACTTCTGCAACCAATATAATAGACTATGAGATCATCTACAAGGCATCCTATGAAAGTGCAAGCCAGCGCACAAACGAAGCTTGCCGGTCCAAATCCAGACCAAAGTCGTGGAACGGCAGATGGCAGCGCACAACGGCGCAGGTCCAGGATCCACGCCAGACCAAGCAGCGGGGATAGAAGATACGACTTGTGAGTTACTACCCCTACTAGATCGATAACTTGCACACATAAACACATAATCAGTGTTGGGGGTAACTCATTACAAAAGTAACATATTACATGTAATATATTACTTTTAGCAGTAACTCAGAAATATAACTTATTACCAATAGGATTTCACACCCGTGAATAATTCTGGTAGTTAAGACCGCCCAAATCCCGTTTGCGCAGGCATTTTGGGGCGCAGATGATTTTGGCACGGCTCTAATTTGCACTTGCGACACGTGCCATGAACGTTTCCGCATCCCCGCCGAGAATTGCATCCCCAACATATTTCGGGGCTGTAACTTAGAACTTAGTTGCAGTCTTGCTAGTGTAGCGTATTAATGCCTGCTGTATTTAAACTGCCGTGAGGTTTGAGGAGCACTACTTATCGAGACAGCGACGGGGATGGAAGTGGCAGAGAGGGAGGGGGGGGAGCTCAGAGGCTTTGGTCGCTGCTGGAACCTCATTTGAGTACGAGCGTCAAGGCAGTTTGACGCGCGTCAGAACCCTCTTGGTGCGTGTTCGGCCATTGTTTAAAACAATGGGTGGGCTTCCAAACGCTGGGATCTGACGCTCCCTGTGCGTTTGGGGCTTTAGGCACGCGCTCCCTGTGCGTTTGGGGCTTTAGGCACGCGCTCCCTGTGCGTTTGGGGCTTTAGGCACGCGCTCCCTGTGCGTTTGGGGCTTTAGGCACGCGCTCCCTGTGCATTTGGGGCTTTAGGCACGTGCAAACAGGTGTGCAAGCGCTAATAGGGGATAGCGCCTGTACGAAGATAGGGCCCAATATCTTCATTAACTGCGGTAGGCCTACCTCTGGCTGCAGTGACTCAAACTGGACAGGAGAGGTCACCCTCGGCCCGCAAGCCGCACACCTCCTGTACAGGCCACACAGGATCCTCTTGAACGTCCTCCGCATCTCCACATCCCGCAGCCAGTAGATGATGGGGTTGACCAGGGAGTTGCACTCAGCTATCACCAGGCAGAACTTCTCGATCTTCTGGGCATGGCTGTCTCGTTTGCCCAGCAGCCCGTCCAGCAGGAGAGTCATGAGGCCGGGGGTCCAGCAGATCACAAAGGCCCCTGCACAGAGGAGAGGAGAGTTATCAATGAGGTCAGAGGAGGAACGACATCCACAACCTCAACACAAGGAACCGCAGAACGATTAACATTCATATTTGCTTCATGTCACGACTTCTTAGCATTTTACTTTGACTATGTGGCATTTGGAGATGAATAAACTGTGAGAAATCACAGAAAGGTGTGATGAGGAACAGGTGTTGACCAGCTGGATCCTGACTCGGTGGTCACTGTGGGCCGTCCCATCATCACTGGCTGTGATGACTTCAACAACGAGACGACGCTCTCTTCACTAGGAGCAGCCTCCCTTGCAGATCACCAGGCCACCAAGGGTGACAGGTCTATGGTCCCGATCTGCTCTACCCCTGCCCCGACCGAGGTTCCGTGGTCATCTGTTGGCCGCGGCCGACATGGAGGCAATCCCATCTCTCGCCTCCCTCCTCAGGAAGCCATCCAGCTCTCCACCTCAAACAGGTTTTCGGCCCTAACGTCACAGGATCCTGGGTCGCCCCGCCCCCCCCTCATCCAGGCTCCCAGGCTCCCTCCTCTCCACTTTCCCCCAAAACAATCACCCCTCATCCGGCAGGCTACTTTTACGTTCACCCCCGCCCCCTCGGGCCGCTCAACATCTCACTTGTCGCCCACGAAACCGGTTCACCCCACCGAATCCCCCCCTCCACCTCAGCCCCCCCTCCCACCAAAGCATCCTGTTGCTTCCTCACCCGGTCCAGTTCTAATCCCCAAGTTTCTCACCCCGCCCTCAGTCTCCAGTTCACATCCATCCATTCAGGTATGTGATGCCCTCATAATTGGAGACTCAATTGTCAGAAACGTTGAAATATATAACTGCCAAGTCAGATGTCATCCTGGTGCAAAAACAGCAGACATTGACTATATTCTTCCTCACATTTTGTCTGACTTCACTCGTGTTGATTATTTGGTGTTACATGTTGGATCTAATGATACTCAAGCTAGTGCCTCTGAGCTGCTAAAATTAGACTTTGTGAAGCTCTTTGATAGCCTTGCCCGGACAGGCAAGGATTTCATTATATCTGGTCCACTGCCTTGTACACATAGGGGAGACTTAAAATTCAGTCGCCTTCGACAGTTGCACCTTTGGTTGAAAGGATTTTGTACCTACAATAATGTCCCCTACATCGACAACTTTTTGTTATTTTGTAATAGGCGTAACCTGTTCAACAAAGATGGTCTCCACCTTAATAGGGAGGGAGCCAGACTGCTCTCTTTAAATATGCAGCATGTTCTGGACTCACTATACTGGGTACCTCCACTATGATGTGTCCCAAGTCCAAGCCTCCCAGCCCCCCAGACCTATAATCCCACTCATTCCACCTCCCAACCTGGGCTTGGGCTACTGTTGAATTATGATTTGCCTGTTTTCTCTATTATGCCTGTTCTGTCCATTGTTGATCACACTGTTTATGACTCAACTCTGCTCGATATTAAGGTTCACCCCTCTGCACAGGTCTCTTATAAAATGGGGAACTCTCTGAGCCCAGAGCCCCGCCCCTCTGCACAGGTCTCTTATAAAATGGGGAACTCTCTGAGCCCAGAGCCCCGCCCCTCTGCACAGGTCTCTTATAAAATGGGGAACTCTCTGAGCCCAGAGCCCCGCCCCTCTGCACAGGTCTCTTATAATACGGGGAACTCTCTGAGCTCAGAGCCCCGGATCCCAGATCATTTTAAAATAGTTGTTTTAAATGTTTATGGGATGCGACTTTCTCGCTGCAACTCAAGGCCGAGGGGGGCTATAAAGGGCAATCTAAAAAGTGTCCCTATCGACCTTGCCCCTTGTGTCCCCTCTATTAGCCCTATCCCTGTTAATCTGATTTCCCCACAAGAGCTCCAAACTGCTGGTGGTTTGAAGTTCTTGCACCTGAATGTCAGGAGTCTGTTGCCCAAACTGGACTTTATTAATGTGTTAATTAACGACGCTGCCCCAGACATTCTTGTTATCTCTGAGTCATGGCTTTCTGGTAGAATCCCTGACTCAGACATCTCGATAAGTGGATTTAACCTTTTTAGAATTGACAGGAAGGCAAAGGGAGGGGGAATAGTGATTTTTGTGAGAGATCATTTAGCTACTGTAGTTTTAACTGCTTCCTCTGTCCCGAAATGTTTTGAATGTATTATTTTAGATATCTGTATAGGAGGCGATGTCCACCTTGTAGTGGCCGGTGTTTATCGCCCACCTTCGGCGCCGAATTCAGCCCTGGAAGACCTCGGGGTGATTCTCTCCAAATTTACAGCGGGGGAATTAATAATACTGGGGGACCTGAACGCCGATTGGTTAACTGATTCATCCGTCAATCTGAAACACTTATGCTCAGAACTAGACTTATCTCAGCTCATTCAACACCCTACTAGGCCAAATGTAAACAATCCAGCTAAATCCACTCTCATAGACATCATCCTTACAAACAGACCAGATAAGTACCCTCAGGGAGGGGTCTTTGCCCAGGGAATTAGTGACCACTGCCCCATAGCTTGTGTCAGATTGACCAAGACTTTTAAATCAAATGGTAAGTTTATTAAAAAACGAAATTTTAAAACATTTTCTGATCAGGGCTTTTTATATGACCTTTTTTACTCTGATTTGGAGAGATTATGTTTAATCCCTGACCCTGAGTCAGCTTTAGATTACTTTTCTCATGTTTTTAATTTGATAGCAGACAAACATGCCCCCTATAAGAAGCTGAGAGTAAAGAACCGTTCTACCCCCTGGTTCACAGTGGACGTCAAATCTGCCCTGCGTCTCAGAGACTCTGCCTGGGCGAAAGCCAAACTGACCGGCAAGCCCGCAGACTGGCTTCATTTTAGAAATACGAGAAATAAAACTATTGGTATAATCAGAAAAGCCAAAGCTGATTACTATTTAACCTCTTTTAGCAACTCATCAGATTTCTGGAAAACTGTCAAATCTCTCAGCTCCGCACCCACGTCTGCTCTCCCCCCCCAGATTAATGCTGCGGGTGAGATAATTTTAGATAAACTGCAGATGTGTAACACTTTTAACCACCACTTTGTCTCTGCGGGATTTTTATTTGATAGGCTCACTACCAACACGGCCCCCTCGGACCATGTTTACGACCCCGCGGTCGAGGACCTCTCCACCCCCCCCCTTGCAGGTGAACGTTTCTCATTCAGGCCGGTGAGGCATTATGAAGTCCGCGAGGCTCTGGCAAAGCTGAACACTAAGAAGTCCACGGGCGAGGACGGCATTACACCGTTCCTCTTACGCCTTAGCGCTGACCTGATCGCAGCACCAATTGCCCACATATTTAATTTAACATTCACTACCAGCGAGATTCCATCTGTATGGAAGTCAGCTCAGATTTCCCCCCTCTTCAAAGGAGGTGACCGGAGCGAGCTGAATAACTATAGGCCCATCTCAAAACTATGCTGTCTGGCTAAAGTGCTTGAATCATTAGCAAACGTACAGCTTCGGACATTTTTAGACACGCACAATATTCTCCAGTCCCATCAATCAGGTTTTAGACCGGGACATAGCACTGTCACGGCCACATCCCTTGTTTTAAATAACATTCTGAATGGTCTAGATAGCCGACAGCACTGTGCAGCTCTCTTTGTTGATCTTTCCAAAGCGTTCGACACAGTAGACCATGCGATCTTACTAGATAAACTGTCCGCCACAGGTCTGGACGAACTCTCGGTCAGGTGGTTCTCCAGCTACCTGACCGAGAGGAAGCAGGTAGTGGTAGCCGATGGTGTTAGGTCCGACTCACTGTCCAACGGTAAAGGCGTGCCCCAAGGATCAATTTCTGGGCCTATTTTATTTACACTGTATATTAATAACATTTTTTCTCCCGCTGGACTTTGCAATGTCCATTATTACGCGGACGATACTATTTTATACTGTTTCGGAGCGACCCCAGCTCAGGCCGTTTCAACACTTCAGATGGCTTTTGACTCATTTCAACGGTCTCTATCTGACCTCAAGTTAGTCTTAAACTCTTCTAAAACAAAGTGGATGATGTTCACGAGATCTTTTTGCACCAATGTCAATCTTAGTATGCACACGCTCCAAGGCGAGCAAATTGAATCAGTAAATTCTTATAAGTACCTTGGTATCTGGTTAGACACCAGACTCTCCTTCCAGACTCATATTGAACATCTCACAAAGAAACTGAGGAGGAAGATCGGCTTTTTATATAGGAACAAATCTTGCTTTTCATTCAGTGCCAGAAAAACTGTTGTACAATCATTAATAATGTCGGTTTTTGATTATGGTGATGTTGTATACATGCATGCCTCATCTTCCATTTTGAAGTCCCTCGATGCTGTTTATCACAGTGCTCTGCGTTTTATCACAGGCGAGGCTTTTCTTACACACCATTGTACTTTGTACGAAAAGGTGGGCTGGTCCTCCCTAATGGCTCGTAGAGAAAAACACTGTCTTTTATTTATTTACAAAGCTTTAATTGGGAAACTCCCGGCATATTTGTCCTCACTTCTCATTCATAACAGTGGAGGTTATCAAACTCGCTCACAGTCCTGTATTAGACTATCTATCCCACGTGTGAGGACTGAACAAGGAAAGAGTGCTTTTGCTTTCTATGCCCCCAACAGTTGGAATAGACTTCAGGACACTCTGAAAATAGAAGCATTGATCCCTCTTGTTTCCTTTAAAACTCTTTTAGAAGGTCTCCCACATAATGGGTGCTCTTGTTTTACTTGAAAGTGGGTTTTTCACCTATTCTTAATGTTGTTTTGATTGTCTGTCTGTAACTTGAAACTTTGTGTATGTGTTCCTCTGTACCAGGGCTCTCTTGAAAATGAGAGCTTGCTCTCAAGAGATATCCCTGTATAAATAAAGGTGAAAGAAAAAAAAAAAAAAAGTGTTAAACAAAACAAACAATGTGAGTTTCCCTCATACTATCCCATCGTTGATTGGGTAACGAGATACGAGACACAGCGGCTGTCAGATTGTATCATACGTCTTCTTGGTATAACGTGTTTGAAAACCGAAACAAACAAGTCAACTCGAAAGTAAAATATAGGTTCTATATTTGAGTGTGACACTGGGGAATTCATTACACAACGTGAGAAGCCTTTCCATTTGGAAATACCCGGGCGTCTCATACCTAGACGAGGTTTGACAAACACGGCTGGAGTTGAACAACTGGTTTTACGGAAGTGGGAGGCGGTCGGCCGCAGGTGAGAATTGCTGTATCCAAAAATATCCACCCTCCGGACTTGTGGACTGAGGCCTCGTGGACTTCAGTAGGATTCTTACTATGATGTAACCCGCTGATAGACAGGCATTTATTTTTATACAACATATAGGCTATATACACTCATCAAAATACCAAAATATTTGTAAATAAGGACTGGACTATGCCTAATTTCTTATATGGCCCGCAAAGTCTGTGAGTCTGCAAGTGCAGTGAAGTCCAGACATTTGAATTCAGCCATAGACTCTGAACAGGCAGACCACTTCCTGACCACAGCACCTCAGAGAGGCTGTAGATACGCTGAATACACAAAATATTAGCGCCATGTATTCTGTTCATGAAACACACTGATGAGGTTATTATCCCTTATTGATTTCCCTCATTAAATCACAGAATATCAATGTCAATTAGAAACTAAACATCTGCAAAATACATTTCTAAAACATGGCATTTTACACCTATGTGTAAGTGTCCTCATCGCGAGTCACTATTTGGTCTCTAGTAGGCTACCAAGTTAATTTTGTGGTTCATAATATGCACCAAAAAAAGAAAAACACTATTGAACTTGACTCTTGTTCTCACACAATGCCTTCAAACCCCCAGCCACTTCTCACCCAGCACCATGGAGATGGTTTTCATCAGCTTGACAACCCTGCGCCTCATCGCGATCTCTGATGAGGCGCAGCCTTGTAGGCGCTGGCGCTGGCGCCTCACATAGACGTAGATGCGAGCGTACACCGCCACCATGATGATGAAGGTGAGCAGGTTGAGGACCGCCCAGAAGATGAGGAAGTGGCGGCTGTAGAGCGGGGCAATGGTGGAGCAGTCCTGCAGGTTGCACTCGCAGTTCCAGAACATGAAGGGCAGCAGGCCAATGGCGATGCCCACTGCCCAGATGCAGACGATCAGTAGCACCATGCGTCGCTTGCCCATCTTGCGGTGCAGCTGCATGGCATTGGTGACGATGGCCTGGTGGCGATCCACAGCCACGACCAGCAGGTTGGCCACGGAGGCCGTCAGGCTGATGTTGATCAAAGCGCCGCGGACGTACCACTCCCGCTTGGTGAGCCTGGCAGTCCAGGGGCCCGTGTTCAGCATCAGGACGGCGTAGGCGACGCCCGCAAACAGGTCGGCTGCAGCCATGTTACCCAGGAGGTAGTAGATGGGGAAGTGGAAGTGCTTGTTTATGAAGATGGCGACCATCACCATCAGGTTGGCCAGGACCACTATGAGGCAGACCGTCAAGCCCAGGCCCATCACCACAGAGTCCCGTGTGGTCCACTCTTTGCTGATGTTCTTTCCCACCAGCTGGTAGAAGAAGGACAGGGTGTGGTTGTAGTCACAGGCGTTTGAGACATTGCTTTCCATGGCCATGACCTATAGGGACAGAAGACAGGAGAGAGCGGTCAGACAAGTCTACAGTCAGTGTAGTAGTTGGTGCGAGCACAGCTGTGTGTGTCCAAATCAATAATTATTTTTGACCTATAGGTCCAATAAATGCCAACAGAAAGTAGATCAAAACAAGAACAAAAATCTACATTAGTGCACTAAACCCCCAACCCCCCGCCCCCGCAATATTTTATTTTAAAAATGTTCTTGAAACAGATGTAACAACAACACTCACTATTAGAGTTTTGTAACATAATATGGTGCTACCAGCTGCATAGGGTGCTTATGTGCTTCTAAGAGATGGGGTTCCATACAAGAGGTCAATGAGGAACCAGCCAGGCAAGTCACCTGCCGCCCCTAACCTCATCGAGGTAGGCTAGAAACAGGTCCCAAATAGTTTGTAATGTTTTTAAGTGAGTTGGTCCTTATGGGACCTGAGTCTCTCCATCCTCCCCATCCTTATAACAGAGATCATGTCTGTCAACCACAATTGGAAAGAGGGTGAAGAGGGGGATTTCCATTCCTTCAGAATGTGTTTTTTTTTTTTTTGCAACAGTTGTCCCCAGTGTCAGAGACTGCTGTACAGCTGTAGGGAAGTCCAGAGAGGTCTCAGAGCAGCCAAAGATGGCAAGTTCTGCCTCTGGTTGAAAGGTTATTTTGTATAGTGCACTAAACTTTTACCCAGAAGTGTAGATATCCTCAACTTAATTCAGATAAGGTCTATGTAGACATAGACCTAAAAAAAAAAATAGGAAGGTAAATTATAAGAACTCTATTAGTTATCACTATATTGGGCAGACACAAATACAGAAGCATCTTCAAAATAGCCTCGGGTTATATTACTTTTTTAAGACATCAGTATATTATCATGCATATTTGTGTCAGCTTAAAATGTAGGTCAACGATTACAACGAATAAATAATAGTGGATAAAACCAGTTAATATGAGTTTTCCCAATACTCCTGCATAATTATTGGGTAACAAGATAGCCTAAGAGACACAGGCCTCTCAGATTCTTATATTTCTTGTTTCTTCTACGGGATATTTCTTATTATCCAATAAAGCTACTCACCCTCATGCCAGTTGAAAAGACAGGTGAAGTTTGGAGTTGTGCTGGCAGCGTCCGTGTGTCATGGACAAACTTTACCTGTGTTTCAACTGACATGAGGGTGAAGATGATAGGAGGTGTCCCCGCCCACCCACCCCTCCTGAAATAACAGCATGCTGCCTATCAGGTTTGTGTGACACCATTACAAAGGAATTGTTTGTGGTAGTTTGATATGGGGGGTGTTTCTGCATCAGAACATCGATTTCAGGTAAACGATTTTAATTATAAATTATCTTCTGCCAGGTACATTTCTTGCCTCTGGCATGGGAAAAGACACACACACACACACACACACACACACACACACACACACACACACACACAGACACACACACACACACACACACACACACACACACAAACACACAGACACAGACACACACACACACACACACACACACACACACACACAGCCAGGCCCGGATTAACATAGTTGTGCGCTGTGACCTTTTGATGTACTTGTTTTAACTGTACTGCTCTTGTGAAGACACGGTATAAATACACTTCACTTTCTTACCTCACTTTAAGTGTCCCCTCCATCCACTTGACACGCAAAATAAGTTAAATTGACTTTTAATTTAATTTAATTTAATTTAGAACTTTTTCACCCTCCGGCCAAACATGTCAGTACAGTATGTGTTAAACCTGGGCAGTCGTATTGACGTGGGTTATTGTACTGTATGACAAGCGACGCAACAAGTCTTGAATGAAGAAGAGTTATGTTGATGAAAGCTGTGAAAACTTGGCCTACATTTGGTTGGCGTGCAGCCAGGCATGAAGTCAGTACAAGTTGTGACCAGCAGGGCGGAGCCATCGCGGAGCAAACCAGAGCGCTTCTGGTGTGAATGGCCAAGCAGAGCAAATGGAACGCATTAGCCTACTCTTTATAAGGTCAAAAGGTCTCTCTCTAGCACTCACGCACGCACACACACACACACACACGCACACACACACGCACACGCACGACGCACGCGCACACACACACACACCACACCTGCTTCTTCTTTCCCAGAAACAGGTTGAGTTGTTGCCAACATATATTGTTTCAGTTTCAAATGTGCAATTTTCATTGGAAAAAGGTGTTTATATGCTAATTTCAGACATGTGCACGCACACGCACGCACGCGCACACACACGCACACACACACACACACACACACACGCAATGACTTGTGACTTGCAGGCATGGAGCAATTTCCTGACCACAGAGATATGGGGGCTGAACCTCTAGTTGAAGTCATCTAGAGGGTGGCTTCCTCTTCACTACACTGCACTAGCCTCAATGAAAAAAGAGCACCTAACCCTGCACAAATTGATGCAAACGCTTTTTTAATGGATTCTGGTACTATGGGGCATGTTAAATAACATAGCCTACTAAAATCTAGGAAAGGGGTCATTTTCAAGATGGTCAAATAATAAAATGAGATATAGCCATTTGAAGCTCCCGGCATCGTGAAAATGAAACCTTTCGGGAATTTTCATTTTGGTAGACTTTTATTATGTAACTTATTTAACATGCCCAATAGTACCAGACTCCATTGAAAAAGCTTTTATATCAATTTGTTCAGGGTTACTGTAGGTCAGGTGCTCTTTTTTTCATATTATTGACTGGCTTAATCGGTTAGTTTTCTGCAAATTTGCATATTTAAACAAAACATTTGAGATATAGCCATTTTGGCAGCCATCTCAGACGCCATCTTGAAAATGACCCCTTTCTGGATTTTGGTCGACTTTTAGTATGTTATTTATCATACTGAGTGGTAACAGAATCTATTGAAAAAGCTTTTGTATCAATTTGTTTTTGTTTAGGTGATTTTTTTTCCATAAAATGACTGGCCTATAAGGCAAGTACTGTTTTATTGTGATTGCTACATGGATGAAAAAGTAGGGCCTTTGCGAATGGAGCCTGCAGTGAAAATACGGGGTCCTTGTGTGAGACTATGATTAAGGGAAACGAATGAGTAGTCGAATTCTGAGGCTACCACACCCCCAGCAGGACGTACCCGGCATCAGACACATGTCATGCTTCATACAGACACTTCTTGTTTGAGATGCTGACAGCAACTGCTCTGAACAGACTGGGACCTTCTCTAGAAGATGCTTTCTGGCTCTTCTAACCTGGACCTCTGAACAGACTGTGACCTTCTAGAAGATGCTTTCTGGCTTTGGTAAACTGGACCTTGCTACTTGGGGAGTGATCTGTCTCTTCTTCTCCTCTTCACATGGTGAGCTACACACAAACCTTCTCTCGATGCCAGGCTGTATTGCATCATGTTGCTCTGGGGCATGAGGTCAAGGCTGTCAGAACCAGTGTTCATTTTGTTGACTAAAACTAAAAATAGACTAAAATTACCCTTTTTCACTGACGAAAACTAGAACTAAATAAAAACAAAGTTGTGATGACAAAAACTATACAGTACTATGAGGAAATCTATTGACATTTTTGTCAAAGAAAATAAAAAGTAAATGAAAATGTTAGGGTTGGATTGGGAAGAGATCTACACAGAAGAGAAGATGAAGAAGTTAAACAGTTAAGTCTGTGTCTGTACTGTAGGCTATAGCACGTTTAAACCTTAATACCATTCCATAATAACAGATGAATAGCTCTTTCCAATGAGTTTGGAAATTCTAGAGAAACATTTAAATAATGCATTACACCTTAACTAAGCCTGTTCGATTTGAGTTGACTGAATCTACCGTAGATTTAGTCGACTAAAATCGTATATTTACTCAACTAAAACTAGACTAAGTCTAAAGCATTTCAGATGACTGAAATATGACTCAAACTAAATGGCATTTTAGTCAAAAGACTATGACTAAAACTCAAATGAAATTTGGTGTCAAAATTGACACTGTTCAGAAGGTAAGTGCGCAGCGGGCGGACAGTGTCTGTTAGTCAGGATTTGTGTCACGTTTTGTCTCATGATGTCTCGTGTATCGGCTGTTCGTGACGTCGGCCGGGCCGAGGGCTGCGGCCGACTGATACCACGCGGCCCGGGCCCAGGCTGTTACGTGGTTTTGTGTCTGGCTCTTACATGGTTTTACGTCTGGCAGTTAAGTGGTTTTACGCCTGGCCGTTACGTGGTTTTAGGTCAGGATCTTACGTGGTTTTACGCCTGGCCGTTACGTGGTTTTAGGTCAGGATCTTACGTGGTTTTACGTTTGGCCGTTACGTGGTTTTAGGTCAGGATCTTACGTGGTTTTACGTTTGGCCGTTACGTGGTTTTAGGTCAGGATCTTACGTGGTTTTACGTTTGGCCGTTACGTGGTTTTAGGTCAGGATCTTACGTGGTTTTACGTTTGGCCGTTACGTGGTTTTAGGTCAGGATCTTACGTGGTTTTACGTTTGGCCGTAACGTGGTTTTAGGTCAGGATCTTACGTGGTTTTACGTTTGGCCGTAACGTGGTTTTAGGTCAGGCTGTTACATTTTCATTCAGGATTATGGAAAAGTTCCTGTCTCTCTGAATTTGACATTAAAGGAGAAAGTATGGAGTGAAGATTAAGGTTGATTTTAAAGGGATAGGCCAACATTTTTGACCATTTGCCTATTTGCGCTCAGTTATTCTGCTGCTGCATTCTGAACTAATTTAAGACTGTTGGTTGTAGTTAATGGTAGACCGGAGAAGAGTGAATTACAGTAATCTATTCTTGAAGTGTTAAAAGCATGTATCAGAGTTTCAACATCCGCCAGTGATAAAATCGGGCGGATCCTAGCTAAGTTGCGTAAATGGATAAAAGCAGATTTGGTGGTGTTTTTGATGTGTTGAACAAAGGATAATGATGGGTCCCATTGTCCTACCCCCTGCCCCCCCCCCCTGTCACTTTAAAGGACTTTATATTTTGCACTTTAGAATTTGAGTTTGTTTTTCCTGTGTTGCTTCGTCTTCTACTGGTGTAACTGCTGCGCTGCATACATGATACTTGCACTAAGTCAAATTCCTCATAATGTAATCTGATTACTTAATGTGGCTATTAAAGTGTAATCCGATTACTTACTGTGGCTATTAAAGTGAATGTTGAATGTTAAATGAGGACATTTGAATGGTGAAGACAAAGTGCTGTTGTGGTTTTGTGCACTCAGGGCTGACGGTGACGGTGAGGGCTCAAGACCTGCAGAGGTGTGAGAGCGACCGTCGGGTCTGTGTCACCGACCGCTCAGACTGTGCTGCCCCCCCGCCTGCATCCAGACTGGGTACCGCACCTACTTACTGTCTTTTTCATCACTTTTGTCTTTTTATTTTGCTGTTCATTTTTGTTTTCACTTCAGTTGATTTTCACTTTGTTTCCAGAGTGAGTTTGCTCGTTCCTTTGAACGGCTAGAAGGAAAGGGCAAACACATCGTAGTATCCTGCAAGTTGTGCACGCCTGACGACTGTGAGGGATAGCACAAAAAAGAAAACCTTTGCAGAATGAATACAATAGAACAAGACTTCAGTAGAAAATTGCTTAACTTGCTTACTCTGAGTTACGTAATAGAGTAACTAAGTAAGGTATCTGGCAATCTGGGAACCCAGAGTCTATTTCGGCATGTAAATAGACTCTGGGACAGTCGTACCTTTTTTGGAGGCTTCCTGTAGAGCGTGAATCTTCCGCCCGGGACTTCCGCCTCCGCGCAGTGCCGCTCTGTTGTTGTCCCGGCAAATATAAGAGTTCCGGTCCTGAACGCTAGTGAATATATACGAATTTTGACGTTTACTAAGTTACTGCTCCTAAAATTTTGTAACCAGATACCCAATCTGGGACCCCATTCAATTCCGGCACGTAAATAGACTCTGGGACAGCCGTAGCTTTTTTTTAGGCTTCCTGTACAGCGCAGATCTTCTGCCCGGGACTTCCACTCCCGCGCAGTGGTGCCTTTTAAAAACATACATTGCGTCTCTTTTATTTTGAATGCTAAAGTGATGAGTTAGTCTGAAAAGTAACTCTCTGTCACTGCTACTGAGTCTCTCCCTCTCTGTGTGTCTGCCCTGCAGATCTGAATGTCTCCTGTTCTCTGTGTGTCTGCCCTGCAGATCTGAATGTCTCCTGTTTCTCCCAGCCGTCGGCGTCCATCTATGGATCAGTGACGTGTGACTGGAGCCAGGAGGACAGCAGCACCGAGACACACTCCACCCTCATCTTCAGCAGGTGAGCACAGAGACACAGGCTGTTCTGTTAAAACCACCCTGATCAGTGGTTGGGAGTACTTGCCTTGACAGACAACTCTTTCAGCCAATCAGCGTCACCAAATCCAGTCCTTCATCCAATCAGTGTTGGATCCAGTCAAATCCAAATTCACTCGGAAGAATGGCGAGAACGTCTTCTCAGCTGAGAAACGTGGCTTGCATTCTCCTGGTCTTGTGAAATTGTTGTTAATGAGTCTCTTTCTGCAATAACTGCACTTATGGCTGTTTACTAACGTTAGCGAACCGTCATACTGTTTTGTCAATGGCGTCCGTGATGGTTACATGCTGCCACTCCGACGTGCTGCCACTCCGACGTTCTGCCACTCCGAAATATCGGCACTCAGAAAGGGATCATGTCCTCCCCCAGACCCTAACCCAAAACCTAACCTCTCCCACCCCCACGCCTAAACCTAAGGTCGGCATTGCGGCTTCTAAGGTGAACGACCGCCAGTCCGAATAATGGAAGTTAACGTTTGGAGTGGCAGGGCTTCGGAAAGGCAGACAGTTACCGTCCGGGATTGGCCAGTTACGTTGTCAACTACGAGGCAGGTCCCTGATTGGCCCATGCACTTTCACGTGATTTACCAGGCTACTGTGGCAGAGCGAGACACGGACAAGGCTCAGATGTTCAGCTCCCATGGTCAAACTGTATTGTCAGACTCCCACCTCACTCACAGCTGTATGGATGCTAGGGTTCAGTTCACTTTCCACTGTAAAGTGTGTCCTGCAGACATTGGTTGAGGGAATTACCTACAGTTCATAGCGTTTGTGACGTTAATATCGATATTATGTGGAAAATTTCAGTAGCAGAATACAAAAATAAAGCCACCCAATCAAGGAAAAATAAACAACAAAACAAGTAACAAGAAAAACAGGCATACAAGCGAAAAACTACATGCAAGATACAGATCTGTATAACCTCTAAACTAGGAGATCAGAAGTTTCAGAAATACTCGATGCAGTCCGTCTGGCCGAAGGGGGTCGGAGGGTTAGGGTTACCCTAACCCAGAACCCTAACCCTAACCCTAAAGCTAACCAACCCCCCCCCCCCCCCCCCTCCCTCCCCCCAAAAAATCATTTGAGGAGGAGGTGGAGTGGACCAACGTTACTATTTAAAAAAAAAAAAAAATTGAGACTGGGCTGTGAGATCAAACCCCCCACCCCCCATTCTGATGTTTGGTGTGAACATGAACCAACTGAAGCTGCTGACCTGCATCTGCATCTCATGCATTGTACCGCTGCCACATGAGTGGCTGCATATTTGCATGAATAAAGTGTTCCTAATAAAATGCTTGGGGAGTGAACATCTTTTTAGCAGAGCTCTTCGAATCATCTTCTCTGTTTGGACACAAAAAAGATACAGAAAAATGAGGGTAAATCCCAAACCTTTGTCTTCCATCTTCTTCAGGGAACATGAAGTTGTGTTCTGCAAAGGCATCTTCAATTCGTATATCCTCACTGTGACAGTGAGGACCAGAAACTACCTGGGGGAGGAGGAGGTGTGGTCGTCGCCTCACACTCTGGATATGTACCGTGCAGGTCAGACGTGGGGTCCGCGGACCACAGGGTCCTTGAAGGAGTTACACGGGGTCCCCAGCAAACAGACGAATTGTTAAACATTTACAAGAAGTTAAAACCATTAGAGAATGTAGAAAAACTGTGGTTTTAATCATAGTTTCACTGTTATCTCTCTACTTGCAATATAGTGATGGGATTCTGGACAAATGTCCTATCTAAATAACAATAAAGATATCCTTAGATTTTGGTTTGAGAGACACATTTTCAATAAATGGGGGTTTGTGGCTCAAATGTGGATATTAGGGGTCCTTTATATGAAAAATGTTGAGATTGCAGTAGAACACACGGAACCAAGGAACCTGAATGGGAAATATGTTATATGAATATAAATATGTATGATAACAAAATATATGAAAATATAAATATCTCCTCTCCTCTCCTCTCTCTCTTCTCCTCTCTCCTCTCTCTTCTCCTCTCCTCTCTCTTCTCCTCTCCTCTCCTCTCCTCTCCTCAGTCAAACCTCCTCAGCCGGTGTTAACTGTAGTAAACTCCACTGCAGACTCTGTTGATGTGTCTTGGATGAGCAGCGAGTTCAGCAGCTGTCAGCTCCAGTACAGAGTGGACACCACGCCCACATGGACTCCGGTAGAATGAGCTTTGAGCAGCCATATAGAGTGCCACAGCAATGAGTCCAGAAGTAGCACTTCCGGTTCATATGTGTAAAAGGCAATGGGACTTTTGTATGGGAATTTCGGGTTAACTGGAATAAGGTCTGTGGTTACCAAAAGTTTATGAAACAGTGAAGTTTGTGTTGAGCAAAATAATCTTCACAAACAAGGACCGCTTTTATGACTTTTGAAGCATTTTCTGAAAATCGCGTGACTTTTGAAGCGTTTTCTGAAAATCGCGTTTAAAAAAATAACTACAAGATTATTTTGCTGAACACAAACTTTGCTCTTTCATAAACTTTTGTTAACCACTAGCTCCTTTCGTAACTGTTTGTCCACATATGATTTCATCATCTGACGTCTAACAGTTCCTTATCTGTACATAGACTTCCCTGCGACCCTCGCTCTCAAGCTGTCTAAATCAGCGATACGCACGTATTTACAAGTGTCACAGAAACATTTCAAAGCCACCTATACTAGAGTAGAAGGGTTCATAGCTTCTCGACAGAGGGGTTTGAAAGCTTGATGCTGCTCAAAAATGCCTCTTTTTATCTTTAATTCTTTAATTCTGTGCTGGTGACATAATTTTTTACCGAGCTTTCGACCAGAGTCGCGCTGTTGAGCACTGTGACGGCTGGGAGCTCTAATCCGGAAAAAATAATATCACCAGCACAGAATTCATGTATAGTTTAATTTGCTGCTGACGTTGTTAGGCAGTTCCTTATAAACCGAAAATTAGCCAGGTTGTATTTGGTTATTTGCACTACTTTTTTTTTTATTAACTATATCTAGAAATAAAAAAGTCCCACTGATTGTCACACACCTGAGTGTGCGAAATTTGTTCTCCGCATTTGACCCATCCCCTGGGGGAGCGGTGAGCAGCAGCGCCGCGCTCGGGAATCATATGGTGATCTAACCCCCCAATTCCAACCCTTTGATGCTGAATGCCAAGCAGGGAGGCAAATGGGTCCCATTTTTAGTCTTTGGTATGACTCGACCGGGGATTGAACTCACGACCTTCCAGTCTCAGGGCGGACACTCAGACCACAAGGCCACTGAGCTGGTGAAATAGCAGCAAGCAAGCTAAAGTTATCTAATCTGGCTAATGTTAGCCAGCCATAACCACAATATCACAAGTCAATATATTTGTCAGTAATTTTGTACATCACTTTTTGCTCCAACCAGCTGTTTTTTTTCTTCTGCCGTAAGTTTAATGGTAAACAGCAGCTAACATAACAAGCTACAAGCTAATGTTAGCTAATACAACAGGGCTAATAAAAGGAACAAAAGGAATAAAATTAAATAATAATAAAAAAAAGGAATAAAAGGAAAATGAACGCAATACACAGCCTCGACTCTTCCCTCTTCCCCTCCCCCGACGTCGGTTACATTGCTGCTGTTTGTCCAGACGGCCTTCACTAGATAAAACTTTTTTTCTTTTTCTGCTTAGGTGGGCTTTTTAGTGGAGTCTGTTGTTGCTGACGTTAGCGGACTCAGTTTCTTAGCTAACGCCGAGCTAACGCTATCCCTCAGATTCTTCTTGTCTGGGTGTTTTTTCTATCCGAGAGGCAGGCTCGGGATAACCTGACGCTGCCAGATGGATGTAAGTTCGTTCACATTTGTTTCACAACCAACATCCATCTGGATTCGGCCAAGCTAAATTGCTGAAGAGGGCGGTCACTTTTTTCAAGCTACTAGGCAGGTGATTGGATGGACCGTCTGTCTGTCACCGTCTGGGCTTGCCAACGCCAACCAATCAGATCGACTTCCCTTCATGACGTAGCAGCCTTACAGCTAGCTGATGGCTGCTATGTTCTCCCAGCCTAGCAACGGTCTGAAGGCTATCTCCCCAAATTCTACAACAATGTCTTGTTTACTAACATTCATAGTTGATAACGTTACAGCAATACAGTTACGGTTTCGTACTCACTGTAAGATCAAGTGTTTAACGTTTATGTTAGCTTATTGTTTTGAATAGAATGTTTGACTAGCTCACTGGAGCTAGCCTCGGTAGCCGCCGCCATGTTGAATAGTGAAAGAACTACAAACGCAGAGGCGCCTCTCGGTGGCGTCACACCCGGTCTCGCCTAAAGCCCGCCCGTAGCTCACGCTGATTGGTGCGCCTGGGTGGCGGCCGGTTTGAACGCCTATCTGAGGCCAGGTCCAGACTGAGGTGGATTGTGAATTTGTGGAACAATGCCGCCCCCGTCTGGTGGAGTCAGGCTAGGCTCGGGACACATCTGCCCGATTTTCCGCGAAAACCTTCGCCCGACCCGAAGTCTGCTCATAGAATTCAGCACAGCACAGGAACGAGCGGACGCAGAGAGACGCAGGCAGCTGATCTAATTTTTATATGTTACACAATATGATTCACTCATTGGTAATAAAAAACACTTTATGCACATCAAGTCATGGCACAATTCAGACGGGATCAAATAAATTATCGTCTCTCGTCATTCACCACCACTCATATTTTGTTCGAGACTGGTGTGTAGCTGAAGCATGAAGTAGGCGGTAACTTTGGATCTCTATTTGTGTGTGTGTGTGTGTGTGTGTGTGTGTGTGTGTGTGTGTGTTGTGCGTGTGTGCAGGCTGCAAGCGTGCAGGGAGTGGGGACTCTGGTCTACAGAATCGCAGGCCTCCAGCCTTTCACCGTCTACAGGGCTGCTGTGGCCTGCAGGCAGGAGGACGGCTTATTCTGGAGCCAATGGAGCGCCGACGCCACCTGGAGGACGCTGGAGACAGGTAACACTTTACAGTCACACACATAGCGCCATCTGGAGGACGCTGGAGACAGGTAACACTTTACAGTCACACACATAGCGCCATCTGGAGGACACTGGAGACAGGTAACAATCTACATTCACACAAAAAATATCATGTGACAGCTGCCCTATGCCAGAGTTTGATGTAAAGATACACCTGTCTTAAACCATGGCACACCAATCAAACATTCTACAACAAGCACAGACAATCACAGATGTTTGTGTGGTGTGCCATGGCTGCCTGGCATTGTTTGGAGATGTTTGGTCAGATTCCACATGTTCAATCGTTGTTTGTCCATGTTTAGCCCATGGCACACCAATAAAACATCCAACAACTGCCGTTGGGCTTACGCGGCAAAATGAGCGCAACAGAGAAGAGCCAGAATCCCTTCATGAGAAGTCGGCATCCGCAGGCAGCAAGTTTGTGACTAAAAAGACCTGGGGCTATCCCCTAATAGCGCTTGTGCACATGTTTGCGTGTGCCACAAGGCAGGGAAGATAGCAGTCCGCCTTGCGCCGTCCGCCAGGTGTTATGCCGAGTTTTGCACCCCAGCGCCGGCAGCATCCCCACCTCACGGCAGCATATTATAATGATTCATACAGAAATGTAACTGTTTAAAAGTGATATAATTGTCTGGTAGACGTGACCTCCCTGATTTCTAAGTTAAAAAAGCCCCAAAATATGTTGGGGATGCAATTCTCGGCGGGGATGCGGAAACGTTCATGGCACCTGTCGCAAGCGCAAATTAGAGCTGTGCCAAAATCATCTGCGCCCCCAAATGCCTGCGCAAACAGAATTTGGGCGGACTTAACTACCAGAATTATTCACAGGCGTGGCCAGGCAATGCTGGGCATTACGTCAATCAGTCTCGCAATGGCTGTTTGCGCGAGGCATGCAATATGCTGTAATTCTCTCCATGCGTAATAGAATGTGCTCACTCGTGCGAGGACAAAGAGAACTTATTGACAGATCGTCTGTGGTGCCAACGACCCTCCGGGCTATGAAGGTAAATAGCCTATGTCAATTGTCCAACACGTTTTCTCAATTAATTTCCCTCTTTGCGATGTGATAAAAGTTTCTCAATGAGTTATAGTTGATTGCCTCACTGAATTATCTGCTAATACCCAATTTTAGCAGCATAATTTGATGTCTAGGCTGTGTGTAATGGCATCTCCAAATGGAATTCTACTTTGCACTGCGCTGCGCTGCATGGAGATTAATTTGCATTGCGCACGGCGTTAAACAAGCGCAAATGCTAAATTAGCGCTTTTGGGAAGATAGGGCCCCAAGATTCCTAACTGTCCTACCCAAGCAGCAACCACCGTTGCTGAAAGATGAAGCCAATGTGGACGTGCCAAAAGTTGTAGTTCCTCGTATGGCCACTTGAGGATGGCTCCAAAAGCGAGTCAATCCCCATAGACCCCCATGTTAAACTGCCCAACTTTACAGCAGAAATAAACATGTTTACAGCCTGGTTGTTGAGGTTTTATATAACTCACCCCTTTAAATTGTATTAAGGTTTGAAATATGCATAATTAAGGGTGTGGCAGCTTTGAGTGACTAGGTGCTAGGTGTCTAACCGCTAGCTATCAACCAAAATGGAGACCAAACGGGAGTCCACAAACCAATGGGCTGCTGCCCCAAACTAAGGTATTAAAACCTCTAAAATGACTTGTTTTTGTGTGCTGGCTTTTCTATTGTGACTTGGTCTAAAAGTTCTGCCAATCTGTTTCCCAGTGCCCTCCAGACCTCCAGAGGTGTGTTACCGTCTGGAGAAAACTGACTCTGGTGGATCTCTTCACCTTCACCTGATGTGGAAGGTAGATTGTATACATGTTTTGGAATTGTTATCTAGATAAATATTGTCATTGACACTGAGAATTTTATTATGGTTAATGCTGCTGGTTTTCTTCTGGTTCTACCGAGGGAAGAGCTCTGGTTCTACTTCTTCTTCTTCTGTGGTGTTTTATGGGAGTTGCATCCTTGATGTTGCATTACCGCCTCCTTCTGGATTTATCCATCCACTGTTTCCCTACATTCTGTCCTTGTCTCCGCCGGTGGAAATATTCTCCGCTCGATTCTACTCGTACTGATCCCACTGTCTAGCACCAGCAGGGTAGGATTTATGACATCACTAATGAGGTCAATGAGGATTTATGACATCACTGATTATGTCACAATGCATGAGTAGAGAGGATGATCAGTGACTACGTTTACACAATGAAGTGGGAACACACAACACAGAACATGTACTGTAGGGAAACAGTGGATGGATGAATCCAGAAGGAGGCGGTAATGCAACATAAAGGAGGCCAACTGCCATAAAACACCACAGAAGAAGAGCGCGCTGAACCCAAGCTGCCAGGCATGAAGTCAATGCAAGTTGCGGGCGGGGGGAAGGCAGCGCCGAGCAGGCGCTGAGGAAAAGAGAGTGCTTCTTGTGTGACCGGTTTACCGTGACATTCAGCTTCTTTCTGTTCAGCACAGCTTGAGCTCGGCTTCTGAATAGCGCCCGGTGTGAACAAAGGCTTAGGCTTGGTCCTTCGTGTGACCGACCCGGGTTCGAATCCGACCCGTGGTCCTTTGCCACATGCACTGTCCTATCTAATAAAGGCACACACAAAAAACTCCCAAGAAACATCTAAAAGAGGACAGTTTCAGTGCGATTAGATGCTCATTTTTCACATTTTCCATCCAGTGCCCGTTCTGACACCTCAGTGCTCCCCAAATTCTCCCTCCTGTACATCACCTGGCATTATTTGCTGAAGCTGTATTGGGTCTCTGTTAGTAGTTGCTGAAGCCGACTGTACTGGGTCTGTGTCAGTACTGGATGAGCTTGACTGTACTGGCTCTGTGTCAGTACTGGATGAGCTTGACTGTACTGGCTCTGTGTCAGTACTGGATGAGCTTGACTGTACTGGCTCTGTGTCAGTACTGGATGAGCTTGACTGTACTGGCTCTGTGTCAGTACTGGATGAGCTTGACTGTACTGGCTCTGTGTCAGTACTGGATGAGCTTGACTGTACTGGCTCTGTGTCAGTACTGGATGAGCTTGAATGTGGGTCAACTGAGTTTGTGCTTGTACTGACTCTGACTGATGATCCAGCATCGCCTTTACTGACAAACCTAAGCATAGAACCTGTAAATTCTAGATAACACTATTATCAATTTTATCAGTTGCATCTGGACCTGTTCAAACCGCTCTCCCCCATATTTCCTGTTATAGCCTACATGTTGAAATCTCAAATACTTTTTATACTATGGCTTGGCTGAATACTTGATGGTCATTATTTAATGAGCAATGTTCATCCATATTGCACAGTATGCCCAAAGTTTTAAATTTAATATTTAATCAATAGCTATCTAGTACTCTCAATCCATTGCTTTCCATCTTGCATTAGTCCAGACTTTTAACTAAACTTTGACTGAGTCTGATACACAAAATATTGTCTTGTTTATTATGTCAGTGTATTTTTGGACCTTGCTATTTGTGTTTCTCTGTTATTTTGTATTGTGTCTTTCTTTTTTGTGTGCACCACCCCCCAACTATGAATATCATTTCCTCTCTGAGTCTGCCTGTCTGTCTGTCTGTCTGTCTGTCTGTCTGTCTGTCTGTCTGTCTGTCTGTCTGTCTCTCTCTCTGTCTGTCTGTCTGTCTGTCTGTCTGTCTGTCTGTCTGTCATCCATCTATCCATCCATGAGGAGTGCAATTATGATTTTTCTGCCTGGTGCCAACAAGTTGCTAAATGAAACGGCTAGTATCATTTTGTGCAGGCACGGCATGGTTATGCAGTCTATTAGGCCATAAGGTGAACCAAGAAAAAGTTAGTAGGGTCAGAACGGGATGAAACGAAAAACGGGTTCACCTTGAGGCCTATATGTTGCAAATTGACGTTTATCAAACTTATCAAAGAGCACACCCTCCCCTCGGAAGTGGCTGGCAGTGGCATACATGCGCTAGCTGGGTTAGCAAACAAACACTGTTATAGACAGACTACAGAGAGAGATTGATATGCATTGCAAACTACGTTAGCACGTCAAGTTAACGTTACGTTGCTGAAGTGACAACAGTGCAACAGAGGTGACTGAGTGAACACATTTTTAGGTCTAATCTTTTAGACAGTAAATATTCCATCCACCATGAGCTGTCTGATCCATCTTCCATCCACTTATAACTGTCAATGCTTTGACAGCCAGCTTCCTCCTTTAGGTCCCAATGAAAACAAATGCACATCCTAAATCACATGGCACGCACCGATCAGCAGCTAACAGCAACAGCTACTTTCACCTACCTGCTGTTGTTTCACCTACCTGCTATTGTCTCAGTTCACGTTCACATTTGTATGCCTCCGCCGGCGATAGCCAGGCCGGAGGCATTATGGATTTGGGTTGTCCATCCGTCTGTCCGTCCGTCCGTCCGTCCATACATCCGTACGTCAGTATGTCCGTCCAATGGTCGTTAAACGAGATATCTGAGGAACGCCTTGATGGAATTTCATCAAATCAAACGTCAAGGATGAAATGATTACATTTTGGTGGTCAAAAGTCAAAGTTCAAGGTCACTGTGACCTCACAAACGCCATTCCCATGTTCGTTAAACACGATATCTCAGGAACGCCTTTATGGAATTTCTTCCAGTTTGCCTCAAACGTCCACTTGGACTCAAGGATGAACCGATTACATTTTGGTGGTCTAAGGTCAAGGTCACTGTGACCCCACGAATGCCATTTTCAAGCTCGGTAACGCCATATCTCAGTAACACCTTGACGAAATTTCCTCACATTTGGCTCAAACGTCAAAGTCTCGACAGACATACATGTCGACTGCTCACTTGTTGGCGGTGGCATATATCCGCGGTGCGGTCGTTCTAGTTTCTTCATATTTTTTCATTGTCAGAGGGATAAATCCGCTTCATCTTTCAGCAGTCAGTTGGCAAACTTGACTACTGTATTATCCACATTGATGCGCTAAAGCACTTTGGAGGAGGCAGTGCAGCCAAAGAGTTGAAGGCAAGAGTTGACACATGCGCTTTGTGACAGCGTTTTCTGGTTTGGCCAATGGGACAACAGCACAGAACCGTGACAGCCAATCAGAGGTGTCTCCTCCAGACCAACATGCTGTAACTTCTTATCAATGTAAGTTTGTTTTTGCCGGGAGCATATAGGGCGGACAGGCTCTGTTTGCATCCTTACTGTTTATAGTAAGAGTTTGTTGGATTTTGCGTCGTTGTCTTTTATCCTTAACTTCTACACCTCATCTCTCGCCAGGGTCTTGAGCTCCACGAGGCCAGAGGTCATATCCTAGGATACCGGGTGACCTACGCACCAACGAAGAAGCAGTGGCTGCAGCGGAGCGTCATCTGTAACGTCACGGAGCACACACTGCCCCTGGTGGTGGAGGAGGAGCAGTACTGGAGCGTGAGCCTGTCGGCATTCAACGCGGCCGGACACGGCCCAGCCGCACAGCTCAGCGTCGATAAACACACACAGCACAGTGAGTACACACACACACACACACACACACACACACACACACACACACACACACACACACACACACACACACACAGCTTTTGTTTACCATCTGAAAACATGAGTTCTGCCTGTGTTGTTCCTACTTGGTGCTTGTCTACAAACTGTATGATAGTGCTGTCATCAATAGGTGAATGGAAAAAATGCTAATTGAACTTGCTTGATTAACCAATACTGTGTGGAGGGCCACTATAGTCTATTTTGAGAGACACGCCGACTGACCCAAAAATCCTGTTTTTTGTTGTTTTTGTTTTTGTTTTGAACTAATTGAGGACACGGCTTTTGTCCCTAAATGCACAAGACGTCCCATGAACTGGTCTTGAGTGTCCATGAAAGTAACACAGCCAATCTTCACACTCATCTAACTGACTGTGTAGCCTACTTGTACATTATGATTATCAACTTGTGTGATGACACTTTCTGACACTATCAGATTGAAAGTAGAGCTGCAGTTGTGCAACATCCTCTGTGTGTGTGTGTGTGTGTGTGTGTGTGTGTGTGTGTGTGTGTGTGTGTGTGTGTGTGTGTGTGTGTGTGTGTGTGTGTGTGTGTGTGTGTGTATGTGCGCGTGTGTGTGTGTGTGTGTGTGTGTATGTGTGTGTTTGTGTGTGTGTGTGTGTGTGTGTGTGTGTGTGTGTGTGTGTGTGTGTGTGTGTGTGTGTGTGTGTGTGTGTGTGTGTGTATGTGCGCGTGCGTGCATATGTGTGTGTGTGTGTGTGTGTGTGAAAGAGAGAGAGAGAGGGACTGTTATCAGAGAAGGAAACAGCAGCAGTATCACGATCAACAGATAAAACTCCACTCTCGTATTACAACAGAGCATCCTGTCCAGTGTTGAGGTTAAACAGGAATATGTGAGTGAAGCTGACCCATGTGACGAGTTGTTCAGTCACATTTCTAGCCTGGTTTCAAACCAGTCTGAACATCATCTCATACTGTGTGGCTCTACACATGAGTCTGGACTCCAAGCCGTCCACAGCGGTTTCAGTGGGTGGGGGGGCGGGAGTACTTGCCTTGACAGACAACTCCTCCAGCCAATCAGTGTCGCCAAATCCACTCGGAAGAACGATGAAAACGTCTTTTCTGCCCAGAAACTGCGCTGGTGCATCCTCTTGTGTTGTTTAAATATTGTTATTGAGTCTATTTCTGCAATAACTATGGCCGTGTTTACCCTATGGCAGCTCATTGCTTCGGGAGCAGCCATTACTGTTTTGCCAGACAGATCCACAGAACCAAACAGAATCAGACTGATCCACAGAACCAAACAGAATCATTCTATTTGCTTCTGCCAATGAATGTGAGTTTCACGCTACCACATTTCAAATGTCAAGGGCAGAGCCAGTGAGGCCATTTACACCTGGCATTAACATGCGTTTTCTGCCATCAGATGGCAATCAGATTGTGCTTGACCACATTAGCCTGATTTCATTTACACCTGGCGTTAACATGCGTTTTCGGTGATCAGATTGCAATCTGATGGCAATTTGATCACCCAAAATGGGTGTCCTCTCAATCCGCATACAGTTGCTGTATCCAGATTGAGAGGACACATTGCATTTACACTTGTGTTCAATGTGGACACAATGCGTCCCTGACCACCTCCTCTGGATTTGGTTTGGTTTGGTTTATTTCGGATCAAGAATGCATAAAAACCATTACAAATTTACAATTAATACAGTAGTAAAAAAAGTACACAGTAATATGTAAATCGAAAGTAAAATGATCCAAGGATAGCCCAGTAAAGCAGCTTAAAGTTACAAACTAGAAGCCTGCTTATTTCCACTGGGGTCCTTCAAATATCAAAACCTTAATATTACACAATTGTACTTTATAAAAGAAAAACAGAAAAAGGAAGTCTATCGATGATACATAAAATATATGATATATACAAATGAAATCTCAGCGAAGGTGTTGCAATTACTCTCTAGTCAACATCTCATTTTTTAGATGAGTCTTGAGAGCACGTTTAAAGACATTCACAGTGTTTATGCCTTGCACTGAAGCAGGTAAATTATTCCAAAAGTTGATAGCAGTGTTACAAAATGACGTTTGGGTTTGGCTTCCTGCAATAGGTTTCTGAATTGAATATTGGGCAGATCTGGTATTATAGGAATGAATTTCACTTGTTCTTACAACACCCTCCTTGAGATAACCAGGGCTAAGGCCATTCAAAATGCGATATATGTGACCCAATTTAAGTTGCTTCAACCTTAAATCAATCGGTAACCAAACAAGTTTACTAAACTCAGTAGCGCGAATATGAAACCTATTGTGAAGATTAAGCACACATCTTATGTTTTTGTTCTTTGCAGTTTAGAGTTTCTGTTTGAGATTTGCCTTTAGGCCAGAGTACCATACACTGCAACCATAGTCATAATGGCATAAGATTAGACTGGAGGCAAGTAATTTCAGAGAACTAGCATTAAGAAACTTCTTGTTCCTATGTAAAAATTTGACTCTAGAGTTAACTTTACCAATAACAGATTTGCCTGTATTTTCAAAGCTGAGGGTACTGTCAAGTTCAAGTCCCAAATAACTGACAGATGTTTTGTTGATTATTACTTGGTTATTGCACATAACTTTCATATCTGGATGCAGCCGGAGTTTGTGCTTTGAGCCAAAGAGGATAGCATTGGTTTTACCTAAATGCAAGGACAGTCTGTTATCTGGAGGTGGTTTAGCCGATCAGATAGCAATAAAAAAAGATAATAGAGCGATGACAGTTTTCCTAATAATAATCTTGCTGTTGTTGTCTTCAGTTCTCCCCTCAGTGAGAAACCTGTGGGTGTCTCCGAGTCAGAAGGGTCTTCAGGTCCGATGGGAGTTAGCCCCGCCCCCTCTCCAGGCCACACCCCCTCACTTTGTGGTCCAGTGGAGCTCAGAGAGCGGTCCGGCCAGCCGCCGCTGGAGCCGAGCGCACGGCCTGACATCCACCATCACCCGAGGTACATAGGCGCTTCCTACGGAAGCTGGTTAGGGACATGTCACATTTGAAAAATGTATGCAAGTTCTGCGAACGCCCTGAGAGGTTAAGTGAGAACAACAAATCTGTGATCCATTTTCTAAGCCTGATCCAAATCATTTTCTCTCCTGTGTTTATGACTTGAAGCACCCTCCAGGGTATTTTGTTATTTTTAAGATATTTCATTATGTTCTCTGAGTCATATCTATGTTAATTAGCCACACGGTGTGCCAAATATTTTTTGACAAGTAACTTCATTTTGTGCTCAAGTTCAAAAAGTTTAGTTAGTTGCTAAAATGGAACGATGAGGTACGACTCATTGGAACGCTAGTCGTACGTATGAAAATTCAATTCTGAGCGCAGACGAGCTGGCATGTTAACTAACTAGTCAGCTGTTAGCTACGCCTGCTGGCTGTATAATCACGTTCACTGCGCTCAAAACGCCACTGAGTGGCCAAAACATAAAAGAAAACATTTTAAGTCACGCTCTTTCCAACGGGGGACATCAGCTTTGAAATCCGTTGGCTGGCTGTTGAGATCTCAGCAATAACGCAACTATTCTTTGCAGCTTATAACTACAGAGGAATATTGTCTCCAGCGTAACTTCTCCCAGCGTATCTCCTTGGTGTAGTACAGAATCTGATGACGTGATAGACAACCGTTTAACAGGTAGAAAAACTGACTGGGCTTTAAGAACAGGTTTTGCCAGGATAACCTTTCTAAGTTCTTTTTCCATCTGTGAAAACAGTTGACATAAAAAAAAGAGGTTTGGTAGATGAGCATTTTCTTGTTTGTTAGACAGGCTAATTTGTGTTTGTTTCTAATACTACCACTTTTAATTATGCTGAAATCTTCTCCTTATGGTTTGTGTTGTGTTGACTCTCAGACCAGCTGGACTCTGCTCAGTCTTACTCCATCAGTGTTTGCTCCATCTGGCAGCAGCAGTGTGGTGCTGCTCAGTCGGTGCCGGCCAGACTGGAGCACGGAGGTAAACACATCACATCCATTTAGTTTTAAACACAAATCAAACTAAATGCATCATGGTTTTTAACAGAAATCTACCACAGGTTGAGTGTCCCCTCAAAATGTCCTCCTTGGTTGGCTCGGAGATTGATTGTGTCGAAAGTTACAAGTATCTGGGTATCTGTCTTGACAGCAAACTCTCTTTTGAAACTCACATAAATGTACTCCTCACAAAGGTCAAATCTCGTATTGGTTTTCTTTACCGTAACAAATCTTCCTTTACACATTCTGCAAAACAGCTTCTGGTTCAAATGTCAGTGCTCCCAATTCTGGATTATGGTGATGTAGCCTCTACAGGTTTGCCTCAAAAACTCTCCTTCACAAACTGGATGTTATTTACCATGCTGCTATCCGCTTTGTGACTGGATCTTCATTTAACACTCACCACTGCTGCCTGTATTTCCTGCTGAACTGGCATTCACTCCATTCTCACAGACAAACTCACTGGTTTTTATTCATTTACAAAACTCTCATAGGTAAAAATCCGTCATATACAGTCACTTCTTAATATCCACAACACAAATCACAGTCTGCGTTCCAGTAACTCCATCGATCTCCTCATACCCAAAAGCCCTTACCTCCTTTAGTCGTTCCTCTTTTCAGTTTTCTGCTTCAGATGACTGGAATCATCTGCAACGGACCTTAAAACTGAACTCACTCATTCCGCTCTCCTCTTTCAAAAACTCACTACAATCAATAGTACAAGATCATTGCACTTGCTTTTAGCCATCTGCTTCTTCATATTTGTCCTTATTGTTTTTAGCCATTTACTTTTTAATATGTCACCGTAAACATTGTAAATATTACTCTTTTAGGATTGGTATGACGTGTATAATTGTCTTATTTGTTTCTATGTTTTTCTTTATGTCCATTTGTTTTCTATTTGCCTTTTATGCTGCCTCTTGGCCAGGTCATCATTGTAAATGAGAACTGGTTCTCAATTGACCTACCTGGTTAAATACAGGTTAAATAAAGATGGCTCCGTTTGGAGCACGGAGGTAAACACATCAGATGGCTCCGTTTGGATGGGCTAAACAACACATCCACATTCTGTGTTCTAATAATTGATGTAATGATGAAATGTAGGCTATATAGGCCTAAGGCAGGGGTGCCCAAACCTTTTTAGGATGAAAGCTAATTACAAAAAATAAAACCAGTAAAACAAGAAACAGTTAAAACGAGCTACTTCTTTTCCCCTTGCCCCCCCAAGTACATATTTAGCACATTTTAACAGTATTATATTATTTATTTGACATTATTTAATAATGTTATCATGTTAAATACTATAGATACTGAGTTGGCTTTAAAGCCAGAGTGAAGTTTCTGGATTGTGGTTCCAAGGCATCGATTGATTGGTACCAACCTTGTCGTGCTAGCTTGTCAGGAAAGTGGCTAATTAACGCTCCAAAGTGAGGCTACATTTTGGCAAGGGATTTTTTTTCTCCAAAGGGGCCTTATTTTTCACAGCCTAATGTTGGCAAGTGCCTATGTGGGTGTGTGCGTGCGTGATTCTATTCTATATTATATGGTTAAATCAGCAAATTTTATTTTATCGGGGAAAATGGTTGGTATCAACAGTGGAAGTGCTCCCTGGGAAATGTGATTTGATACATAGTGGTACTTGGTCTGATCTAGAAGACATAATGCTACAAGCTAGCAAACCCCTGTTCAAGACAGGAGACATGTTTGCAGTTTGATCTTGCTGTTGTTTGACAACACTGAAAAATAAATAATTATTTGTTTACACTAAAAACATTTCACATCAATTTTTAGAACAGAAAATGCAACCACAGAACATGTATCGTTTTGCTCATAAAAGTTGCACTCAGTTATGGTGAATAACATTGCAGAGATTTAATTTGTCTTTGATTAATGGGAGTTAAACTAAGTTGTTTGGGAATGTAGAGCTCCAATGATTAATCGATTAGTCGATCGACAGGAAATTAATCTACAACTATTTTGATAATCAATCGTTTAGACATTTTTAAGACGAGTCCAAATTCTCTGATTCCAGCTGCTGTGAATATTCTCTGGTTTCTTTACTCCTCTATGACAGTCAACTCAACTGAATATCTTTTTCACCATTTTCTGACATTTTTATAGACAACTAATTGATTAAACAAAAAAATAATCAACAGATTAATCGATAATGAAAATAATAATAATAAAAATTGTTACTACTATGGGAATGTTAAATTCATTTAATTAATGTATGTACACTTTCAACTCATTTTTTATATCATAATTATATTTTCAAATTATATCTTCATGTTTTTGCGCAGCTCTGCTGGAAGCGGTCAGTCTGAAGCTTGTGGGCGTGACCAAAACCAGTGCATCGGTCATGTGGGCGTGGCAGAGAATGAACCAATCAGAGAATGAACCAATCAGAGTGGACACATACAGACTGGCGTTGAGAAGAAACTCAGAGGAACGAGGTAAGAAACTATTTTCCTCCCAAATTCTAGTATTCCCATGATGTCACAAGCATTTTCCTACCAATATGATGCTACAATACACACAGCTCATTGACTGTTTGTGTCACTTGATTGTACCTGTTATTAACCTGTTATTTTTGTACCAAGATGGCCATGTGGTGATGTAACAGAGTACGATCAATAGACCTTTTTCACTGCGCCCATTTTTTGTCTATAAGGCAGGAAGTAACACAGGTGCACCAAAATATTAGAGTTCCCAACTTCCAGTCCATTTAGGTGTTCCAGTGCTGGGACCCTAATTAGGGAGTTGGTTGCACCTGTGTTTGCCCTGCCTTTTAGACACAAAATGGCGGCTGTGAAAAAGGCACATTCACTCCATCCCAGGAGTGACTGTTGGTTCATTTTGTATTACAACAATAGTCTAGTAGGAACGGGGGGTCCCCGCGCACCCGAAAGATATATTTTTCTAACATAGATTTTTGTACTCCTCAAGGTGTCTAATAAACAAATTTTGTTGTTACCCCGTTGAAATAGTGTCCCATGGGTCCGTTTGGCGGCCATCTTTGCGGGCATATTGCGATGTCTGATGAAAATGGATAAGGGTCATAACTTTTGAACTAGACGTCATACAGAGACAAATGACACCACTTTTCTGTATGATTTCTGCATGAGGAATTGATTGAGAGGGTTGTTTTAATGATTTTAACAGGTTTAGTATAGTAAAACTCAAAAACATATGAAAAAAGTGTCTAATTTACTCTCAAAATCTTGCAAAATAAATCTATCTACATATTAGTCCATGGGCCAGAAGGGTTGGGAATAATGCTCATATTGATTTTTGGCAAGGTATACATCTCTAGAGTTAGAAAATATGTGAGAGCATTGCACCAATGGTAGCTAAATGTGTGTTATTACTCGATTTATAACACCATGCAAAACATAATAGTTGCGGGACTTAGGGACATTTGAGGCTAAGTTCATGCAAATCAAGTTTAAAAGCACCAGAATTAGCCCAGGGCATGCTCTAACAATTGAGCCAGAGTGCCCGAGCTGGTGACCCCCGCGTTCACCATGGCGGCCAAATCCAATATGACCACTGTCCAAAAAAGATTTTGGCTATAACTTTTGAATACAGAAACTACTAGAAATACAGACTTGGTGTCTATCTTATGTTTTTTGACCATTAGAAAGGTGTTGGAATGCTTATCTTTACTAATGAAGATGTGTGTGGACCCCTAATCTGCATATTTCCAAGATGGCGGCTACCTGAATATGAGTTTGACCATAACGATGCTTTTAGTAAACTCGGTGTCCATTTTATGGTTTTTGAGTTTTAGAAACACATTGTAATACTCAGATGTATGATTGAATCTATCTATAGCACTCTACTTTGCATAGTAAATAGGCTACCAATATGGCTGCTATCCCATTTATTTTTTACATACACTTTTGTAGTTGTAAGAATGATCAAACTGGTGGAAACAAACAATCTACAGTATTTATCTTACATATTTTATTGAAACAATTAGTGAGTAACACTTAGGTATGTCCATGGGTTGGGGGGGTTAAGTTAGATTGAGTGTAAAGTGTTTTTTGTTTATATCCTTATATCCACAGCCAGATTAATCAAATATTGTTGTCTTGACCGCATTGTTGGTACAGGCACTCTTGCATTCACATTGAGGTGCCACAGGCTCCAGCTTTACAGCATTCACAGGACCCACTACATGACTTTTTGCAGCTGCAGCAGAGAATGATGACTCAGGCTTTACTGGCATCTGAAAGATGGGTCCAGTAAGGTTCCCAAGTCTTGGTCATGGGAGTCCCAGTACCAGCCCCACGTACTGAACTCTGGATATTTTGCTGGACAGAGGTTGCCTGATTCCAGTAGAAGCTGGTCTGCAGCAGTCCCCATTTGACATGCTGAATCAGTGCATCTTGGGTGGGAGGCAAGTTCTCAAGGGACTTGGTACCATTTGAGAAAAGCAGATGTCTGGCTTCTTCTTGGCTGGAGACACAGCTCTTGCTGGACATGACAACAACCATAATGCTTCCAGTCTTTGGACATGGACATCTGAGTTGATCGGTTCAGGCTCCAAGGTGAAGGCATCCACGGTCTCAGTGAGATCTGCATGTTGCTTCCCAAGCTGCCCATCCACTCCTTTTCCCATATCCCTGGAAGGCTGATGTAGTATCACATCATTTTAGCACATGGAAGAGATGTAATGCCAGTGATCTCTGGGGACCAAGAACATTGCAGATTTTGTGAACATAAATGTACTTTCCACATGTGAAGCCGATCCAGTGCTCTGTGAGGCCTAATGTGTAGAAGAAGCGTATTGCAAGTATTACAACATCACTGTCTGACGTATGGATCCTGAGTTTCTATGGCTACTGGCCCAGCATGTGCCAGGTGCTACAAATCATTCTACTGTACTGTCTGCTTCAGGATGGTTAGGCTGAAGTGCAGATATGTCATATTCAGATCTGTTGGAAGGTATAACATCCTTCTTGGTAGAAAGGAGGAGTTCATCCCAAAACCCTGGTCGCCCTCACCTTGGGGTTGTCATGTACAGCAAAAGCTGTGGCTCCAGCCAAGTAGATGATGCTAGACATTGGCTTTTTTCAAATGCATCAACATAACCTGCCTCCCACCCAAGATGCACTGATTCAGCATGTAAAATGGGGACTGCTGCAGGCCAGCTTCTACTGGAATCAGGCAACCTCTGTCCAGCAAAACATCCAGAGTTCAGTACGTGGGGCTGGTACTGGGACTCCATGACCAAGACTTTGGAACCTTACTGGACCCATCTTCCAGATGCCAGTAAAGCCTGAGTCATCATTCTCTGCTGCGTCTGCAAAAAGTCATGTAGTGGGTGCTGTGAATACTGTAAAGCTGGAGCCCGTGGCACCTCAATGTGGATGCAAGAGTGCCTGTACCAACAATGAGGGTCGAGACAACAATATTTTAGTAATCTGGCTGTGGATATAAGGATATAAACAAAAACCACTTGTCATCTGAAGTCTTTTATGCAAAATCAGTCACCCTGGTAAATCAAAAGGACTGAGCACTTCTAACTCAATTCAACCTATGGACATAAGTAGGCTACTACTCACTTGTACATATAGGCACCAATATATGTTTTGTTCTGTTGTTTTTGTTTCTGATATTGTAATATTTTGTTCAAATTCTAAACACCTTTGATCAGTATTGATAGCATTTCACATTTATGGAGAGCATTGATGCACAGACTGGCTATTACCTGTATCAATGGGAATGGGTTCTACTCTATTTGTCTAATTGTTTCAATAAAATCTGTAAGATACATACTGTAGATTGTTTGTTTCCACCAGTTTGATGGTAACTTATTCTTACAAGTCTACACTCAATCTGGGTGAAAGTGTATGTAAAAAAAAAAAAAATTGTTTAGCGGCCATATTGGTAGCCTATTTACTATGCAAAGTAGAGTGCTATAGATGGATTCAATCATAAATCTGAGTATTACAATGTGTTTCTAAAACTCAAAAACCATAAAATGGACACCGAGTTTACTAAAAGCATCAACAGTTATGTTAAAACTCATATTCAGGTAGTCGCGATCTTGGAAATATGCAGATTAGGGGTCCACACACATCTTCATTAGTAAAGATAAGCATTCCAACACCTTTCTAATGGTCAAAAAAACATAAGATAGACACCAAGTCTGTATTTCTATCTCATCTCTTCCAAAAGTTATAGCCAAAATCTTTTTCGGACAGTGGTCATATTGGATCTGGCCGCCATGGTGACCCCGGGGGTCACCGGCTCGGGCACTCTGGCTCAATTGTTAGAGCATGCCCTGGGCTAATTCTGAGCAAAATCTGGTGCTTTTAGACTTTATTTGCATGAACTTAGCCTCAAATGTCCCTAAAAGTCCCACAACTATTATGTTTTGCATGGTGTTATAAATCGAGTGATAACACACATTTAGCTACCATTGGTGCAATGCTCTCACATATTTTCTAACTCTAGAGATGTATACCTTGCCAAAAATCAATATGAGCATTATTCCCAACCCTTCTGGCCCATGGACTAATATGTAGATAGATTTCTTTTGCAAGATTTTGAGAGTAAATTAGACACTTTTTTCAAATGGTTTTGAGTTTTACTATACTAAACCTGTTAAAATCATTAAAACAACCCTCTCAATAAATTCCTCATGCAGAAATCATACAGAAAAGTGGTGTAATTTGTCTCTGTATGATGTCTAGTTCAAAAGTTATGACCCTTATCCATTTTCATCAGACATCACAATATGCCCGCAAAGATGGCCGCCAAACGGACCCATGGGACACTATTTCAACGGGGTAACAACAAAATTTGTTTATTAGACACCTTGAGGAGTACAAAAATCTATGTTAGAAAAATGTATCTTTCGGGTGCGCAGGGACCCCCCGTTCCTACTAGACTACAACAACAACAACAACAACAGACCTTTTAACCTTAGGCCCATACCACGAATGTAGGATAAGCAGAGCCGAGATCTGTCCCCTGATCCGGTTTGGCTTCACCAGATCATTGCAATCTAGCTCAACCGTACCACGACGGTGGTTATCAACTCCGTAAGTGGATCCAGGTTTTTCTAATCTACCTGAGAGCGCGTGCGAAAATGCTCGTGTACAGGAGCTTGTGCCCATGAAAGAGGCGTGGCTTTTAACTACTAGCCAATCACAATCCAATATGGACTGCTCCAGCTTTTACAGCGCCAGACACACCTATTTCCTCATTCATTCAAAGCCAAATAAAGTGTATTAATTAGCTAAGCTTTACTGTATGTCAGAATAAAAATCTTTATGGATATTATTAGTCTGTTCCCCAATGACTGTCTAAAGTTAAGTTAGCCATTTCTTTGAAGAGCGGTTTCTGCCTCCATGTATTATCCTACAGCAGCTCAATTCACCCTCTCAATAAAGTCAATAAAACCTCCATGTCTTTTTTGCGAGTGGAAGTAATGTGTAATCTATCTCAGTCTAACTTTCCAAAATCCATAGGCGTATTTAGACCATTCAGGCTCAATGAATAATAAGGATCTGTTTGGTCGCACTGATGGAATAATTCCTATAATATGCTATCAATAAAAAAAAAAATTATAATAAAATAAAAAAAGGCTGCTAAACTGAATCGACACATAGATTTCATTGATAAAAATTGCTTATTTTGTGGTCACATATTGGCAGCAGAGCCGCATATCTCCATATTTCATACAAGAACTATGCTGGAAATAATATGAAGTTCAATCACATCATACAGGGCAAAAGCAACACAGTTGCAGCTGCAAAATGCAGGAGTAGCCTAGGTATGAATCATCTGTGTGCAGGCGATCCCATATTAAATTGCTTAGATGTAGTAGGCTATTCTGACATGTATGACCATGTCCAACCCAACGTCAGCCTCAGCTCCGTTGCGCACACGGCACCGTGTGCTTTGGAACCTTTTTACGCCGGTTTAGTGATATTTCTCCACTCACCGTTCAGCTGCAATCGATCGGCGGGGTCAAACGTATCTAGTCTACTTGGGAGCACAAAAATGAATAAATACGAAAACATATTCCAAAGTGGTAAGTAGGGCTTCATTTAATTATGTAGCCTGCAACAAGTGCAAGGCTTCAGTCCTCGATTAATTCAACAGGAGCCATATGTTTTTTTTCCTTTTGTTATTTTTTCATTTGAATGCAATGTATTTTTCATATGGGGATCCTATATGAATGGCAACTCACTGTTTCCAGAGAGCTGATTGGTCAGAAGGTGGGTCTTCATGGATTTTGATCTTATCCTGTGAACTTAACCTGCTCCTGAGCAGGTTAGCCATAGAGCATAAGTTGTGGTAAGAAGTTAACGAGCGTCGTAACACGGTAAACCTAGGGTTGTACCTGAAGTTACCTTGCTAAATCACTAATCTTGCTTCCTGGTACAGACCCCTTGTTAGCTAATTTTCCACGTCATCATGCACACCTGTTTAATAATAAATGCCCAATAATTTACAACATTCTATTTTATAGTACTTAAAGCGTAACTAACCCCCAAAACACTTTTTTCAGCTTTTAACCAATATATGGATTTTGGGGTGGTGTGTAAAGAATTCTGGTCAAAATGTCCACATTTGAGACCAAACTGATAATATTCTACAAACTTTACCATTTTCAGCCACATAAGTGCCCTCTATGGGTTCAAATCTGCTTTTTTGGGGGGGCCTCAAATGAATGGACGATTTGGTAATCGGGTACTGTGGCTAATGCTAGCGGCTAACGTTAGTTACTTTACATGGCAGTAAAACGCCACTGAATGACCAAATTGATATAACTTTTAACCAGTTCGAGTAGCACCGTTTCCATACAGACCATCAGTGTTGGTTAGTAGTTTATAACGTGGCTATATTTATAACATTCTCTATCTCTGATACACTGAAAATACTGCCTGTTATGCAAAAAAAAAAAAAAGTGGGATTGGGAGGCGGGTCATAACATCTCTATCGATGATTTGATTTGACAGTTCTGGGCTCTGGAGTTGGCGTTGGCCAATCCTGGTGTGTTCCGCCCTCAAATCAAGTGTGTTCTGGCGCAAAGCGAGTGGGTTCGGGGACAACAGGGTCGCTGAGGCGCGAGCCAGTTATGTTGACTTTGCAGTGCAATAAATACAATATTCCTGGAATGCGAGTTTATCTAACCAGTTACATGTCCTCTGCATTCTACATCAAATGAAGACATTACTGTTTGTTTTATTTTGTATGTTATGTTACATACTTATTGGCCAAGTTATTAGTTAGTTTCTTGTACTATCTTGTACTATCTTGCCTGCAGAATTTTCAAATCAAGTAGAATACCGTTTTGCCAGAAATATGGGGGGGTCAGTCCCCCTTTAAATATAAAATCCCATTACTTGTACTTCCTGGAAACAGTGTACAGTGGTCTGACTAACTATAACAGTGTAATAAAGCGAAGCTGTTTGTGTATAAAAGTGTTTTCTTATCACTGACAAGCACAAAAATGATTTTCCCGCCATGTTGAAAAGGTAAAAAGTCATCATTACATCATAACTCCAACGCACCTCTCTCTCTTCCAGCCCTGCCGGTGTTCCCGGACCAATGGCAGCACACCTTCATCAACCTGACACCCAACACTGAGTATTCTGTCCTCCTATTGGCTGATAATGCTGTCAAAGTGATGATCCTCACGACAGCTTTTGGTGAGTTTCAGCGGTTCCTCTGAAGAGTTCCTGTCAGCTGAGAACCGGATCTACAGTATAATACAGAATTCACATTATATTGGAATTTACATACATACAGTACATACAGAACACACGCACGCACGCACACACACACACAGTATTATATATAATAATAATAATAATAATAATTATTATTATTATTATTATTATTATTATTATTACCACCTGTGTTGCCCGCGGGCCGCATCCGGCCCCCGGGCCGTAGTTTGCCCATGTATGGCCTAAAGAGCATTGTAATTGCCCCAATTACTTAATGATGTGATGTCACTTGTGACTAAAGACTTGAGACGTGACTTGGACTCTAGCACAAAGACTTGAGACTTGACTTGGACTTGCAAAAAATGACGTGAGCATCTCTGTCAGTGCCCGGCCACTCCCCATTATATTACTACCTATATTACCTATAATTATCAGTATTATTGTTGTGTTTGTCTTTGCAGACGAGTCGACAGCAGTGGCTGCAGTGACGCCTCTGCTGCTGCTGGCTGTCACCGTGCTGACCGTCTCCATCCTATCCAGGACTGTGTAAGGACACACACATGCACACACACAGACACACACGCACACACACACACACACACACACACACGCGCGCACGCGCGCGCGCACACGCGCGCACACACACACACACACACACACACACACACACACACACACACACACACACACACACACACACACACACACACACACACACACACACACACACAGTAGGTAGGAGCCTATAGTTTGTATCCACAGAATGAGAGTGACACAACATGATGAGATTGTGACACGTGTCACGTGTTGTTTGCTGTTCACAAATCTTCAATCAGAAGTGTGACTTCTTTTTTCACGTCACAAAACGTAATTTACATTTGTTACTCTTAGAAAACACCATAGAAATACTATTTCAATCAGGAGAGACTAGAGACCAAAGTATGAATAAAGTGATATTTATTACAATAAAGTGAATAATTGACTACAGAAGAATGTTGAGAATAAAGTATTGTTATTAGTCTTTGGCGGTTAGACACCGCAGGGAGATCTTGAGAGAGCAGCATCAGCCCAGATCAGCATCCAGATATATCCCCCTGCAGTGTCTAGATACTGGTGGTGCTGGTGATCTTCCTTCTGAGACTCATCATGAGACTCTTCCGACTGGAATCGGATAGGTCTGCGATGACCGGGAGGAGAAGGGGAGGAGGAGGGTGCGAGCCTGACAGCAGCGGTGATTGAGAGGCTGTATGAGACAGAAACAAGCATATTTAAGGAACCCGCCTCCAAGCAATTGGCTTACGACTGGGTTGTGGAGCAACGTGATAGGCTTATGCTGGAGGTGCGTAGGGTGAGAGGTGATGAGAGCAGTGATGTGACACTATGCAATTGGTTAACAGAGACTGGGCGGCAACCAGCTGATTGTTCATTGAAACCCGGAAATTGACAGCTTATTATGATCTTGTGAGTAGATTGAAGAGTGGAGATATAAAGTGAATTAAGGAAGTGTAAAAGATATTATAGTCTTCCTGCTTGAACTTACGTTGAGAACTACATTTGCACTATATTTACTGTGCTTGAGTGTTTCTTTGCCTCCAGTGCAAGTGTATTATTTCATTGTTCAATGAAATTGAACCATAGAAAGGATCAAAATGCCCCACAAAAGCAGATCAAGGGGAGGAAATGCAACTGAAAACAGTTCTTACGCCGACATCTCATCTTGTGTTGTTTGTTTAGTCTCTGTCGTACTTGACGTCTTGTCGCTGCCTGTGAAGATACATCTTGTGTTGTTTGTTTAGTCTCTGTCGTACTTGACGTCTTGTCGCTGCCTGTGAAGATACATCTTGTGTTGTTTGTTTAGTCTCTGTCGTACTTGATGTCTTGTCTGCACTGCCTGTGAAGATACATCTTGTGTTGTTTGTTTAGTCTCTGTCGTACTTGATGTCTTGTCTGCACTGCCTGTGAAGATACATCTTGTGTTGTTTGTTTAGTCTCTGTCGTACTTGATGTCTTGTCGCTGCCTGTGAAGATACATCTTGTGTTGTTTGTTTAGTCTCTGTCGTACTTGATGTCTTGTCTGCACTGCCTGTGAAGATACATCTTGTGTTGTTTGTTTAGTCTCTGTCGTACTTGATGTCTTGTCTGCACTGCCTGTGAAGATACATCTTGTGTTGTTTGTTTAGTCTCTGTCGTACTTGATGTCTTGTCTGCACTGCCTGTGAAGATACATCTTGTGTTGTTTGTTTAGTCTCTGTCGTAGTTGATGTCTTGTCTGCACTGCCTGTGAAGATACATCTTGTGTTGTTTGTTTAGTCTCTGTCGTACTTGATGTCTTGTCTGCACTGCCTGTGAAGATACATCTTGTGTTGTTTGTTTAGTCTCTGTCGTAGTTGATGTCTTGTCTGCACTGCCTGTGAAGATGCATCTTGTGTT
>NC_139631.1:45447404-45509904 GCF_964638095.1 Poromitra crassiceps | reverse complement strand
ATACACATTCAATACCTCCCATATTTTTATAGGAGATGTAAAAGGGGTTGATCGACGTCCCACCGTCAAATTTTTTTTTTTTTGGACGAGATATCTCGTCCACGGCAGTCAACCGTTGGTTTCTGCTTGACGAGATATCTCGTCCACGGCAGTGAACGTGTTAAGTTTGTACGCACTAAACAGAAATGTGTAAATCATCTAAAAGCTTATACATGTAGATGCTGTGTAGCGAGTCGAGAGGTGAATCTCAGCAGCATTTGTTGTTTCGTTTAGTTGAAAACCAACAAAAAAGTGGTCGATGGATAATCATGTTAACGTCTTAGGCGCGAGTCAATCACAGGAAGGCTTCGACCACCTATATGTAAAAGTAAACTTTGCTAACATCATGCCACCAATAAATCTACAAAACTGATGTTTGAGTTTGTTTGTATTATATGGCAAAGCTGCATCCTCCATTTTGTGGAGGAAAATGCTGGGAAGATGAGAGAAGAGTCACTTTCTGAAACCTTGTAAGACAAATTATTTTGTCAATTGTTTTGCAGAAACACGTTTTCAGTTCAATATAAATAACAAAGAAGAAAATATAGAAAACGATAAAAAGTTGAAAATGTTTATGTCTTTGTAATTCATTCATTTTGTATTGATGAGCTGTTACATTTTGAATATCATGTATTATTTGTGTACCTGTAAATGTTAATCTGTGAATTGAAAGAAGGAAGAGAGGCATTCTGAAGATGTGTAGAATTGCTTTTTTAATAAATATGCTTTGTCATTATACAATAAAATCATATTTCTACTTCATATCATTATAAAATCATCTTGGTAATTTATTTCAATTTGTAAATATTCTTAAGCTGTTCCTGACACCATTTCATCATCTTAGAAGAGTTTAGCTTTAGGATCAAGCCACAAATCAGTTTTCCTCATGAAGTACTCTAGATACGAGTAAAGATTCGATGCAATAAATTTCCCCGGTTAATTTCTTGGTTGTACCATGATTTATTGAACTTTTTATGTCTCTTCCAATTCCACCACAGTCCTTCTTCAAGCTCGATGAGTTCAAGATTTTTGAGTTTCTCTGGAGCAATAAACCAGAGAAAGTCAAAATATAATAATTATGATTGTGGTGGAGACATGTTTTTCTCCCCGAACGTTGACATTACTGCTCGAGCCGCAAAGCCATGGGAGCAGCCATTACTGCTGTGCCAGCGTACCTGATTGGCCGGGTTACGATGTGAACTATGAGGTAGGTCCCTGATTGGCCAAATGCACTTTGTAATTTGTGAAAATGCCTGCCCCGTGCTTGAGGCCAGACCGTCCCGCAGACCCAAACAAAATGTGAGTTGACGTGATCGGATGGTTTGACACAATTGTGACACAATTGGCCGTGTCTGCGGGTGGGAAGTCGGTGCCATATGAATCCTGTTCGCTGCACTAGTGCCTCCTCTGGTGGGTTGGGGGGACCTGTTCCTGATCCTCCCACACGCTGTGTCCTGCCAGTGAAACTCCTCGCTGTCAGGTGAAAAGAAGTGGCCGGCGACTGCACATGTATCAGAGGGAGCATGTGCTAATCTCTAACGCTCGCCAGATCGGCAGAGGGGGGCGGAGCAACGACAGTGACAGCAGGGGGAGTTGGACAAGTACAATTGGGGAGAAAACAGAGGAAGGGGATCTGATCCGTTCTGTCAGCTGTTGGCGTTTCACGCACAGCGCCCGCTCCCGGCTGGCTGGGATGGTCAGAGGTCAGAGGTTAGAGGTTAGAGTTGATGCTGATCCAGTGTCTGATGAGCTGGTGGGCGATGGTCTGTCTGGGAGGAACAGTGAAGGCTGGACTGGCTCCTCTGAACACAGCATCTATCACCTGCAGGTCACAAAACCACACCGCTGTCATACAAGGCTGAAGGCTGAACAATAGATCAACAGTGATGTGTAATGTATATTATGGGAAAATAATAAAATAATTCAGGTTATCAATGGATGACAAAAACTGTGAACACAACTTGAAAGGCAAAACTGTTATTTTTTTAAACTCAATATGCTCCTGGCAAAAAATATATATCCACGGCATTCTTTACCAAAAGAAAACGTAACCCCAAGCACTGATATTTATTTCGTATTTGCCCATTTTTTCTTGCTTATATTGAACCTGTGAGTATTATACAAATAAAAATAAAAAAAGCATATTTGATCAGTATTATATTTAGTGTATTTATAATTAAATTTAAGCATCCATTTATTCTTGATACAATTATATAAACATATTAAAGTTATTATTATTCACAGTAGCAATGATGTCTGATATTTGTAGTTATAAAACGGCTCTCTCAAATCAAACAATCTTTTTTAAGTAGTAGTAGTAGTAGTAGTTTATTATTTGTCATTGCATAAGAATTTACACAACGAAATTCCAGGCTCCCCATCGTGCAACCATTCAGTACAATACAATACAATCACAATCACCTCAAATCTGATTGGTTCACAGCCATTGTATAAATCCAGTAACCCACTCCAATAACCCATGGCCATGGGTTATGAGTTGCCATGGCAACTCTCTTACTAAAAGGCTTTGGTTACCTCAAATGACAATGTAGAAAAAACAAATGGCGGAGACAGCTGTCAGATCCTTGTGAATCGATCTTCGCTTATAACTTTACTAATACTTCGCAGAAAATTATGTTTTGTACAAGAATAGACGCGGGCTAATGTCTTCTTTGCAAAAAAAAGGCTGTTAACCCCGCATTTAACCCCGCATTTAACCCCGTAACGTTAGTTGGTGTCGGGCTTTGCAGAAAGCACTCAGCTTCTCAGCAAGCGCTGAGAATGCAGCGCTGCGCTCGAGCTGCGTGTCGGGCTTTCCAGAAAGCTCTCAGCTTCTCAGCAAGCGCCAGGATTGGCCAATGTCAACAATGTCTCCAGAACGATCCAATCAAATCACCCGCACGTTGTTGCGGTCCCGCCTTACAGTAGTGTTTCAACTGACTCTATCAGAATACCATGCCAGTCGGACTTATAGTATTATTATTATTATTATTATATTATCATACTTGGAAACCGTTTTATAAAAGCAATATAGCACTCGAGCTGCGTGGTGTTGTGGCATATATCCCGCTATCCCCGCAGGGATATATTTGCCACAACACACTGGCTCTCATGCTATATTGCTTAAATATACTATTCATAATGTATAACTTTAAATAATATAATACATAGATTACTAACTACTACTGCTAATAATGATAATAATAACAACAAAGATAAAACACATAATTACATAAATAATGTCATTAATAAAAATATAATCAATAATAATCAGTGGCGTGTTGACCTGTTGCCGTGGGAACCAGCGAGCCTCCTCGATCTCGTTCTCGTCCACTCTGATGTGGGTGGACACGGCGACGGCCAGACAGCCAATCATGAGGCTGGAGGGAAGGGGCCAGGGCTGACAACACACGTACTGCACAGGCCCCGCCTCCACCCCGCTCTCCTCCAAAACCTCACGCCTCACCGCCTCCTCTATAGACTCTCCTGCAGGCGGGGGGAGAGGGCGAGAGAGGGGGAGATAGAAAGGGAGAGAGAGAAAGAGGGGAGGGAGAGAGTATAGATTGTATAAAAATATGGGGGAAGGTCATCATCCATTGGTTTGTGTACTCACGTTTTGAAGCCGCGAATTTGGCATTTAGACCGTCGCCATCTTGATTTTGGAGCCAGACCATGACTACCATGACATGTTACTTAACTCATTGAGTGCCAATGACGACTTTAGTCGTCAATTGCTTTAGTAACGTTGAGTGCCAAAGACGACTAAAGTCGTCAATTGCGTTTTTTGACGGTGGGACGTGGATCAAAGCCAGATCCATCTCCTGTAAAATTTTGGGGCATGTTGAATGTGTAAAAGCTATTTTACCGACCCATTAGGTGGCGACAGTGCTCTCCAGATTAGAGGAAGGTCCGGAAAACTGCAGGAAAAACCCCCGTGATCAAAGAGAAACCGCTCATGCTGCAGCCAGAGCCATATAGATGACTGCACTCTGACTGCAGCTGATGTTGGCTGCCAACAGCAGTCAATCCGCGCACACAACTGAGCTCCTCTGCCTCTGTCTGTCTGTCTGCATAGTTTCTTCACACGATTAGCTGCCAGAAAGGCAGCACCCGACGCCAAAGGGCCAAACCTTTCCCTCCAGTCCGGTTTGGCATTTCCTTGTCGCGCTGGGAGCCGGCGCAAAAAACCGGAGCCCTCCGAAAATAGACTGGGTGCGTGTGGGGAGGAGTTTGCAGCTGAGGGGGGGAGAGGGGGGTGGGGCACGCATGCACCACACAACTACACCACGTCACTACATCAGAAAATATTATCTTCAGACTCAGAATGTGCTTGAAATGCTGCATTTCACAAAAGGCGGAATAACTCAGCTTCTAATTTGAAAAGTGTCTTTTTGCTCAAAACAGCCTATCTTCTCCGGCTCATAACTAAAGAACGGAAAATGGGATCAATAAACTTTTTTTTGCAGATGATAGAAGAGAGTCTCCTCGTTCTTTGTGCGTGTTCGGTGTTTACATAGTAATATCACACAATATTCTGTGGGCCTCGAGAAATCACTGAAAACGCTCTGAAACTCTGGCACTGGGAGCGTCCGTTCTCCAAAAGTGGCTGGCACTCAATGAGTTAATTGGCACTTTCAGACGTGAACTCTCCAATGTGATAGCTGATGTATGGTGAGCCTTCTGGTGCAAACTGGCCGGCATCACCCAGGTGCTACACAGCGGTGGTGGGGAGTTCAGTTGCTTAGCAGGCAGCTACCAGGTAGCCACCTGTCACTCAAAGCACCCACACCCTTAATTATGCATAACTTTAAACATTAATAACATTTAAATGGGTGAGTCATATAATCCCCTCCCACACCCCTGTACAGTTTTCAAGTTAACTAAAACTTCCAGGCTGTAAACATGTTTATTTCTGCTGTAAAGTTGGGTGTTTTAAAATGGGGGTCTATGGGGATGGACTCGCTTTCGGAGCCAGCCTCAAGTGGCCATTCGACGAACTGCAGTTTTTTTGGGCACTTCTGCGTTGCGAATGGATGTGTGCAGTGTGTCGTCTGGATCCACACAAAAAAAGAAACGAGAAAAAAAAGGGGGAAAAAACTGAATGAAGAATATGTTGACAATATTTACTGTAGCGTGTGTGTGTGTCTGTGTGTGTGTGTGTGTGTGTGTGTGTGTGTGTGTGTGTGTGTGTGTGTGTGCGTGTGCATGTGTGCGTGTGTGTGTTACCAGGCTCTATGAATCCAGCCAGGCAGGAGAACATGCCAACTGGGAAGATCTTCTTCCTTCCCAGTAAACACTGGTTTCCATCAGGATGGATGACGAGCATGATGACCACCGGGTCTACGCACACGCACGCACGCACGCACGCACGCACGCACGCACGCACGCACACACACACACACACACACACACACACACACACACACACACACACACACACACACACACACACACACACACACATTAACAGGTGGCAATCCACATGTGGAGCAGGTTTCTAGAGTCAGTGTCCAGTAGGGCTGTGCAATTGATCACATTTTAATTATTTCAATTAGAATTTTGGCTCCCCACAATTATGAAAGCAAGATAATCGAGATAAAACAATTATTATTTAGGTATAATTTATTTTAGTTATCCTATTTATTGATCTATTCTATTCTATTTATTGATCTATTCTTTGTTTTTCCCGGTTCAATTAAATTTAAATGTCAAAGAAATCCAGTATTAAAGAGACACGTTTTTTCCCCAAGTTCCAAGTTCCCCAATAAATACATGATGTTACCAAAGTCAATGAGTAATCACATTAAATAATTGTGATTTCAATATCAGTCAAAATAATCTGGATTATGATTTTTGCCACAAATGATAGAGAAAAGGTGACTTACCGACTCTGGGGTAGCAGGTGTTGTGCACCCCCTGCAGGCTGCGGCAGGCAGTGTTCAAGCAGCTCCTCTTGTACCCGCCCTCCTCCGGCTTGGTGCTGCTACCGCAGGTGGGACAGAATCCGTATCGGCTGTGCCAGGCCAGCACGGCCCGGGCCTGGGCCACCACGCCTGCAGGAGGAAGTATAATTAGTCAGGTCGCCATTGTAAATAAGAATTTGTTCTTAATGTCTTACCTGGTTAAATAAAGGTTAAATAAAAATAAAAATAAATAATAACAACATCAACAACAACAACACGGCCCGGGTTCACCACGCCTGGGGGAGGAAGCATGATCGCCTCTTCCCCCCGTTCTGAGCAACGGGGGAAACGGGAGCTGCTATCTCTACCAGTAAGGCCAAGTAGGCCTCTGTCTCATATCTGTTGAAAACAAAAGCTAGCACATTTTACAATAACCAACAGCAACCATTGTCTACATCCTTGCCCTAGTTGTCCTAAATAGGTTTTTCCCCAATGTTGTTCTAGATGGAAGCACTTTAGGTTGCCTCCTAGCCTTGTCTCCTAGCCTCAATGGCAGTTAGGTCTAAAGTTTATTAACCAGAATTAATTCAAGCCATATTTTGGGAAGTTCTTGTTATGTTCTGTATGTTGTTAACACATTCACTGCCAGCCATTTTTTTTTTTTACTGTAGGTAGCTTCTGCCAGAGTTTTTTTTTGAGGATTCTGGCTCATCTTTCAAGACCCGAGGATTCTTTTCTGCTAAGATTTTGTGAACACAAAATATCTCAAAAGAACTAATAGAATGTGTGCTTTCTCTGTCTAAAAGAGTTAGTTTGTAGAGTTAGTAGTTATGTAGGCATTAGCACTTGAATACAGCATGGTTTCAGCGTCTGAAAATTTAAGCTGAGATAAATAGCTTTTTGTGAAATTCGATAGAACAGTCACTTTAACCATTCATTTTTGGCATCAGTAAGACGTCAGACATCTAAATAATAGTTTTGAACAGTAATTTCCTCCATAACAGCAGGAAAACCCCCTCTACTTCAAACTCCTCCCTCCGTGTGTGTTCTTCTTGGCTGCAGCGGGCGTGTCACAAGCTCGTTTCTGCTGCTGCTGCTGCTGCTGCTCCTGTCTGCTGGCGGCCGCTGGGCGAGGATGGGCTCGCTCGTTTCTTGGGGTTTCGGTTGAGAAACCCCAAGAAACGGGGTTTCTTTTGCGATTCTGGTCTTATTTATGCTGCGTGTTTCAAAGTGTGTTGCACCCATAATCTATTATGCAAATTTGCAATCCCCCACCGCCAGCAATCAGCGCGAAAGCAAAAGCGTTTTCGCCAATCCATTTTACAGTATGAGAATGGTTTCATCGCGCGTTCCCCTGCAGTTTTGGCTCGGCTTTTTCTAGTCTGGAGAGCACTGTCGCCACTTAGTGGGTCGGTGGAATGGGTTGTACACGTTCGGTGGCTTCAATATTTATATAAGAGATGTAAAAGGGTTAGATCAACGTCCCACCGTCACCGTTTTTTTTTTGACGTATCAACACGTCAATGGCAGTCAACCGTTGGATTTTTTTTGACGTATCAACACGTCATTGGCAGTGAACGTGTTAAGTTCTAGATATGTAGGGAAATGAAAGACATTTGTGATTATTCCAAATTCTGTTACTAAGAAAATATTGAGGAATTGCACTCAAGAGCCTTCTTAAGAAAGAAAAAAAGTCCTCTTATGTCATTTCTTAAGATCTATCCTAAGAACACATTGGTGAATCCAGCCCCTTATCTGCAAGAAAGAGAAGCGCCTCACCAGCCTCGTCCTCGCTGAGTTTCAGCAGATCTCTGTTGGCCCTCTGAGGGAAGAAGCTGCTCGTTTCTCCGCAGACTTTCAGAAGGTCTGACGGCTCTTCATCTGTGTCCATGGCAAACCAAGCAGGCGGCTCCCGGACACTGCCCTCTGTCTGAGAGGAGGAGGTACTGCCCTCTGTCTGAGAGGAGGAGGTACTGCGCTCTGGCTGAGAGGCCGAGGAAGGCGTTTTCCTCTTCTCCACTCCAAGAAAGATGAGCACTGTCCCTGGTTTCTGGAGCAGGTGTTTAACCGTCTCATATCTGAAGCGACATAGCTTGGCGTCACCCTGTCAGAGGCAGAATCACACACACACACACACACACACACACAAGTTTATTCACTTAGTCCACTTCCACTGAACCTTTAGCCCCTTTGGACTGATCAGCAGCTGCAATCCAGCTGCTCCATCTGCCATAGAGTGCCAAAGACACACCCTCTTTCTGGTTAGGCATAGAAGCTAAGGGATTTTCCACCATTCATTTTTTTCATAGACATTTCGTAAAATGCTTATAAAAATAGCTACCGTAAATTCCGGACTATAAGGCGCACCGGTGTATAAGCCGCACCTTCAAAGTTGACTATTTTTTTCTTATATAAGCCGCACCGGACTATAAGCCGCGGGTGTTTTAATGGTATTTTTTTTTTTTTTTTTGTGTTTTAATGTTTAATTACCATAATGCTCCCATTTATTAACATTTCAACAAAACAACACAACACAACACCACCTGTGTTGTTATTTACAGTGCACACAGTGTCATACAGTGTCATACAGTGTCATACAGTGTCATACAGTGTGGTGAAAAGAGGGCAAGAGAGGAAATTAAAACAGAAGTGGCTTTATAGTTAGAAAGAGTGCTAAAAAAGAGAGATTTTTTTTTTTTTTTTTTTTTTTTTTTTGAAAAAATCCATAGATAAGCCGCACCGTTATATAAGCCGCAGGGGCCAAAAAAGCCCAAAAAACGGGAAAAAAGGTGCGGCTTATAGTCCGGAATTTACGGTATATTTAGAATCAGGAGAGACCATAGAACATTTCACATTTCATTTTTTTTTAATATATATTTTTAAGTTTTGCTCCGAATTAAATGATATACCGTAATTTCCGCACTATAAGCCGCACCGGAGTATAAGCCGCAGCAGCAAAATTGCCTGTTTGTTACATATATAAGCCGCACCGGACTATAAGCCGCAGGTGTTTTAATGTTTTTTTTTTTTTTAATGTTTAATGTTTAATTACCGTAAGGGTTCATGCACAGAGGGGATTGTCGGGAAAGAGATGGCTGTTTGAGGAAGCTCCCATTTATTAACATTTCAACAAAACAACATAACACAACACCACCTGTGTTTTTTTTTACAGTGCACACAGTGTCCGCGGTGTGGTGAAAAGAGGGCAAGAGAGGAAATTAAAACAGAAGTGGATTTATAGTTAGAAAGAGTGCTAAAGAAGAGAGAATTCCGTTTTTTTTTTTTTTTTTTCTCCGAAAAAATCCATAGATAAGCCGCACCGTTATATAAGCCGCAGGGCCAAAAAACGGGGGAAAAGCCGAGGCTTATAGTCCGAAATTTACGGTAGTCTCTCCAGCGCTGAAACATGAAGCCAATGGGGAAGTACCTTAAAACTGCATTATTTCCATTGGCCAGCAGGGGGTGACTGGCTGCAAAAAAAAAGCCCGCTTGTATCCACCTTATTTTTGAATGTCCCACTGTAAAAAATAATTGTGGGAACAAGGTCCGGTTTAACGTGACTCATTGTTGCAGCTTGCAACAATGAGTCATGCAGGCTTCTTCTGCAGCCTTTGTACTCGGCTGCAGACCCGAAATATAAACTGGAAGCTGGAGTCTGTTATAAAAGTTAGAAATATAGTCACGTTATAAACAACTAACCAACGCTGCGGGTCCGTATGGAAACAGTGTTACTCGAAATGGTTAAAAGTTAAATCAATTTGGTCATTCAGTGGCGTTTTACTGCCATGTAAAGTCTATTACGCTAGCCGTTAGCATTAGCCACAGTAGCCGACTACCCACAATGCATTACGTTATCCCAGCACCCGAACGACACGGCTGAATGGCGCTGTTGTAAAATCCTCAGACGGTTTTTTTGTTAAGTTAAAACAGTGTAAAAATTACACCGGAAGCGGAAGAAGCACCCATCAGGCATCATGGCAGCTAGAAATAAGGTGGATAGAAAATGACCCAAATGACCCAACCTGACTACTACTTGATTTATGACGTCAGTAAAACACCTTCCTAATGAGTTTATGTCTCAATCACTAGTTTCAAGTCTTCTTCAATACAACATGATGTTCATTAGATTATGGTCCCATTCAGAGTCAAATTGACGATAACGCAGACAATGTTTTGGGGCGCTCGTGGATAGGGCTCGGTATCGTTAAAAAAAATTCGATATCGATACCGTTTCGATACTTGGATTTCGATACTGGTTCCTGAACGATACTTTTTTCGATACCAATTTTTAGAAAAATCCATTTTACTCATTCACCGCCAATGACGTCTTTGACGTGTTATCAGAAATAGCCCTCCCCGCCAATGACGTGTTTGACGTGTTTTTGTTTTTATTACTGCAGCGCGTATTTCAAACACTTCCCCAGCCTCTGACATAGTATCAGGTCCCTACCATCTAAGGCAACACGTGAACAAACACATACCGCAGCTGTTGTTTTGAAATTGAGCAAGAGGAAAAGCAGAAAACGGATAAGGAGCTTGCCTTGTGCAGACAGGAGAAACGCCATTGAAACGCCCCTCGCGCGCTGCAGGAGCTGGTCGCTTTCCTGTGTGCCAGCCGGAGAAAACGGGAGAAAGTTCCAGAGATGCGTTTGATCATCGGAGGAATGAGGAAATGATCGATCAGTTTGACGGGTAATCCAGAGGGCGGTGACGTGAGGAAGTGTTGAATAGCCGAGGGGAAAACGGGAACGATCAAACAGCAGGGAGTATAGGACAGGGAGGCAAGAAGACAAGCCAGAAGCGGCAGTCACAGCAGCCCGCTGTCCTTCTCAAGAGGTATTCAGTTGGTTCATGAAATCGCTGGGCTGCGTGCCCTCCAGTGTTGCTCCTGGCCAATCCCGGCGCCACAGGGCGTGGTTATTGCTTATCCTATGTGGGGTTAGAAATCACGCAACGAAGGGGGATCGTGTGTGTGTGTGTGTGTGTGTGTGTGTGTGTGTGTGTGTGTGTGTCTGTCTGTCTGTCTGTCTGTCTGTCTGTCTGTCTGTCTGTCTGTCGGTGTGTCTGTCTGTCTGTCTGTCTGTCTGTGTGTCTGTCTGCACACTCACTCACACTGCTGTATTGTTGAATGTAAAAAAAAAAGCACTTCATGTGTATATATATATATATATATATATATATATATATATTTTTTTTTTTCATTTGTGTCATAACGAATAGTATTTACATGTCTGATGTCAATACAGTTCAAAATAAAAGAATTGAGAGCGAGTTCTGCTTGAGAATGTGTATTTTACAGAAATTGCCTTTTCTCCTGTTTGTCATCTCAGAGAGAGCTTTTGGGCTAAAACAGGGTGTATATAAATGGATATAAGTAGAGTATAGAACATGCTAAAAGCTCACTTTTTTTTTCCTGGTGAACCCAGAGACATACATCTTCATTTTGAGGTATTGCAAATCACTCTGGTGCTAATAGATAATTTACTGTGGGTCTTGAAAGATGACCAACAATTATGAAAATCTTTGGCCTGTGCTAAATATTGGCAGTCCTAAACTGGCCATGAATGAGTTAACAAAAATAAAACTGCATTACACATTGAAATTATTTTACAAATCTTTAGTTTTCCCCCCATCTTAAGTTTTACAGCAGAAAAAAATAAAACCTACTGTATTTAACATAACTTTAAGTTCTCTAAACATATTGCCGTCCCTACAAAACATATTGGAGTACTACAAAGGAAAGAAATGTAAAACAAATAAATCAGTGGAATAGTTTTCAGTGCAAAACAGAGAGTTGCAAATCAGGGTTTAATGCTCACTGATGCAACAGAACGCTATTCTTGTCCAAACTGATGAGATGGCTCCACTTCATGCATGGAAGACTAGTTGAGCATTGACTAGCCTATCAATATAGCCTTAATGGCACAAAGTGAATCCCATTTATATTCAACAAACTATCATGACATCAGCGTTAATTAATTAAACATTAACGCTAGCGTTGCAGATCAGTGTTTAATGCTCACTGCTGCAACAGAACGTCATTCTTGTCCAATCTGACGAGACAGCTCCACTTCATGCATTCACTGACTAGCCAATCAATATAAATGAATCGCATTTACATTCAACAAACTATCATGACATCAGCGTTTGTTAACGAGTTGCTAAAAATACACAATGCCCGCTTGCGCATAACGTTACGGCGGCAATTAATTAAACGATCTAATGCTAGCTACAACTCACAGCCAGATGCATGGATTTGTCAGACTGAGGGATCTGATAACCGCTAACTTGCGGTAAGCTGACCCACCTCTCAATTATTTATCTTGTCTGTGGAAACCAGTCTGTGTTGTTTCTGTTTCTTTTCCTTCTTTTCATCATCTTCGCCATATGGTACTCCAGGATAGCAGTAGCTTGAGTGGCTAACTTCTTGTATACTATATCCGGACCGCACCGCACGCCTGGCTCACAACAAACACACCGGCTAAAGTGGGTGTAACGTTTCCTGCATGCCTCTAGATGACAGCCAATCACCAGCCGTATTAGAGCGCGGCGTGCAAGCATGTCGCATGCTTATAGGCTCAATGACGCTGTTTTGTTTTGGTATCGAAAATTGGTATCGATTGACAAGGGAGGCTTCGATACCCCTTAGTATCGATGTTTCCATTTCGGTGCCAAGTAAGTATCGAAACTCGATACCCAGCCCTACTCGTGGAGTGGTTCTGATGGCTATCAATCAAAAGTGCCAAGTGGGTGAAGCTTATCCTAGTTATGCAGACACCAAAGTCGATAGAGGACTTCCAGGCCTGCGTGCTCTCTCTGACCTGTTGCCCCAAGTAAAGATGGCGGCTGGGGGTGCGACAGCCAAGTCAACAGTTTAGCAAATGGTCTATTATATGTTTGTAACCGACTTTTACTTGCAAGTTATGTCATTTATGTAAATCTGAACGAGAGGATGTTCGCTTAAGCTGCGTTCACATCGACCTATTCAAGTTTTTCGCTGGCATCGAGCTTACATACAAAGTCAATGCAAACAAGCGATTGAGCGTATATTCGCCCGGGAGAAAAATCGCTGGGCGTCCCAGCGACAGAGACAGAGCGATAGGGAGAAAATACGTTCGTCGCCCAAGATGAAATATCCCAACTCAAGCGAAATTACGCTGGCATCAGTCGCTCGCTGTTCAACGCTGATTGGCTGCCGTATGAGAGTGAGTCAAGGATCACACTGGCTTGGAACAAACCGCTGGTTTATTGTGTGGCAACAAACCGCATTGACAGCTGATTGACAGGCTGACAGCTGACATGAAGTGAAGTCTGTCCTACCGGTATGGAGCTCGCATTAGGAGCACGCTGATAGGCTTAGCTTGTAAACAACTACGGTGGCTCGTAGTGGACAAATATCATGACATTGCGTAACGTTATATCCCCCAGATGTCCGTCAATTATTGTGCCTGTTGACGAGTGATTTAAACACAGCGACAGAGCGATTCCAAAGGGTTCAGTCGAGCGACAGAGAGAAAAATAAATATCTCGGTGTGAACACAGCGTGAGACGAAGTGCTGGTGAACCAAGGAGCGGGCTAGCGAGAGACAAGCAGCCCCGTCAACCACGGCTAGCCCACCATGCTAATCAGGTAAGCTCCACCCTGCTTTTATTAGTCTGAAAGTCTTTTGATATTATGTTTCACGGGACTAGAGAGGGCGAAAAAGATTTCTTCCCCTGACTGACCTCCAACGCTCGATTTTTTTTTTTGACGGTGGGACGTTGATCTAACCCTTTTACGTCTCCTATACCAGAATTGGAGGTATAATGTATAATGAATGTGTATAATCTATTTTACCGACCCACTGAGTGGCGACAGTGCTCTCCTGACTAGAGGAAGGCAAGCAAAAAGCAGCCATTCTCATGAAAATGGATTGGCGAAAACGCTTTCGTTTTCACGCTGATTGCTGGCGGTGCGGGATTGCAAATTTGCATAATAGATTACGGGTGGAACACACTTTGAAACACGCAGCATAAATATGACCAGAATCGCAAAAGCTTCATCAAAGCTCTCAACCAAAACTCCAAGAAGCGAGCGAGTCCATCCAGACTTCCTCAAAGAGCGGCCGCGCAGACAGGCACAGCAGCAGCAAAGCAATGAGACTGGTGACGCGAGGTTACAGCAGCAGAAACGAGCTTGTGACACGGCCGCTGCAGCCAAGAAGACACACACGGAGGGAGGAGTTGGAAGCAGAGGGGGGTTTCCTGCTGTTATGGAGGAAATTACTGTTCAAAACTATTGTTTCGATGTCTGACGTCTTACTGATGCCAAAAATGAATGGTTAAAGTGACTGTTCTATCGAATTTCACAAAAAGCCGTTTATCTCAGAATAATTTTTCTGACGCTGAAACCATGCTGTATTCAACTGCTAATGCTTACATAACTACTAACTCTACAAACTAACTCTTTTAGACAGAGAAAGCACACATTCTATTAGTTATTTTGAGATATTGTGTGTTCACAAAATCTTAGCAGAAAAGAATCCTCGGGTCTTGAAAGATGAGCCAGAATCCTCAAAAAAACCCTCTGGCAGAACCTACCTACAGTAAAAAAAAAACGGCTGGCAGTGAATGTGTTAAAAGATCAGTAACCGTTAACCAACAAGACTAAAATGTACTATTTATAATAGCCTAATGCCTCACCCCGGCTGGGGGAGTTGGCACAACACTATTACAAGTTTCCCGGTGTGGTGCGGAGCGTGTGTTTCAGCCGATGTATGCCTGCATGTCACCAGGCTGCAGCGCACTGACCATGTATTATGTGTCTGTCTGTCTGTCTGTCTGTCTGTCTGTCTGCCTGTCTGTCTGTCTGTCTGTCTGTCTGTCTGTCTGTCTGTCTGACTGTCTGTCTGTCTGTCTGTCTGTCTGTCTGACTGTCTGTCTGTCTGTCTGTCTGTCTGTCTGTCTGCCTGTCTGTCTGTCTGTCTGTCTGCTCACATGGGGACAAGCAATTAGGCCTGTAGCGAAGCTTGTGGGCTTGCCTCGGGTGATGCGTGAAGTGGCCTGGGCCTGGCCTGGCTGGGTGTAAGGCAGCCAGTGACCAAGAGTGATCGGTCAGAATCGCAATCAACTTGTAGCAAAGCTTGTGAGCTTGCTGGGGGCGAAGCTTTGGGGCTTGCCTCGTGAAGTGTGCTGGATCTTGGATGAGGGCTCACGGGCTGTGATCGATCAGAATCACGGGGATGGAGATAGGGACCGAGATGTCGGTCCTCGGACGCGGTTGAAATACCACTGGTGACCTGTCTGGGTGTAAGGCAGTCGGTCACCAGGGCCTGGCTGGTCGTAAGATAGCCAGGATTCAGCTCGAGTTCGGAATTGGTTGTGCTAATGGTTGACATTATGAAGGATAGTAGGAAGTAAGAATACCTGAAGAAGTATGGAAGTAGAAGGAATCTCAGGAATCAACGTCACAGAACACCTTGTTTATATCCCCGCATTTGTGATGTCACAACGTTCAGGGGGCTATGACATCATCGGTGTTATGTCTGACATCGCCGATGACCTCACAGGTGAACTCTATGCTATGACATCATTGTCATCGTTGATGATGTCATCGTCATTACGTTGTTGGCGCGCCGGTTGGTGGGCATCGACTGCCCCAAGAACAGGCCTGACGGTGGGCCATTATGGACCCTTTTCTACAAGGCCTATTCTGAAATAAACCAGTAGATTGTCATCGCTGCGCCACAATAACTGTAAGCAGTTAATCAAGGCATAGCCTACAAGTGGATCTCACTCTGTAGTGCGTCTAATGTGTGCACATCATGTCTGTCATTTGCTGATGCAGTAGCTCTGTACTCACCCTGACAGACAGTGTGAAAATGTTAGTAAAAAATATAAGATTCCACAATTTCTCCGAACTGGCATGTAACAGTAAAGAGTAGCGTAAACTTGATACGTTTGAATTGTCAATTAACGCTGCTCAACATGTGGTGCAGTCGGATAACGTTTTAATCGGTTAACGTTTTAACAGTCGGTTAACGGTTAAACGTTATCGGTTGACATCCCTAACGGCCTAAGGTTAATGGCAAATATTGATGCCCAGAGCTCTGGTTGCCGTGACACTATGATAACACCGAAAAACACTGGACCGTCCTCGCACGATGCGCGAGAGTACTCGGGTACTCGAGTACTTGTTCATAACGTTACTATTCGAGTAACGTTTCTACGAGAGATGAGACAGATGCACACTTCTCCATAACACACGGCCGATACAACTTTGCACTAGTTTACTGACTCCACTGTCGTTTCCCATAACGTTAACCACAACAAATGTGGAGAAAGAATCACTTTTTGGGAGGCAATCACTTCATGGCGATTACTATTTAGCAGCTAACCTTAACGACTTGTTTGCAGTTTTCACTTTTTGGCAGAACACCAGACGTTGTAATCAGTGGATTTACGTTTTGTAACAGTGGTCATCAAGCAGTATGGATTATACCGACATGTATTGGGAATATCTGGTAAGCCTTCGCTTGTTTCACAACGTCCGCTCGAATGAAGTGCTAACTAGCCAACCGCCAGAGTTACTGAGGTAGGCTGCTAAGCTAACGAACATTGAAATGACTTAAAATGCCCATCCTTACCCCTGGGCTGTCGTCATGCTGGGGGCGGAGCATGGGACTGAGGCTGGAGAACAGGAGGTAGACGGTGTCCGGGCGGCTCTGCTTGGCGTGCAGCCATGCTGCATCTGTCCTCTTCTCGCTCAGTCTCTCCAGAGTCTCCCTGCTGAAGTAGGTCTCCCGCGGGCCCGGGTCCGAGCCCGGCAGCACGCGCTGGGGGCCGCCGTCCGCCCGGGCCAGCAGGCTGCTGATGTGTCTGTGGCCCCAGAACTTGGCGATATCGTAGGCGGTCTGGGACGAGCCGTTCACCGAGAACCTGTCACAGCTTCAGGAGATAATGGAGATTTGAGAGGAGGTGAACACAGATTTGTAATGAGATGATATACGGGAATTCAATATATTATTATAGAGAAATGTGACAATACGAATCGAGGAACAGAAAAAGTGAATGGTGGTATCAGCTCCATGTTATTCTGCTGTAGTCATCATCATCGCTAATGACTCTCTAAATTAGATTATTGTCACTTTGTTATGATGTTTTTTTAAATTGACGTTTACATTCCAGCAGCCAATGGCATCGTTAGAAAGATTTGTGTCTCAGAAGTCAACAGAATTCTTCACAGTCAGTCTACTTATTTATTACAAGCATCAACTCGTTGCTTTTCCATTCTGTTGATCCTGGCTGTTTACAGAGATGCTCACAAGTCATGTTTTGCAAATCTCTGGTCACAAGTCCAAGTCAAGTCTCGGTTCTAATGAGCGTTTTATAGAGTCTGACCGGTATGGGATTTTTGTGACTGATACCGATTGTACAGTAGCTCTGGTGGTGAACTCTGTGGGACACCCTACGCAGCCTAAATGGGGGTAAAGAGGTCTAAGTCAAGTAAGTCAGATACCAATTTTAGAGGGGGGAAATTCACTGATTACTGACATGGAGGCCAATATAGTGATTTTTTTTAGCTGGAATGAAAATATAGACCTTTTCTCTGGATCGTGCACCAATTTTGCACCGATATGATGCAGGGGTAGCCTACTTCACAAGGCTGCTTTTAAATAACCTTATTAAAGGATATTTAGCAGTATTATACATTGTCGTTATCGTTTACCCATGTGACAGCAGCGTCTCCACCACCTGGAAGTGTCCATTGCGGGCGGCTAGCATGAGCGCGGTCCAGCCACTGTGTCCGGCTCGGTCCAGGAGGCCGGGTGAGCGGGACAGCAGGCCGCACACACGGGACAGGTCGCCTCGCGCCGCCGCATCCAGATACCTCTCCACAAGCTCCTCCCCCGCACTCATCTGCAGGCTGCTCATGATGCTGCAGAGACAAAGAGGGAAACATGTTAATATAAACACAAAGCAGCAGCAAGGTGAGACCAGGGGTGTGTTCAATCTGAAAACAGTGTGCACCGTTTTGCTACGTTTTCCGGATTGAACGTCATGTTTCCTCGAAATCAATCTGGGAACCCAACGTTTAAAAAAACGATATATATTTTTCTCTAACCTCTGGGAGCGGCCTTATTTGAATGCCTGAATAACCGGAACTCAAAAGGGCTCCGCCAGAGATTTCCGCTCCGTCGGTAGCGGAAGAAAATCCCTTTCCGCTCCCTGAAACCTCTGCCATTGGCTCCAACCTAGTCTCATGTGGTCAGACCGACTGGCTCTGACCATTTATGGGTTTCCTTTCCGCTCCCCGTGTGTCGAATCTGTGATCTCAAAAGCCTCCGCCACCACTGTGAAACAACAACAACAACAACAACAATGCTAGCTAGTTGCTACATGCTAAAAATGGCAAGTTTGACTACACACCGGTTGACTCGGTCACGTCCACTCCATTTTGATTGGGTAAACGTGACTTAGCGGCTAACATTAGCGCTTGCTATATGTTAGTCTAGCAGCACAGCTGCATATTATAGACATATGAACAACTGATATAATAGCTGGAATGACGAAGGCACACATTTTCAGAACTTGTAACATTAGTCCGCAACTTGCTGACTTCTCCAAGTCCTCATTTTTGTTGGGTCCGTGGCCCCGTATAGTCACAAGCATTTGGAAAGTTAGCTAACTAGCTACGTTAGCTTCTGATGTATTTTGTTGGGTTTGTTTTTGTAACCTTGTTTAAAAAAACATGTATTAAACAGCTGAAAATAGCATAAAATGGGAGCTTTGATCATTTTCGACATTTTGTTCAGTTGTGGCTTGAATGTGACTATATTGAGTATATATTAGTGTGAAGCTCCCCTGGCGGGGCGTAACGTTACGGAGGCCATGGTAAGTGACGCCCTACTGGCCTAGCCGCTCAAGGAAATGTCCCCGGCCGTGCAGCTCGGCCTAGCGGAGCTGGGTGTTGATAGATCGATTGATAGATTGCTTGCTAACAAGAAAGCTATCAATCAATCTATCTATCTATATGTATGTATGTAATGGAGCTGTATGTAATACATCCAAGTCACGTTTTTCATCAATGGTAAAATTTGTTTTGATAATCTGTTGCTCGTTGATATAATTGTTTTATAACTACCAGATTTAGTAATCAATGATAGTAGCCAGAGATAGCCTGTCTGTTCTGTTATGCATGACTATCTATCTATCTATCTATCTATCTATCTATCTATCTATCTATATATCTTCCTTATCGATAGATAGATAGATAGATAGATAGATAGATAGACAGACAGACAGACAGACAGACAGACAGACAGAGAGAGAGACAGACAGACAGATAGACAGGCAGGCAGGCAGGCAGGCAGATCGATAGATAGATAGATAGATAGATAGATAGATAGATAGATAGATAGATAGATAGATAGATAGATAGATAGATAGAGATAGATTTTCTAATGCTGGGATATGGACTTGGGGGATTGGGGAATAAGTGTGTTATAAGTAGGGGGAAAAGTTATGGTGTGGCACACGTTTTTGCTGTTGTGTTTCTAGGAGCGACCAGAGGGGCGCTGTGGAGCGCTGTGCGGGTGGGCGCATCCGACACAAATGCCGAAGAAGACTAAAACAGAGCGTTTCAGACAGAAGGTGAACTGAACCGTGAGAGCCAGTACAAGATAAACAATTAATGTTTTGAACTATGAATCATCCTAAGCTACTCTAGCGGAGGCCAACAATAAAATAATACATTATACACATCTCCCTCAGTCTCTCTCCCCCTCTCTCTCTCTCCCTCAGTCTCTCCCCCCTCTCTCTCCATCCCTCTCCTCCTCCCCCTCTCTCTGTCTCTCTCATGAGCCTCCTCAGTCTCTCCCGTGAGCCTCAGACTGATGACATCATCACTGATGACATCAGTATGTGAGTGAATTTATGACATCAGACAGACAGAGCCCTAGCTCCCATTTATATACTGATGATGATGATGATGATGATAGATATAGTGAGACTATTATTATTTAATATATTCCTAATTCCTGATTTCTAATGAAATTAGTGTTCTGTATTTTTTTAAACACTTACTGCCTTTTATTATTCCGTACAGCACTTTGAAATGCATACGTGTGTGAATGTGTGATACAAATAAACCTGAATACACAGGCCACATGTGTGAATTTGACTCTTCAAGCATAATAAATATTTTAATTCAAAGGACATAATAGGAGGTAGGGGTATACCGATGAATCAACCAATCAATTTATATTCCTATATATCGTGATCCTGATCCGTCATTGTTAAAACGTATGATTACACCCCTGATAGGAGGCTGTGCCTTTCATTTCTCTCCCTTTAACATCATTGGTGCAGCAGTGTTGTCAGACAATCTCGAGTTCTGCCTGTTAATAAATCTCATGCTGTTACAAAACTGAAACGCCACCAAAAACACCTGCCATACTCTTATAGGAGCCATTAGTGTGTCCTTGTTACTTAGTGAATTTATCTAGCATACTTTATTGTTTTTAATCTGATATTTGTCCACACAGTTACAGCTGTAAACACTCAGTTTCCCCCCTTCTTTCGTATGCACCAGGTTATGAGTCTTCTGAGACTCTGGTTATGAATTCTGAGTCTTATGGGTCTTGGGTGGTTATGTCATGTCCAGTCTGCATGATGTGAGTGACTGTGTTAAAGTTGCAGAAAAAGTACAAACAGTAGTGGGCTAAGGCTAAACTAAGCTAAGCTTCCTCCTCCTCAGAGGACAAGTGAAGAAGAACCTTTAACTACAGACACGTAAACAGAAACCATCATTATCATCATTATTATACTGTATCATTATTACCATTTGTTTCAGCTAATCTGCTGAAGTCACTGACCTTCCACAGGCTCCAGGCAGCAGATCTCTGTTGCTTCTGTTCCAGTTCCGCCATCCTCAAGCTCCATAACAGTATCACTTCCGGTTTGATTTTCCAAAATAAAAGCACGTTTTCTACACTTCTTTGCATTTTTGCAGGACTGCAACCTGACTGCAACACAAACTTTAGGTGCATACCGCCACCTACAGGAGTATGCAGAACAGGATCAAGTTTACATTAGTCTCTGAAAATAACTAACTACATAACTAAATAGATGAAGGAATACATAAATAAATAAATAAATAAATAAATAAATAAATAAATAAATAAATAAATAAATAAATAAATAAATAAATAAATAAATAAAAAGTTTAAAATAAGAAACTATATTCTATTGAACAATCAGACATATTTATTTGTTATTGTTTGTCCATTTATTCCTATATAGGCCTTTCTCACCCTTTGTTGCAAGCTTTCCCTTTCTCCATTATATTTGACCTAATGCATTATTACGTGTTGAGCATTTTCACCTAATGCACACCTTCTTGTGCTACTGTGCTACTTTTCCCAATAGAAATAATCTTATTTAAACCAGTGATCAAATCTTAATCTGATAGAACAGCCACCACAAGGGTGTAGGTTTGATTTGGAAAGTAGTGGGGACACACATTTGGAGGTCGGTCCTCCCACAGATTTTTTTTCTCATAATTCTACACAATACTATAGTCCTTTATTGAACACAATAAAAGGTGATGAATTATTGTCGCTCTCTCTCTGTCTGCCTTTAAAGGAGGTGGGAACAAAGCGACCAAACACAAATAGAACTATTTCTCATCCAGTGGGAACATGACAGACCCTTTGTACAGCCAATTTGATTTAAAACTAAGTTATTTCACTCCACCCCTCCCTACCAGAACATTATGATTACACGTATATGATGGCCACCCCCATGCTCAATTATGTCTCATACGTCTCTAGTTTGTGGTTGTAGTTTCATGAGGCTGTGATCATCCTAGAGGTCACAATACATTATTTTGTACAGTAAGGTCAAGTTTTGAAAAATGGTCTCACTACAATGAAATGGCTACTAAGGTGACACACATCATCACACATTAATACAATTGGGCTAATTGAATCCACAAGAGTCTAAGCTTGTCAGTCATATCCAATTGATGCAATTCCAAGACAGTTTAGGGACCTAGTATGCAGACATATTCAAATAGAATAGGCAAAAATAACACATTTACACTGCATATAAAAAAAATGTTGGCCAAAAACTGCATGGGGTTAGCATATCTTGAGGTCAGAGGTCAACAAACGGCTTCCCGACAAGCTAGCATGATATGGTTGGTACCAATGGATGCAGTAGGTCTTGTAGTTTCATATCATACCAGTAGACTCTACTGGTATGATATGAAACTCTACTGAGTAGAGTATCTTCACTCTGGCTTTCAAAATGAGCTCGCTAGTCGCTAAGACTCTGAAAGCCAATAATGTCAGCCGCGGATGTCCAAATAGTGGTGGTGACAATTTTACTGTGTAGGTAAACAGAAAAATGGAGGGACATGTCCCCACTGTCCCCACCATAAATTCCCCCTTCAGGACAAAAGCTGGTAAACTATTCTGAAAACAAAGGGGAGCTGGGTTTACCTCTGTTACATCTGGATACTTTGCTGTCTTCCACATCACATCATTTATTATCAAACTGATGCATATAATTCAGAGAAATGTATCCAATGAGACGTGGTTGACTTGGTTTTGTTAATATTTTAATATAAGAATGTACAAAATGTTACCAGAGATCGTACTTTCAACATAACACAGCTCATCTGAGAACCAAGAAAACTCTGAAACCTGAATCGGGACTTTCTATAGGGAGAGAACATCATTAGAGGAAAACATATACAACTTTAAAACTGGACAAAGTGAGTTCATATTTACAGTTTATCTCATTCACATGAAATAAATATGAGCCATAAATAAAATACAGCGTGTTACTGAAAAACCGGAAGAAACAGCCATCTAAATGTTCATTTGGTTGATTAATTTGTTAATGAAAACAGACTGAATGACATTAATCCATTCAAATAAACATTATAATCAGGGGGTGATTTGTTTAGGACACTTTAATGCAATAACCACTTTATCTGACATAGCAATTCTGATCAGTAAGTTAATGTAGTGTTGCTTTTCTCTGCAAGTGACTTAAAGAGGAAGTAAAGCCCACCCACATCTTTGGATAACATAATAACAATACAGACAGAGGCAAGTGTCTAATTTCAAGACAGTGTTTCAAGAAAACTCCTGAATCAATTCAAACAGTATTGAAAACAAGACAAGAAAACCAGAAATCACTTCCTGATTATAATCACATAATAACAGACATGTGACCTGCAGCATAATGAGAAAGACAAAAGACATGACAAAGCAAAACACATTTTGAACACATTGCAGATGTGTTTTCTCATCACAAGACATTGATTTCCTTATCAATTGACACCAAACATATCATCCCACATTAGAGTTGTAGTTCTACAAACAGTTCTGAAACAGAAACAATCTGATTGGTTGAGTTCAACCTTAGTGGGCGGAGCCAAATCACTTTTTCAATTGTACCAGCCAGGCAATGAGAATGAATAGCTAATATCGTTCATTTTATTATTAGCCTACAACAGAACTATTACCTAGCTATAGGCTAGTATGGTTAGTTTGCACTTGAAGGCAGCCAGGCTAACTAGGTAACCTAGACCAGTGGTTCTCAAAGTGGGGTCAGTGCACTGCCAGGAGTCCTTGAGGGGGTTCCAATGGATCCCCAGCAAAAAGGGGAATAATTTATTTTCACTGTAATTCCATCCATAAGGAGCACAATGACACAATGCTCATGGGGTTCATACGCTTTCTGTAATAAAAAAAAATCTAAAAGCAAACATCTTAGCAGATGGGGGACCCTGGGACAAAAATAGAAAAATATTAACATTTATTGGTAATCTATAACCTACCACCACCTGGCATTTTGGGCACAAGCCCTTCTTCTTGTTGTGCCCTAAACGTCACACGTGGAGCGATAGGCTACCGAAATGTTCATGAGGGATTCTATTTTTTTATTTTTGACTCGTTTTTGACCCTGTCCAGCAGAATTCATCGTTTTTGGATGTGCACACTTGTCTACTTTCTTGGACCCTGGGGCAGAATCTTATCAAATGGGGGTTTGTCGTCTAATTTGTGTCAGTTTAGGGGTCCTTGATGTGAAAAAGTTTGAAAACGGACTGTATGTATTTTTTTTCAGACACTCTTTATCACTGGGCTTCAGTCTAATGTTACTTAACAAGAAAACAAATATTATTTGTTTGGCTCCGCCCACTGAGATTTAACTCGACCAATCAGACTGCTTCTGCCTCCAGAGCAGCTCTGAACTGTTTGTTGAAGTGAACTCCGGTCGTGCCACCACAGAGCGTTCACCTGATCCCAGACAGTCCTGCAGCTACAGTGGCTGCTTTGGACAAAATACATCTGTACATCTGGGGACTCGTATGGAAAAAAGTTCTTGGGAGCAAAGTTTTGTGCCTGTGTCCTGCTCTGATCTGATCTGTCAATCATTATCCAACGTATAAATTTGATCGCCTCATTGACACTTTTATTTCACTTTTTACTCAAAGGAATCTATGGAAAAGTTGAAGAATATTTTATAAGGGAGTTCACACAGGAACAGAACATTAGATTTGAATTCTTTGTGGCACAGATCTTCTCACAGCTGTAGGGAGAAACCACACAGAGGGTTACATTCTCCAGTTAATAAACAGCCATGAGAAAATACAATCTGTGACACAAAGAGTTAAAACATGTTGTCTGTTCCTGTTCAGTACAGCCATAGTTCCATCAAGGGAGACGCATCATGGAAGTTTAACTGTGTGTGTGCGTGTGCGTGCGTGTGCGTGTGTGTGTGTGTGTGTGTGTGTGTGTGTGTGTGTGTGTGTGTGTGTGTGTGTGTGTGTGTGTGTGTGTGTGTGTGTGTGTGTGTGTGTGTGTGTGTGTGTGTGTGTGTGTGTGTGTGTGTGTGTGTGTGTGTGTGTGTGTGTGTGTGTGTGTGTGTGTGTGTGTGTGTGTGTGTGTGTGTGTGTGTGTGTGTGTGTGTGTGTGTGTGTGTTAGGAGTAGAAGGTGAGGACACTCTGGTGGTTCCCTCGCACCAGCAGCAGAGGGGGCTGCAGGTCTTTGGACAGAGTCTCCAGCCAACACATGTAGAGAGAGCTGGACACCGTGCCTTTCCTTGCCAATGGCATGCTCCTGAGAGAGAGACACAGACAGACAGACAGACAGAGAGAGACAGACAGACAGGCAGACAGGCAGACAGACAGACAGACAGACAGACAGACAGACAGACAGACAGACAGACAGACAGACAAACAAACAGAGATTGTCTTAAAACATAAATAGAACTATGCCAAGATTTACATTGTTCTAAGTAAATAGTCGGTGTTCCCCTTACAACCATAACAACATCCAAAACAATGACTAGACTTTTTTTTTTTTTTACTACAGTGATTCTTTTTTTAACCAATCAAATTTAAGATAGAAGAAAGAAGGGGCGGAGCCTTCAGTAGCTGAGGAATACAAAGTGATGTCGCTGCAGTGTCACCGCATGAGCAACAATGTATCCTTATTGGAGCTGCAACCATTCATCCATCACAGTTAGTCGTCAACTATTAAATTAATTATCAGCTATTTTAATCATCTTTTGAGTAATTTTTAAAATATGTGTTTCAAGATTAATATAAAATACTCATTGAATAATAATTTGTGTCTGATGGTCCCCCCCCCCCCCCCAACACACACACACACACAAAAAGGTTAAAATATCGTGTTAAAATGACTTGCCCTCCTTCTGCCTAATTAAAAAAAATCTAAAGTAACCAATCAGGGTGATCTAGAACCTAACTAGCCAATCACAGCATACAACACGGGCTTTCAACACAATAGGCTGGTTTGAGTTGACTGCTGCCTCGCCTGGAAAGCAGACGAGAGCAGGCGAGCGCAGTCAGGTGAGGCGTCAACAAGTCGAACACCCCCGACTGCACACTCACTGCTGCTTTTCTTCTTCTACAGTTTTGCTTAACAGCGCTTTGTAAACAAATTAAAACATGGTGAATCTCTTTCTCGTACGGGTGTAACGGTAAAAGCTGTGCCCACGGGCGCGTTTGACCGGATGGGGAAACCAAATCATTATGGGGTTCATAGTTGAGTGGGTGGAGGTGAGTTGAAGGTGACTTGGAGGTGAATTGGAGGTGAATTGAAGGTCAGTTAAGGTGAGTTGGAGGTGAGTTGAAGGTGAGTTGGAAGTAAGTTGAAGGTGAGTTGGAAGTGAGTTGAAGGTGAGTTGGCAGTGAGTTGAAGGTGAGTTGAAGGTGAATTGAAGATTAGTTGAAGATTAGTTAAAGGTGAGACTTACATGACGATGAGCTTGGCGGTGCTGGAGTGTTCCTTCAGCAGCTCGTTCAACCGGATCTGACGGTTCGTCTGAAAGTCACACATCATCATCAGCATCAGCATCAAACCTAATCTTCATCATCTCCCTTCTACACACTGCAGGGATTCAAGTTTTGCAAGGATCACCTCCCCCCCCCCCCCTCCATCTGTGAAAGCAAATTGTGTGTTTCTTGTTGTACTACTAATTTCAGCCACAAGAGCGCACCACTATCCCATGTTCTAAATAGAGAGCCAAAGTGAAACGTCACTTCCTGCTTTCTCCCTGTACCAGCGCTGAAAAAATATGAATGGCGATGGACGGAGAATACGGTTACTTTTTTTGATCCCGTTTGAATTGTGCCACGAGGTGCCAACGCTAATTTTGTCAATTTAAAATGTAACTTTGCATGTCAAGAAAGTCAGTTTGTCGCCAAACTGTTGCACTAGAAGTTATTAATCAGAAAAACTACATACACTGTCGCCTAAGTGACGTCACTTTCTCTACCGGCAAAGCTGAAGACCGGCGACATGCCACGAGCTTCCACGAGCTATGTAGTTTTTATACGAAACCCCTACCTTTCAGTTTGACGACAAACTGTGACTTTCTTGACATGCAAAGTTATGTTTTAAATTGACAAAATTAGCATTGGCACCCCGTGGCACAATTCAAACGGGATCCAAAAAGTAACCTTATTCTCCGTCCACCGTCATTCATATTTTTCGCAGCGCTGGTACAGGGAGAAAGCAGGAAATTACGTTTCACTTTGGCTCTCTATAGGACTAAACAAAGCTTTAATGTTTTCTTCCAATCTTTAGAACATGTGCACCCTTGTGGCTGAAATGAGTATTACAAGAACAAAAAAATTAGAAATGAGCCTTGAAAAAAGAAGAAAAAAAGGACTGACATCACATCACAGAGAGGCTGACATCACATCACAGAGAGGCTGACATCACTGACCTTGGCCTTGTAGAGCTCCAGCTCGTTGTCGGTGATCCTCCAGGGCTCCTGGGCCTTCAGCCGCTCAGCTGCCTCCTGCTCCATGTCATCTTCCTTCAGCCTGTACGGCTCCATCAGCTCCTTGAAGCTCAGCTTACTACACACACACACACACACACACACACGGGCACACGGGCACACACACACACAGACACACACACACACACGGGCGCACACACACACACACACGGGCATGGGCACACACACACACACACACGGGCGCACACACACACACACAGGCACACGGGCACACACACACACACACACACACACACACACACACACACACACCAGCTCCTTGAAGTTCAGCTTACCGCATAACACACAAATACCTGCTCAATATCCCCCTTTTTTCTTCCCAGAGTGTCTCAGTAAACTGGGCGTCAGGCTTTTAAATTCAAAGTCCCATCTGATTGGAACAACCTGCCGAATTCTCTTGTTTCTAATTGTGTTTAATTCTTTATAAATGGGTTGTTGGGTGTGGGTGGGGCTTGTGGCACGATCTGATTTCACCAAGTAACAGTTGTTACTGGACCAACATTTCCTAGGACGGGCCAGGAAACCCCGCCGCTGAACTAATTTGATTGGTCGGCGCAATTGCTTCTTCCTGAAAACGTGTGGCAAGGAAAAAGATGTGGTTAAGATTAGGCTTAGGTGTGAAAGAAGTGCAGCCCAGGGTGAGCTCGGTCCTGTGGCTTAATGGGTCAGATTCTTGCCTTTTAATCTGAGGACTGAGGTTCGATTCCCAGTTGAACCACCCATCTTTATATTAGGGTTAGACAAGTACAACAGTGTGGTTAGGGTTAGGGTTTGGGTCTGGTCGTTGTTAGATAAGAAGGTAAAGGTAAAGGTAAAGTCCCACTATGTGTGAAATTTGTTCTCCGCATTTGACCCATCCCCTGGGGGAGCGGTGAGCAGCAGCAGCGCAGCGCTCGGGAATCATATGGTGATCTAACCCTCCAACCCTTTGATGCTGAGTGCCAAGCAGGGACGCAAATGGGTCCCATTTTTATAGTCTTTGGTATGACTCGGCCGGGGATTGAACTCACGACCTCCCAGTCTCAGGGCGGACACTCAGACCACAAGGCCACTGAGCTGGAAAACCCTAACCGTAATCTTAACCACATCTTTTTTACGTGCCGCACGTTTTCAGGAAGAAACAATTGCGGCGACCAATCAAATGAGTTCGGGGTTGGGGTTTTCCCGGCCCGTACTAGGAGGAAATGTTGGTCCAAGAACAACTGTTACTTGGTGAAATCAGTTTGTGCGGGAGGCACGAGTGTGTGGGTGTTGTATTTGTATGTGTCTATCTGTTCTGTACCTGTAATGCTCTTTTGGTTTGTTGTATTGTAGATCAATACCCTTGAAAACGAGATGATTCATCTCAAGGGGTTTATCCTACAATAATGGTCATACAAATAGAGAGCCTAACGTCCCTCCCCTTCCGATGTGTGAAAAAAGTATGGTAGTCAACCGCGAGAGCTAATTGTTTCATTCCATTTCAATTGTGTGCCATGAACTACATTATATGATGTTTGTCAATTTAAAATGTATTATTATATTTAGAAATTATATTTTGTGATTGTTTTTCTCTATTGCTTTGTCTTCTACTATTGATGTGACTGCTGCGCTGCATAGTTGCACTGAGTCAAATTCCTCGTTTGTAATCTGATTACTTGCTGTGGCTATCTTGAATCTTAAAAGATAATTTTGCAAGTCAAGAAAGTTGCAGTTTGTCGCGTTGGGGTCCTGATCACCCTGTTGGGGTTTATTTCATGATAATGACCGGCTTGCTATATGTACATCATCCTGCTTATTACACGGCTACTTTCTAAAGAAAGCTAAGCTACCGTGATTATTTTATTTTTATTTTTTGCCACCGGGTGTCACGGATGAGTTAAATTGATTGATTGATATGACTGAACGTGGTCCTCCAGTCTTTTAGAATAGCGTGCATGCATAGTAACGGCCTGTTATACCTAGCAGTGGTATGTTATACAGAAAACACAGACAGTAGAATGCCGTGATTGTCCGATTAGAATCAAGTATTCAACAAAGCTCTGTGCTGCTTCCTGCTTCAGTCTCTGGACTGAACTGGCTGAACTGAGACAGGAACTAAATCAGGTTAACTGAATTAAATTCAGCACTGCTCAATATAATTAATGTATTCACTCAATCCAGTCCAACTGAATTTGACTGAACCGAACTGAAGCGACTTCCTCAGAGCTCTTACTTGTGTTTCTTGGGTTTGGTGTTGATGTCTCCCAGAACGTGGATGTCGGAGAAGTCGATCCTGAAGCGACTCAGCAGAGTGGCCATGCTGCCCACACAAAGGAGGAACACAGATCAGGGTCAGAGTTTACACACACAATCTTCTCCAGTCTGCAATGAGTTAGAATCCATAAGCTTTACTGCCTTAACCCCCATCAGTCAACCTGACGGTGCTCAGGAGAAGCAGACAGGTAAACAGGAAGTGACTCACACTCTGTGGTCTTGGAGAAGCAGACAGGTAAACAGGAAGTAACTCACACTCGGCGGTCGTGGTCGATGCGGTTGATCTTCCCTCCGATGAAGACGCGGATCCTGCAGTCGCCCCACTTCTTCTTATTGGTCAACAGGTACGGAATCAGCAGAGTCAGGCCTGGAAAACAATGAGGACATTTATATATATATAACAATGTTCCCTTTACCTTCTAACACTGAACCCACCATAGGTACCAGCACAGTGATGCGAGCTCACCTCCGTCGTCAAACAGCCACCAGACGTCGATGGTTCCTTTGCCTTGTTTCTTCTTGAACTGCTGGCTGTTCTCCAGCAGACGCTGGTCTGTCAGGCTGAGAGGAGACTTCTCTGCAGGACAGACTTTCATGAATAACAGCTAACAATGGGAACGAATAACACACCTACATGAATACCCAAACTCAATAATGTAATTCAGTTAGTCAGTGACTTTGCCTCCAAAATCAATAGAATATGAAGTCAAGGGCATAATTAATTTCAGTTTTCAGTCTGAATTTTACTAGGGTGATCATTATTGTCTACAGCTTCTTTCTTTCTTTTGTTTGTTTGTTTGTTTGTTTTTTCTTTCTTTCTGTCACCTCTCAGTATGAGCGGGCTGCTCTGGTTGCTGGTGGTTTTGGATGGGCACGAGTCAGAGTCGGAGTCCTTAGTCACCGCAACCACAACGTCCTGCACACCCACTGGCTTCTCCTGAGATGACACCAGCTCATCTGACAGACAGACAGACAGACAGACAGACATAGTAATAAACAGACAGATACAGTACAGCAGATACTGTAGATCTATATACAGATGGATAGACTGGCAGGTACAGCAGACATGTACAGGTGGATAGGCAGACCTTGTCCCTGGATGTGGGAGATGTCCAGTCCGTCCGGCAGACGGAGGATCACCACTCCAAACTGCAGGTCAAACGCATCACTGGAATAAGGAACATTCAGTTCAATTCAATTCAAAACCTTATTGTCCTGCAAAGGAAATCTGGTGTGCAGTTTAAACAACTATGCACACACAAAAATGAAGTGAGAAGATGATTGACTATTCTATGCATCATTTTACAGCATATTACAGAACAAGCTTTTATGAAAAGGAATTATTAACTTTTATATGAGGCCACATGGAGAGGATCTCCATGTAGACCATGAACTCTGAACACTGGTGTCCCTCAGGGCTCAATCCTGCTTTTCTGTGCACTAAATCCCTCGTCCTCTCATGGCTTCCACGATCCCCGCCTCCCTGCCTCCCTCCATGCCTCCCTCCCTGCCTCGCTCCCTCCCTCCCTGCCTCCCTCCCTGCCTCCCTCCCTACCTGCCTCCCTCCCTCCCTGCCTCCCTCCCTCACTCCCTGCCTCACTCCCTCACTCCCTGTCTCCCTCCCTGCCTCCCTCCCTCCCTCCCTGCCTCCCTCCCTGCCTCCCTCCCTCAGCAACACAAATTGATGGGTGCTGTTTTAAAGATATTAGTACTTGGATGTCCGTTCACCACCTCAAGCACAATGACAACATGTCTGTTTTACCATACTTACTATAATACATACTATAAATATATATACGAGCTTAATAATATCTTGAAAAGTTGGGGAAACTCCATTTCCCAATGAAAAGATTATGTTAAGGCCATGTTTCCCAAAGTAAAAATAAGTTGAGTAAAGGGTTTCTCAAATAAAAAAGGTAGGCCAACTGTGTTTCCCAAACCTGTTTGCCAAAATAGAAAGCAGGTAAACCCTCAACTCCATCCCTGTGTAAACCTGCTAGCTCTTTATTTGAGTTGGCCTGGGTTCTTACTGTATGGTGTTGACGTAGATCTCCACGTCCCTCAGGTCTCCATCACTCCAGTTGTTCTTGAAGCCCATGACCAGCGTGTTTGGCTTCAGCCGGCCCAGACCAGCGGCCTGCACACACCAGCGGGACACAGGGGGGCAACAGTCTGCTGTTTTCAACAGATTTTTTTATACAGCTGACACTCTGGATATTCTTTGTCTTTTTCTCTTGCACCGATCAATAATCCCTCTAGTCTACAGTATTCTTCTATCTATGCACATGTGAGTTCGAAAATATGAATTACCTTCCAACTGAAGACATACAACTTGACAGCACTTTGCACAGTAACAAAACAAAGCGATGAAGCATAAAAAGAGGAAAAGATAGGAACACTTTATAATAAGCTACAGTATTATGAAGCTAAAATTATGCTATTGAAACAGTGCCTCCTTGCTCTTCTACAACCATGGTGTTATATCTTCAATTGTTCTCTTCAAACAGGTGTTGTTCCAGATCAACTGAACTGGGCCAAGCTCATCTCACTATTTAAAGCTGATAATCCATCATTATTTTCCAATTACAGACCGATTTCTTTATTACCATGTCTCTCTAAAATTCTTCAACAAATAGACTAATCGAATACTTAAAGGAGAATCAGTTATTATATTGGGGAAAAAATCTCTTATGTCTCCAGTAAATTTGACAAAAATAAAAAATAAAAATTCTGTCAAGGAAAAACTTGTATCCTTTCATTTCTTATGGCAATATAGTTTGGGCAAGCACATTCACAGTCTTTCTTCCATGGTTTTATTAGAAAAACAATTATTAGATTGGTCACTAACTCTAGCTGGAATGCTCACACTGTCCCATTATTCCAAACTCTGGAGTTGTTAAACATATTTGACATCAATACATTTCAGATAGTATTGTTGTATTTCAATTTCTCAACAATTCACTTGCCCTTTTTTTGGACAGTTGCTTTGTTACTAGGTCTCTCATCCATTGTTAACTGCTGATCTTTTACACAGTCAGTTCTTCAGAATTAACTTTGGCCAGTTCTCAATCAAGTACAGAGGTCCAATCACATGGAACAGGCTTCACCCTCATTTCCTATTTTTAAGAACACACTAAATGAGGTATGATAACAAGGTATGAAAGCAGTGAAAACAATTTGTAGCAAACCCTGTACTTATTTCTTTCTTTTTCTCTGTATTTTTGTTGGTTTACCTGTTTATTTGTTTTTTCTTTTCTTTTCACAAATAGTTTTTAACTCGTACGATTGTCAGTTATTTTTTGTTTATCGTATATAGTGTTTTATTTACTTATGTTTGTTGTAAATTAGGTCAGATACTATAAACCGCCTCCTGGGTTTCATTCCTCACCTGCACAATTTTGCAATGTAACATGTTGTATTATCTTTTGTTATTTCCTTCTCTGTGTGAATAATAAATATAAACATAAACATAAAACATAAATAAGGGTACATTAATTAATACTTAATAATGACCAGGGTTTCCTACAGAGCCGCACTGCTATTGGTCCATGATCGGCGAGCTGCATGATCACTGTGACAGGTGACAGGTGAATGCATATATGTATTACTGTTGTGATTATGTACCTACTGGACTTGAGAACTTGAGTACACGTGTACTTGTACAACGGAGTGACAATACATATCTTGAATCTTTTGAATCTGTCAATCACGCCCCAAAACATAGTATGATTTATCATCTATTTCACTCTAAATGGGACCATAATTTACTAAATGAACTGTATTGAAGCTAAATGCTGTATTGAAGAAGATTTGAAACTGCATGGCGATTGAGACCAACTAAACTTATTGGGAAAGTGTTTACTGAGGTAAAAATTCAAGTGAGAAGTATAGGGTCATTTCCCCATTGACTTCTTCAGACTTCTTTTTGGAGCCGGTGGAGTCAGTCACCCCCTGCTGACCATTTGGTAGAATGCATGTGAGCTCGGCATTAGCTTCACTTTTCAGAGCCAGAGGTTGGCCCTTGGTTGAATGTGTGAGTGATTGTGAGTGATTGTACCTGCAGCAGGAACTGCGCTCCGTGCCTCAGGCTGTCGGACAGGACCGCAGTATAAAAGGCTTTGATGCGTTTCTGGTGCAGCCAGCGCTGGCAGCGGGCGTGGTCCTGAGACAGCTCCTTAAAGTTCGGCCTGCGTGAAACCTGAAACAGAGAGGAGAAGCTGGTGATGAAACATAACCTCCATGTTTCAGGATGTGAAACATCTTTGGTCATCGTCAGGTTTTGGCGTCAGTCCCTCTAATCACACCAAGAGATGTTCAACCATCACACAGGAGAGATCCATGGTAGGTTGAAGAGGAGAGGGAAGTGTTTCTCCACCACAGGAGCAGGACAGAGAGCAGCATTTGTCAACACCACTGGCATCTGCATTACATTGCTGGCTTTCATGGAGAAGCTAAGCAGGTTTGACTGTGGATACTCCTTGGATGGGAGACTGGTGCTGGAAGTGGTGTTGGAGAGCCAGTAGGAGGTGCTCTTTCCCTCTGGTCTCATGAATAATCTCCCCATTCCCAATGCCCCAGGGCAGAGACAGGGACTCTGTCCTAATAGTGAGCACTCATCTTTCGGATGAGAACGTAAACCGAGGTCATGACTCTCTGTGGCCATTAAAAGATCCCATATGCACTCTTCACAAGAGTAGGGGTGTAAACTCGGTGCCCTGGGGGGTGTAACCCCGGTGTCCTGGGGGGTGTAACCCCGGTGTCCTGGGGGGTGTAACCCCGGTGTCCTGGGGGGTGTAAACTCGGTACCCTGGGGGGTGTACCCCCGGTGCCCGACTAAATTCCCACACAGGCCTTCCTTCCATCATGGCCACCTAATAATCCCTCGTTACCTAATTGGCTCATTCAGTCCTCAACTCTCCACCGTGAAAGCTGATGTGTGGTGAGCGTTCTGGCACAAACTGGCTGCTATGCATCACCCAGGTGGATGCTGCACATTGTGGTGGGTGAGTTGAGTCCACCCCCCCTCCTGATGAGATCTAACAGTGTGAGAGGATCAGAGGGGATTTAAGAGGATGTGTTTTACTGTGATTTTACGGCTCTAAAAACCCCTTAGCCGTTGTAAAGTCTGTGTAAATCATGGCCTGCTCAGAGTGTTTTTAACAACATGTTGAAACTGTTTCCAGTTTTTGCGTGACAATGATGCCACTTGTTAAGCACATACTCTCACTGCCAGAAGGGGGAGACAAAAGTCACGCACTATAGCTTTAAATGTCAGCTGATCTGTACTCACACTCCTGACGTGACCGCAGACCATGAGGCCCTGGTTCTTGGTGAAGGAATGAACCAGGTGAAGCAGAGCGGGGCGAGAGTTTGGATATCCAGTCAGCACCAAACACTGCGGTCTGCAAGAATGGATTATACATAGTCAGAATTATGACAGTTATTTGATAGGGTTCCCACACTGTTTGACGTCAAATTTAGTTACTTTTTTCAAAACTGTATGCCAACATCTCATCCGCTATTCTGTATCTCCTTGTTCCAATGCTTCACTGAAACTTTAGCTGCTTAGGAAGTTAAATATTCAAACCCAAGATTTCTTTTTTTTTTTTTTGCTGCTCCATTACCTACATCAAACGTAATAAAAATAATCATAATAATAATCATCTTGATGCCTCGTGCTTCATTTCATACACATTTCCTGTTATATAGCCTGCCATGATTGGTGTCTTTGGAAACGTTGGGATCTGGAATATAATTAAAAATAACGTTTAAATGAATCTTGGCTGTGCAACATGTTTGTAATAATGATCGTCCTGCATGAGGGACCTCAGGGTAGAATGGTTTTACTTTCAATTATTTGTATGGTGAAATCCAAGCACTCAAAACTGACAGGTTTTGTGGTAAGACATGATTACATAGATCCAAACTAAACATCATAATAAAAGTACCTACCTACGTAGCTAGCTACCTAGCTACCTAGCTATAGTCTTATGCTCTACTCTTGATCTTGTCTAATAAATTATGATGAAAACCTGCTGCAATACAAACGCACAAACATCTAACGGATGGGAAGTGTTAATGCTTGGATATTGATGAATCCGGGTGTGATACTTTACTTTCAATGCTATCACGGCTTCTGATTTTCAAAAACCTCCTGATTTTGTTATATAGTTCTGATTTCACTTGTATCACATATTTTCCCTCGCCAACATTTAGTCAAAATTTGGAGCATTATTTAACCCCCTTCCTGACAAGCTAGCATGTCACAGTTGATACCAGTGGACGCCTTAGCTCTTCTAGTTTCATATGATATCAGGACCTAGCCTAGGCACTAGCCTTAAAATGAGCCCGCTACAGCCTCTGAAAGACAGTGATATCACACTGCATGACAAACCTGCTTCCCGGGCAAGTAAATGACCACATACAAACTCAATATGCGGACACTATGTGGTACTTTCCCCCACTTTGCCACAAAGTGCCACAAAGACCTGCAAAGTGGATCTGTTTGCAGTTGTGCAAAGTCCCGGAAAGTAGGTTTTTCATGAGCCGCGGACAAAAAGCCCCCCCCCCCGCCTGCACTGCAGAGATGATAATTACAAGGATTTTACTGTATAAATAATATTGACAGTTGGGATAGCAGATCATCACCAAACAGTGCACTCTACAGGAGAGGAATATACACAAAGTGGGACTGGAACCTCTAACCCAGTTCAGTGTTAGTGCCTTGCTCTAAACCCTCACCTGAAGTTTTTCACATGGTCTTCCACTCCGGTGAGGTGCAGCGTGTGAGTCAGAGCCTGGTTGTAGATCAGAGCCTGAGTGGACGAACCCCAGTTCACATCTACAGGAAACAAAACAAAAGAACACACACACGCATGCATGCACGCACGCGCGCGCGCACACACACACACACACACACACACACACACACACACACACACACACACACACACACACACACACACACACACACATGCATGCACACAAAATAATATATCATATTATTAATAACAATTAACATTAATAACAACAATGGTTTCAGCTGCCACCTGTGAGGCTGTTTTAAATGGATTAAAAGTACCAATTATTTTGAAATCCACACGGCTGCTTGGAAGGCAGTTATTCAAAGGGGAGATTTTTTTTTGCACTATTCCGACTGGATTAAGTAACATAAAATTAAGGTCTCATCATATGATTGGTTAGGGAATATGGAATTCCCCCTGGGGGGTCCTCTCATAGAAATTGGTTAAACAGAGGACAATATCAGACTGCACTAAAATGCAGTCTGATATCAGACTAATGTGACCAGAAAGGTATCACAACCTATCCACTCACATTGTAAAGCGCTAAAAGTGGATTACAGCGTCCACACATGGCAAGCACATAGAAAGAACAGCTGATAGCACAGAATAAGAGACCTGTGTGTGTGTGTGTGTGTATGTGTGTGTGTGTGTGTGTGTGTGTGTGTGTGTGCGTGCGTGCGTGCGTTGGTGTGTGTGTGTGTGCGTGCGTGTGTGTGTGTGTGTGTGTATGTGTGTACCAGGCTTCATGTAGCTGACGTAGATGTAGAGAGCGAGCACGATGAGCAGGGTGACCAGCGCCGCCCACCAGTTGATGACAAACATGACCACGCAGCACAGCACCGCCCCCGCCAGAGACACCCACTTGTTGTAGTACTTGAAGCTGGGGCGCCACCCTGTGGTGACACACAGGGACATGATGTGATTTAAAGAGAAAAAGAGTCAACACCCAATTGACGAATTCTCCCTGCTGTCCCAGTCGTTGCTTCACCCCCTCTGCCGATCTGGGGAGAGTTGTAGACTAGCACATGCTTCCTCCAATACATGTGCAGTCGCCAGCCGCTTCTTTTTAGCTGACAGCGTGGAGTTTCACCAGCAGGACGTAGTGCGTGGGAGGATGACACTATTCCCGTCAGTCCCCCTCCCCCCCGAACAGGCGCCCCAACTGACCAGAGGAGGCACTAGTGCAGCGATCAGGACACATACCCTATTAATAATATTAATTATATATAATAATATATAATATTATTATATATAATAGGTTATTATATAGCTCCCCACCCGTAGACACAGCACAGCACTCTCTCCCTGCACTGGGAGAGAGTCTGGCTGGTAATGCCTCCACTCTGGGATAGCGGGAGAAAAGGCTCTGTTTACCTTTACAACCATGCATCCACCGAAAGTACCGAGCAGGCCTGCTTTATTGCACAATCCAAATCTTCGTCAAAACTCCACATTTTCAGCGTGTAGCAACGAGCTAGCGTTCCTGTTGCTTCACAGCGGTGCAGAGGCATTTCAGATCAACAGATTTGACACGCAGGGAGTGGAAAGGGATTTTCTTCCGCTGACGACTGAAATGGTCGGTACCAATGTCAGAGCTTATACCAGCAGCGTGCTTCTGTGAAGTCAGAGTAAGCCAGAGGTAACACGGGGCCTCGAACCTGCAACCCTCGTGTTGGTAGGCAGAAAATCTACCGCTGCACTTCTCGGACACCTCACACATTTCTTTTTGACTTGGAGAATACAGTCTACCCTTGTTTTTTTATTAACAAATCCTGTCTTTGTCATCTCAAATGGATGTGAACGTATTTCTACAAACATTGCTGCATGTAGTAGGAATGAGAGTGATGTCACATCGTTTTACCTGGAGAGTTGGCCAGAGAGTGATGTCACATCCTGTTTTACCTGGAGAGTTGTCCAGAGAGTGATGTCACATCCTGTTTTACCTGGAGAGTTGGCCAGAGTGATGTCACATCCTGTTTTACCTGGAGAGTTGGCCAGAGAGTGATGTCACATCCTGTTTTACCTGGAGAGTTGGCCAGAGAGTGATGTCACATCCTGTTTTACCTGGAGAGTTGGCCAGAGAGTGATGTCACATCCTGTTTTACCTGGAGAGTTGGCCAGAGAGTGATGTCACATCCTGTTTTACCTGGAGAGTTGGCCAGAGAGTGATGTCACATCCTGTTTTACCTGGAGAGTTGGCCAGAGAGGCGTGGAAGACGGAGAAGTTGATGAGAGCGTAGGAGGCCAGGAAGAAGTTGGAGATGATGGGAGCGATGACGTTCAACTCCGCTGAGAGAGAGAGAGAGAGAGAGAGAGAGAGGGGGGAGAGAGAGAGAGAGAGAGAGAGAGAGAGGGAGAGAGAGAGAGAGAGAGAGAGAGAGAGAGAGAGAGAGAGAGAGAGGGGTGAATTTCAGTTAGCTTGAGAAACAGCCAGGATAAATACTTTTTACTATTATACCGGCTTATTACATTTCAGAGCATGTACTTCTTTTTTTACTTTTATTTGAGTAAAAAAGTTGAAGTAAAGTATCAATAAATATGTCAGTATTTTTTTAAGTAAGTCACTGGAAGTCACTGGAGATAAGAGCGTGTGAGGCGTACAGCTAATGAGTACAGCAGAGTGTGATGAGTACAGTAGAGTGTGATGAGTACAGTAGAGTGTGATGAGTACAGCAGCAGAGTGTGATGAGTACAGTAGCAGAGTGTGATGAGTACAGCAGCAGAGTGTGATGAGTACAGCAGCAGAGTGTGATGAGTACAGCAGCAGAGTGTGATGAGTACAGCAGAGTGTGATGAGTACAGCAGAGTGTGATGAGTACAGCAGAGTGTGATGAGTACAGTAGAGTGTGATGAGTACAGTAGAGTGTGATGAGTACAGTAGAGTGTGATGAGTACAGCAGCAGAGTGTGATGAGTACAGCAGAGTGTGATGAGTACAGCAGCAGAGTGTGATGAGTACAGCAGAGTGTGATGAGTACAGTAGAGTGTGATGAGTACAGCAGAGTGTGATGAGTACAGTAGAGTGTGATGAGTACAGTAGCAGAGTGTGATGAGTACAGCAGCAGAGTGTGATGAGTACAGTAGAGTGTGATGAGTACAGTAGCAGAGTGTGATGAGTACAGCAGTAGAGTGTGATGAGTACAGCAGCAGAGTGTGATGAGTACAGTAGCAGAGTGTGATGAGTACAGCAGCAGAGTGTGATGAGTACAGCAGAGTGTGATGAGTACAGCAGTAGAGTGTGATGAGTACAGTAGCAGAGAGGCCATTTACACCTGGCATTAACATGCGTTTTCTGCCATCAGATTGCAATCCGATTGTATTTTATCACTTGAAAGTACAGGTGTAAACACCCCCAAAACGCATTGAAGAAGGATTGCAATCTGATCGGCCAAACCACCTCCGGAGGTGGTCAGGGACGCATTATGACAACATTTAACACAAGTGTAAATGCAATGCGTCCTCTCAAAACGCATTCAGCAACATACGGAAATACACCGCACCGGTGTGTGCCCTCATCTCGCCGCTGTGTCAAATGCGCACACACACAGGCAGCCTGTCACGGACCGGCTAAAAATTCTCTTTCTCCCCCCCCCCCGCTCCGCTTTTGCACAACACTCTCTTTCTGCTAGGTAGCGTTGCTTCAAAGTTTTGCTGCGGAGCGGAGGTTTTGCCACGGCTTATCGAACCCTTTCTCCCTCATTTTCCTTTCATTTTCCGCTCCTTTTCCAAAGGAGAAGTGTTGATATAAAAGATAAATTATGCTCTCAATTGTATAACGTTGTAATTTAGGATGTTACCTGAACGCAACACAGGTGGTTACAGCCAATGACATGCACGGAAAACGTATGTGTGTGTGTCTCGGACCCAGTGTCAAACAGCTCCATGGGAGAATAACCTACAGAGAAAACTGCTATATCGACACGTCTGAAAAACTACCTCATGAGAGCGCAAAAGCTTTTTGCAATATTTGGGAGGTTTTTCGAAATTTACGTGTTTGCATTACCCGATTTTTATTGCGATATTTAGATTTTGCGCATTTCTGAGGGTAATGGAAACACGGCTTACAGACAGGCCAAGGACAAGAACAAGAAAAGTGGCAGGGGCAGAGCAACGTGTCCTTTTTATAAAGAAATAGATGCAGTGCTGCGTGATCGGCCATCGTTTTGTCCAGGTGAAGGGGACGTTCACTGTGCATTTGAGCTTAACAATAACCTCTATTTCCCTGTGCATGTATGCAAACATGCATGCACACGTTCAGGGGGCGCGCGCGTTATGACGTTCGAGCTGGAGAGCAATCGGATTGCAATCTGTTCACCCAAAACGCATGTTAGTGCCAGGTGTAAATGGAATCAGGCTGAAGTGATAAAATACAATCGGATTGCAATCTGATGGCAGAAAACGCATGTTAATGCCAGGTGTAAATGGCCTCAGAGTGTGATGAGTACAGCAGCAGAGTGTGATGAGTACAGTAGAGTGTGATGCGTACAGCAGAGTGTGATGAGTACAGTAGTAGAGTGTGATGAGTACAGTAGAGTGTGATGAGTACAGCAGCAGAGTGTGATGAGTACAGTAGAGTGTGATGAGTACAGTAGAGTGTGATGAGTACAGCAGTAGAGTGTGATGAGTACAGCAGTAGAGTGTGATGAGTACAGCAGTAGAGTGTGATGAGTACAGTAGAGTGTGATGAGTACAGAGTGTGATGAGTACAGTAGAGTGTGATGAGTACAGCAGAGTGTGATGAGTACAGTAGAGTGTGATGAGTACAGTAGAGTGTGATGAGTACAGCAGAGTGTGATGAGTACAGCAGCAGAGTGTGATGAGTACAGCAGCAGAGTGTGATGAGTACAGTAGAGTGTGATGAGTACAGCAGAGTGTGATGAGTACAGCAGAGTGTGATGAGTACAGAGTGTGATGAGTACAGCAGCAGAGTGTGATGAGTACAGTAGAGTGTGATGAGTACAGCAGAGTGTGATGAGTACAGTAGAGTGTGATGAGTACAGAGTGTGATGAGTACAGCAGCAGAGTGTGATGAGTACAGCGGCAGAGTGTGATGAGTACAGCAGCAGAGTGTGATGAGTACAGAGTGTGATGAGTACAGCAGCAGAGTGTGATGAGTACAGCAGAGTGTGATGAGTACAGCAGCAGAGTGTGATGAGTACAGTAGAGTGTGATGAGTACAGCAGCAGAGTGTGATGAGTACAGAGTGTGATGAGTACAGCAGCAGAGTGTGATGAGTACAGTAGAGTGTGATGAGTACAGAGTGTGATGAGTACAGAGTGTGATGAGTACAGCAGAGTGTGATGAGTACAGCAGCAGAGTGTGATGAGTACAGTAGCAGCAACCTACCAATGAGGATGAAGGCGAGGCCGATGAAGAAGGTCAGGACGTAACCACGCAGAGGCTCGTTGTTTTTCCCATAACCCTTTGCAAACATGCCCAGACCCGGGTAGATGTTGTCCTTACACAGAGCCTGCAAGCACAACAGCATTCATCCATTCATCCATTCATATCCTTATTCAGCTTGTTCATTTGTTCATTCATTTCTTCCTTTTCCTTTCTAATTGGGATTGGTCATTTTGTAGTCAGGATTTTGTTTTTTTGTTTTTTAAACAATCTGGACCTTATTTTCAGTTTGGTTATCCTGGTCACCCAGAACCAAAATCTGAAAACGATTCAGTATAGAGCTAGAACGTGCTGCACAACGGCCTGGAACAGAGGCTGATAGGGTGATGTGCTATCCGAGAATTTACGTCCTTTAAATAGCTTATTTTCTGCCACGCAGCGGCTCATACCGTTATTATATCATAGAGACAATGAGATGATGAGCGCTGTATTTACCTTGCTGCAGCCGTCTTCACCCTGTCTCTGTTTGCTGTCTGTCACATTGGTACCCAGCAAGCAAGATTACGTCATGATGATGTAATGACGTCTTTCAGTGACGTCCAGGATGTGGCCAAATCACAGCCGATATGGGGATGATTTAGGATGCCAGGACGTCGAGCTGACGTCGAAATATGACGTTAGCATCAGTTATTCTGCTATGTGCACAGTGTGTTTTCAGCAGCTTTATATGTCCAGATTAATAATTTATGCAAGATTTTCAAAAAATAAAATAGCACTCCAACTGGGATTTGAACCCAGGTCTCTAGTGTAGCAACACACTACTTTGCCACTGCACTATCTGCTTGCTGAAATCAACAGTGGCACGTTGAACTAATATATGGTAGCATTTCAAAACATGGATTTCCCTTGTTCTTTCAACAGTGTGTGTCACATCAAACCGTGGTGTCGGAACAGTTAAAAAAACGAAATGTAATTATTTCATTCAAACCTTAATCTTGAAGAATCATTGAGGTTTCCCCCAAATGTTACACGTGTTGTATGTCTCCAGCTGATTAACGTTGCTTACCCAGCGCTCCTGCACACTACAGCACAGGCTAGACACAAATATACTGTAGGCTACATATTATGGCATACATGTGTTTTTTATTTAAAGAGTGCGCGTCAAGTCTTTGTGGATCAAACATCGTGACCGTCGATCACAACAATTTAACAACCAAATAAAGTGTCGATCAAATATTCAACAACAAAACAAAGACACATGCATTAAGCTGTTGGTCACAATTTGGATAAGAATGGACAAAATAATACTATAAGAGTGGATAAAAAAACATGTGATTTTACTTTGATTACAACCATTTATTTTTGCTCCTGGAGATTTCAGTGGCAAAGTATTTTACTCTGTGATTGAAATAGGCTGATATTCTGGGCCAGAAGATATGACTTGATCTAGGTTCTCTCGATTGGTCCCGGTCCGTCCGTGCTTGCTGGGTAACTCCCATTGCCTCCGCTTCTCAGTTTGTAATCCATATGACGTTAGTCTGGCTGAAATAAATACGGGCAGCCATCGCATTCAAATGCATCGTCCATATTATTGAAATCAGATAAATATCCACGGTGTTTACTCCACATGAAACATGGCGGCTTGATCCACTGCAGATGAACTCTCAACTCTCAACTGATGTGAAACTCTCGTGGGACTTGGTTACACAGTCAATAGATTAGATTAGATACATTTATGTCAAGATCATATAATAAGGAGATGAGCCGCTGTGTGGCAGAAAATGGGTGACCAGGATAACATCAACCAAACTGAAAATAAGGTCCAGGTTGTAAAAAACCGGAATTCTCCTTTAATCGTCTGCTAGTTTATTCATTCATTTAGGCTACTCATTCAGATTGATTTATAATGATGAATGAATTAATCTGTGTGTGTGTGTGTGCGTGTGTGTGTGTGAGTGTGTGTGTGTGTGTGTGTGTGTGTGAGTGTGAGTGTGTGTGTGTGTGTGTGTGTGTGTGTGTGTGTGTGTGTGTGTGTGTGCTTCTGACCTGAAAGACTTTGGGAGCGCTGACGAGCGAGGCTAGAGCTGACGACAGCGTGGCCGAGAAGATTCCTGCTGTGATGAGAGGACCGAACCCCGACACCAGACTCATTACCTACACACACACGCACACACGCACACACACACACACACACACACACACACACACACACACACACACATTTTAATTTCTTTATTGGATTTTCGATTAGAGACATTAATCGTATATCAAAACCCAATAGTAGCAAGAGTCAATGCAATACAATACAAGATCATGCTCACAATGTTATCTGTAGGCTATAGACATAGGCAGATCAAAAAAAAAGAAACATTAGGCTCTATGGGTATAAGTGACAGCGTCTTTTCCAAATGAAATGACTGCCAATGATGGCAGACACAGAGCAGTACTTGGCCAACTGTTTTGCAGCTTTTTTTGCCAGTCCAGCAAGTTGGAGTCCTCGCACACACATTTTATGAACATGCCCCAGGCTACCAAATATCAAGACTAAAATTTTACAATTATACCCACATGCAGAGATGGCATTTGCAAGTGTTTGATATTTTAGCCATTTATAACTGAAGCATGTATCCATGTACAAATCAAAGGAACATCCAATTTCTAAAATTAAAACAGACTTGGTGGATTCATTGATCATGACAATATCCGGAGTATTTGGACAGCTTTCAACAGTATTGTTAAATGTATTGTTAGATTGGGATGAGGCAAACCAGTTAATTTGAACAGTTTTGTTAATGTGGAATTGTGTGTGTTGTCCAGTGGCACGACGCAGTTCTTTAGCAGTCAAATCCACGATACGGTCGTGGCGTGCCGTATAGACCCCTTATACAGCTTGTCAACATTGAGCTGCGCGCGCAACTTGAAGGCAGAAAGCCGTCAGCTTTGCATTGACAGACAGCGAGAACCCCGCTGTCAGGACTGCTCTGTGCCCATCTGCAACACACAGTTATATTTTAGTTTTAAAATGCAGTTCTCGGCTTACTACCACAGCTTATCGCCTAGTGATAAGCAATGTTATGCATCGAAATTAACGTTGTTTAATGGGATATGTCTTACAGACCCACCCATACGCACTGGCGCTGTCAATTGGCCAAGCCTATGGCCAGCAATACATATCGTGCATTCCTTTATAACTGGGGATAGCGTAGATAATTATTCTGTAACTTGCAAAGATATATTGTTATGTTGATAATGCACACAACTCAATAATGACATTATGTAACGTTACTTGGTCCGTTAACTAACCGAGCGATGTTGAGCAGCCTACAGTTTCAGGCAGCTTACCTGATTATGAAGAGCACTACAAAGTCGGGCATTTTTAATGATGTCCTCGTTCCAATCAGTTCAACTCAATAATGACATTATTTAACATTACTTGGTTGTTAACTAACCGAGCGATGTGGCTGCAGCCTACTACTACAGTTTACCTGATATGAAATGAGCGAGCACTGCAAAGTCGGGCATTTTTAACGATTTCCTCTTTCGGCTTGCAACCAAAGACACTTACGGTTAGCATTAAAAGCAGTATGAGTTGACGGGATTCGGTAAAACTTTAGTCCTTGCTTTGTAGATAGTGTAACAGACTGTTCAGTGTTGTGTTGTGTTCTATTGCGTGTGTGCGAGGCTGTGTATGTTCCCTCGAGTTGCGTAGAACAGGATATGTGGGGAGAATTAGGTGAATTATAACGTTACAGCCTGGCTCTATCGTTTATTATTTTATTAACTAAGTGTGAATAGGCGGACCCGAATACTCTCCTACAATAGCTTTCCGATTCTGGCATCCCACTGCACAACACGAAGACATATCTAGCTCGAATAGTTTTCAGGCGACTGGAAAACTACTTGACAGGGCTGCGCGGAGTCTGTCTTTCTGCCTCCGTCTTGCGCATCTGACGCTGTTTGTTGTCATTGTGACGTAGGCGTATAAGGGGTCTATACAGTCCCTTGAAAGCGGGGCAGCTGTTCATAATGTGCGCAACTGATTCCGGTTGCTGATTATTGTGCAGTAGACAGTGTGAATCATGTTGTGATGGGTACCAGAGGGCAAGGTTGTATTTGGTGGGCAGAACTTGTAACCGGGCTTTTATTGTGAATTTAAGAATGGATTCATCTATTATTGAGTTGTGTAGGATGGAATGGGACACAGTATGGTCAGCGCACGGCAGGCAGGCCAGCATTCCTTGTAGCCGCAGACCAGTCCAGCGTTGCCGCTGGCGGGTTTGATGGTGTTCAATAATGTCTCGTCTGCAGTTCTGGGGATTCAGGACCTTCGTGTTGTCCTCGTCAGTGCTCAACACCGCCCGCACAGAAATGCCCGTGTCAGTGACTACAGCATCACCAACCTCCACCACACGGTCCAGTGCGTTCGCGTCGCTCCAGCTCAGGTGTATTTGAGCACTGTTACAGATGTCGTTAAGGTCGGGCCAGTCAGAGCGCACTCCAAACCCCGGGGCGCGCGTGTCCAGTTTCCCACTGGGCTTTTTCCTGAATCCCAGGAAATTGGCCTCTGTTGTTGAGTGTGGGACTTTGCGCTTTGTTAAATCCAGGAGAAGTGAAGCTCGTGCCTGTTCTCTGACGGCGGGATCATCGTTGTTTAGCATACGGAAGAGATGGTTTATTCTCGTAGCTGTATAAATCCATTCAACATTGGGGACGCCTAACCCCCCCTCGCTTCTTTTGTGAAAAATTAAATCTCTGGTTGAGTGCGTATTGAGGCCCATCCATTTCCGTACCAAATTACGGAAATGGACACATTCACATTCACAACACACACACACACACACACACACACACACACAGACACACACACACACACACACACATTTTAAATACTTTATTTGGTTCCACAAATTACATTTCATAAACAGGGAAACAAATATATCAGGGTCAATTAATACTGAGCACTTATGGATACACATAGCACCTCCTTCTCCACACTGCTAGACTGCCAATAATTGCTGAGACAGAGCAATATTTGACAGTTTGTTGGCTCTTGCTCTTGTCATTGTCTTGTCTTGAGATATCGTGTTCTCACAGGACGTGAGGTCACAGTGACCTTGAAGTTTGACCTTTGACCATCTAAATGTAATTAGTTCATCCTTGAGTCCAAGTGGATGTTTGAGCCAAATTTGAAGAATTTCCCTCAAGGCGCTCCTGAGATGTTAACAAGCATGGGACGGACGGACGCCTCCGGCCATGGATGTCGCCGGCGGAGGCAGAAAAACTTGGTGAGCATCATGAGTTTGATTTCTATAATCAGCCTCAACTTCAATAAAAAAAAAATCTGCTGGAACATATCTCATCACTTTCAATCTAAGTCATTTATACAAACACAAGATCTCAAGTCAAGACTTTTGAAACCTTTTCAAGTCATCAAAGCACATGTCAGGGTCAACTCCCAAGTCACCAGAACCAAAGTCGCCAGTTGCCATTACAAGAAAGTGTGCTCTGTTCCTTACACCATTGTGCACTGTTCGTTCCACCATTATTGTTTCGCCAAATTATTTGTTCATTGCTTCTGTGTCATCTGTATTATTGCTCAGTGGTGATCTGCTTCTAAAGGTCTACTCAGAAAGTTACAATAGCACAAAACAAGGCAGCCAGAATGGTCCCGGGGTTGCTCCCCTAGCTCTAGCTTAGCTGATATGCATGCCCGTCTCACATGGCTTAGTGTTGAGGAAAGATTATTTACCAACTTATATATATTTTCATCGAGTTACTCAAACTCAGACTCCTACATTTATTTTCAACAACATAATTTATAGTTCAGAAATTAAGACACACTTCAAAAGAGATCGAGAATGTAGGGAAACTGGATTGATGCAGAAGAAGGCGGTAATGCAACATTAAATTAAGGAAGCCAACTGCCATAAAACACCAAACAGAAGAAGAAGGGGGATGTAGGGAAACAGTCGATGGATGAATCCAGAAGGAGGTGGCAACATAAAGGATGCCAACTGCCATAAAACACCACAGAAGAAGAAGAACATAGCGTACACACGAGAGAGGTGTCAACTTAAGAAGACGGTGGAGCATCTCCTGATCTCATGCAGGAGGTATGAAGAGGGGAGAAGGACAATGATAACTGGACTGCAATTTTTTTAAGAGAATCACAAGACTGTAATAGAATAGTGAAACAGTGGATGGATAAATCCAGCAGAAGGCAGTAACGCAACATAAAGGATGCCAACTGCCATAAAACACCACAGAAGAAGAAGAAAAAGAAGAAGAACAGCGTACACACACAGTGGGTGTGGTACAGTGATGCACCTGAAGGAATGGCTGCTCGAGCAGAGCATGGCGACTGGCCACTCCACTATGCCAGCGACGCAGGAGACCTGGACAAACTGAGGACCCTGCTGCAGGAAGACCACTTCAGAAAGCAGATCAATAAGTGGCATGGGTGGTACGGTCTTAAGTGCACCCCTCTGGGGCTTGCAGCCAGGGAGGGTCACACTGCCTGTGTGACCACCTGATCAGCGAGGGAGTTCAGGTAAGCCTAGCTGATGAGTTTCACTACATGACTCTACTTGGCCGTGTTCCACGGTCACCTGGACTGTGTCCGGATCCTCCTGGAAGCCAGGGCAGACCCCCAACAGAAGAGGACACTGCTCAGACACCCCGGTCTACTGGGCTGCCTGGGCAGGAAGGCTGGACATACTGCAGGAACTCATCAGGTTCCATGCCGCTGTTCCTATTGACATAGACAGCGATCACACCCTCACAATGTCTCCTCTCTACATCAGCGTCGCCGCCACTACCTGGACTGCTTCCACCTGCTGCTCCACGTTCTGACCCGTGACGTGGCTTCTCGCCTGCTGAGTATGGTGTTGCGGCTTTCCCATCTCTGGTAATAACCCAATAATTACATTTGTATCTCAAATCTTTTCCTTTCTGTTTTCATTATAATATTGTTCCAGAGTCAGACTGTATTACCACACCAGGGGGAAATGATAATGAATGTAATGAAGATCGGCCGGCAATTAGACAGATGGGCAAATATGATTTTTATGTAGAAGGAAAGGATTTGATTATATTTGTTAACACTAATAAAAATATTAATTTAATTAATTTATTATAGTGGAACAAATATAACTGAATAATTTCCTTCTCCATAAGATTTTTTTTTTTGCATTCCCACTAATTTGCTGAGGCCCCCTAGTGCCCCCTGGTGGGTCCCCCATGGGGCCCGAGGCCCCACTTTGGAAACCACTGTGCCATGTCACCAACAATATCAGTGTCACTGAGCTGTGTGTGTGTGTGTGCGTGTGTGTGTGAGTGTGTGTGTGTGTGTGTGTGCATGTGTGAGTGTGTGCGTGCGTGCGTGCGTGCGTGTGTGTGTGTGTGCTCTCTCTCTCGTAACGGGACAAGCCCCGTCTTTTATTGTCACACGAACACCACAACACATGCATGCGGCCACAACACACTCATGCTGACGGTGGCCGGTGAAAAGTTTTTTTTCTTTTTTTTAAATTATAATAGATTTTTCATTTTCATTCCAACAACACATGAACAAAACAAACAGCTCAGACACATGAAAAAATAAAATAAAAAGTGCCCTTTCCTGACCATGAATGCATTTCTAATGGTGCTTTGTATGGAAATTGCCCTTTCCATGCCATCACTGAAGGCAGCATTCAAAGAGAAATGCCTTTTCCGAGCTCTCTTGGCCTTGAATGCACCATTTGTAATAGGCCTCTGCATGGAGCAGTGCTTTTCTAAACCGCCCCTGAAGGCACCAACCCAAAAACGCACGTGGCCCGTCCCCACCCACTCCAGCACTGCGCACTCCACTCAGCCAGAGCAACCATGCAGACCGACAGCAGCAGCAGAGGCGCACACAGTCTGACAGATATATCAGTCAGTCAACGTGAATCAGGTATGTATGTTTGTCAAAGTCTCATCCTAAAATTAGATATTCCTCTAAATCTGGTTAAAATCGGAATATTAAAAATGAGTTATACCCCTAAATTGCCTCAAATTTCCGCCCTCCGGATGGCGGCTGTAGTGCCCTTTTATGAATTTGAGCCCCTGCCCCTCTAATGTTCTCTGCACGTCCCTGCATCCAGGCATGTCCTTTCCTCCGGGGGGCAGGCCAGGAGCAGTGGTCGCTTTCTCGTACAGCGCCCGGGGACCAACTTCGGATGTTGTCGTCACTGGTCGGATGACGATGACGATCTGATCTTCTGCATGTTTTTAGTTGGGGGGTTATATATGGAGGAACCCCCTGGGGGAGCACGGGGAGAACATGCAAACTCCACACAGAGAGAAAGGCCCTTACAACGAGATACCCCACCTGGGCAGTGGGCACTGAGGATATTGGGGGGAACACAACCACAGCGCTCACAGTGTCCCAGGTGAGAATCGAACTCAGGACCTTCTGACTGTGAGGCGACAGCTCTACCACTGAGCCACCGTGCCCCCTGTGCGTGTGTGTGTGTGCGCGTGCGTGCGTGTATGTGTGTGTGTGTGCGTGTGTGTGTGTGTCTGTGTGTGTGTGTGTGTGTGCGTGCGTGCGTGTGTGTGCATGCGCGTGTGTGTAGGTGGTTGTGGTCAATGCTCTCATTCATGCTCAGGCTCCGGCCAGCGAGAGCCTTGTGACTCAAAACAACAGTCACTATTATCTCTGCTGCTCTTTGTTTGGGAATAGCGCCGTCACACACACACACACACACACACACACACACACACACACACACACACACACACACACACACACACACACACACACACACACACACACACACACACACACACACACACATCGTTTGTGTTGCTGCTCATTAAAGCTCTAGTTAAAGCTCTTGTTAAAGGTCTAGTGTGTAACTTTTATATATAAATAAACATCCGTTATGTTCAGGCCAGAGCAATTTAGAGAGAGAGTGGCGTCAGCGGAGGACCACAATGCGTGACTCATTAGCCAATGAACAGCCAGGAAGGGGTCTCGCGCTACTTTTGAATGCTAAAATAAAGCTGATAATGTACAATTTGATTCTAAAAAAGAAAAAACCTTTCAAAGTACAACACAAACTGTCCATTTTGCTGCAACTTGACAGTGCTGCTTAACTTATTGAGTGCCAATGACGACAATCGTCGTCAATTGCTTTAGTGACGTAGAGTGCCAATGACGACGATTGTCGTCAATTGCGTTTTTTGACGGTGGGACGTGGATCAAAGCCTAATATATCTCCTGTAAAATTTTAGGGCATGTTGAAGGTGTATAACCTATTTTACCGACCCATTAGGTGGCGACAGTGCTCTCCAGATTAGAGGAAGGTCCGAAAACACCAGGAAAAACGCCCGTGATCAAAGAGAAACCGCTCATGCTGCAGCCAGAGCCATATAGATGGCTCTGACTTGCAGCTGATGTTGGCTGCGAACAGCAGTCAATCCGCGCACACAACTGAGCCCCTCTGCCTCTGTCTGTCTGTCTGCATAGTTTCTTCACACGATTAGCCGCCAAAAAGGCAGCACCCGACGCCGAAGGGCCAAACCTTTCCCTGCAGTCCGGTTTGGCATTTCCTTGTCGCGCTGGGAGCCGGCGCAAAAAAACGGAGCGCTCCGAAAATAGACTGGGTGCGTGAGGCTGTGTAGTGTGGGGAGGAGTTTGCAGCTGAGGGGGGGAGAGGGGGGTGGGGCACGCAGGCACCACACAACTACACCACGTCACTACATCAGAAAATATTATCTTCAGACTCAGTGAATGTGCTTGAAATGCTGCATTTCACAAAAGGCGGAATAACAGCCTATCTTCTCCGGCTCATAACTAAAGAACGGAAAATGGGATCAATAAACTTTTTTTTGCAGATGATAGAAGAGAGTCTCATCGTTCTTTGTGCGTGTTCGGTGTTTACATAGTAATATCACACAATATTCTGTAGGCCTCGAGAAATCACTGAAAACGCTCTGAAACTCTGGCACTGGGAGCGTCCGTTCTCCAAAAGTGGCTGGCACTCAATGAGTTAATCCAGGAAAAAACTGGTCCATTGGAGTGAATGGAGATGTCGCGACTCTTCTATATACACGGGCTCTGGTTCAGGCCAAACGAGTTCCCACGCTGCTGATTAACCCTATGAGCGCCACATCTCTCTGGATTCCACAGTAGACCAGAGTTTACAAACTGCTGTCTGTGGCAACCAGGCGGCATGCTCAGGTTTGGACAGATATCTCCACACTGGCCTGGGAACACCTCGGGATCACCCAGTCAGAGCTGGCTGGGGTTAACATGGCCAGGGAAAGGGACATCTGCTGGAACAGTTGAGGATGGATGGATGGAGTTGGGAAGCGGGTGTGTTCATACAAATTTTGTCTTATTTAATAAGGTCAGTAGTGTGATTGTGCGTGTGGTTACCTGGAAGTCGTTCATCAGGCCGTACTGTAGTGTGATTGTGTGTGGTTACCTGGAAGTCGTTCATCAGGCCGTACTGTAGTGTGATTGTGCGTGTGGTTACCTGGAAGTCGTTCATCAGGCCGTACTGTAGTGTGATTGTGCGTGTGGTTACCTGGAAGTCGTTCATCAGGCCGTACTGGCAGCCTCCCTCCCTGCAGATGGAGAAGTCGTATCCCAGCGTGCAGGCGGCGTCCGTGCAGTTCACCGTGTCCACCACCGTGTCGTTATGGTCGCCCGTGGCATCTCGCACTATACAGGCTCCTACGGGCCGAGAAACACAACGCACACACGCACGCACACGCACACGCGCACACACACACACAGAAACACACACACACAATCGTGTATGAACACAGTGGCAGCAATCTCCAGTTGGTACTCCTGCAGTTGAAGGCCTTTCAGCTGCCAGGCGGCTGCCACCAAAGAACTAAACTTTGTTCCACTATAAGAGAATGAAACTACTACTACACTTTTATGAAACTAATTTCAACTTTAACAAAACTTTAACAGGTTGAATTGTTTTAAAGAACATGGTGCAGGTTGAAGACCACATTGCATTAATATGTGGGAGGGACGCTGGTGGTCACGGGGATGCAAACTAGTCTCTTTTAGGTGACAGTCACCTCTTTCATCCTAACATAGGAGTGGTTTTATGTCTGTCCTCGTCCTGGTATCTGTCACCTTTTTCTTTATTTTTTTACTCTCCATTTTTACTCTTTGCATCCCTGTGTCAGCCCCAGCAGATGATTTCACAGGTGTTAAACGCCCATTTAGAATGTCACCTTTTTCTCCATACTTCTTCCCCGGGGGCCTGTATTATTATTTTTTTTACTCTTTATTTTTGCGGTATTTTCATACTAATCATGAGCCCAACATGTAAAAGAATTACCCCGCGCTTAAACTTATCTTCCGTCATGTTAAGTTAAGAGTTAAAGGAACCAGTAACATCACTGGTCCATAACTCAAATCAACTCAATAACTGTCAACTAAATGAATGCCTGCAAAACGGTTTTACTGTTAATATTACTGATTTTGTAATGACGCTGAAGTTGAAGTAAGTTAAGTTTCTGGAAGTTTGCTGCATCTGTATTATCCATTTCGATGCATACAAATACTCAGTCTGTATGTCTAAAATGTAAATCAATTGGCCAAAGAATGATTTAGGTTTCTTTTAAAAAGTGCCACAATTTCACAATGCTGTGCTTGATTCTTTTTTGCAAAAGTGTCCCTTTTTTAAATACTGTAATACAGTTGATTTCATTTCAGAATGAAACATTCAGCAGCTGCTTATTGTACTGTTACTGTACGTAAAGAAGCTAATGGCAGCGAAACCCAGCAGATCCCACAGACAGAGAGGCAGGAGCAGCAGCAGAGTAGATGTTTACCTGTGGAGAAAGCCACGGCCACGTAGGTGATTCCTGTGATGACGATGGCCAGCAGGGTTCCTTTAGGGATGGCTGACTGAGGGTCCTGAAGGGAAACAGCACATCTGTGATATCACTCTCCAGCGTCTACTCCTGATACTCCATGTCCATCTTCTAATCGAGTCTGACATTACCTCCACTCTCAGCCATTTCCACCAGGGGATCTTCCACGGGAATTCCATTTCCCCTAACCAATCACGAGAGACCAACGTATCGGCCTGAATGAACGTTAATCCAGATGGGAGAACGCAAAAAACAACAACATTGAATAAATGTCTTCAAAGCAGAGTGCCATTCGGATTTCAAAGTCAGTGGTACTTTTGATCGATTTAAAACAGCCTTGATAACAGCCTTGTCTATAGCAGCCACCATTGTTGTTATTACTCCCTTGCTCGGCTCACATGCATTTTCGACTTCGTTTTGAAGTCAACTACAGACCTGTGAAGTTTTGTAATAGCATCTTGCACGGTTTTGATGCCATATCGCGTTAGCAAAATCTGTCCACAGAAACAGACAGACATATACTGTCAACACCCTTCCCCCCGCCACACACACACACACACACTTATGGCTGCCCAGATCATTACCCGCACTAAATCATATGACCACATCGTCCTCATTCAACTCCCCATCCACTACCAGATTAACTAGAAAAACCTTCTGCTCACCTAAGCCCTACACAACCTAGCCCCACCTATCTCTCTGACCTCCTCCAGGAGTACACCCCCTCCCGCTCCCTGCTCTCTTCCTCAGCCCGCTTCCTTAGTCCTGACCGTCCCCACCTCCCGCCTCAGCACCATGGGTGCCAGGGCTTTCAGCTGCACCGCAGCCAGACTCTGGAACTCCCTGCGCCCACACATCCGACAGTCTGAAACCATAAGCACATTCAAATCCTACCTTGCACCTGTTCAACCTGGCCTAAGCACTTCCCTATACAACACACGCATGCACGCACGCACGCACGCACGCACGTGCACACACACACACACACACACACACACACACACACACACACACACACACACACACACACACACACACACACACACCATGTGTAAAAACAACAATTTTAACACATGTGAATAGATCAACTCAGGCATCATGTGTTATTTTGACCAGTGTTCACAAGAGCTCAAAGTTCAGCTCACACAGATTAAAATGAACTAGTTGAACTAGGAAAACATGTTGATCCAGGAAAGACACCAACACGGTGATATCAGGAGGTGCTATTGCCTATATCAAAACTTTTTTTTTTTACCTTTATTTATACAGGGGGAGTCTCACTGAGAGCAACACATTCATACCTGGGAGCTGACCAGTACAACCACAGTCTGATCTGCTGGCCACTGAGCAGCTCCACTGGAGCAGTTAGGGTTAAGGGCCTTGCTCAAGGGCACCTCGGTGGTGGTAATGAGGGAGGGGCAGGCGCTGCCTTTTCACTTTCCCCAGCAAGATTTATCCTGCCGGTCCCGGGGATTGAACCGACGACCTTCCGGTCACAAGCTCGCTTCTCTAACCATTGGGCCACCACTCCCCCAAACTAAAGCATACATGGCTTTATTTTCAATCTGTGTGCAGTACAAACTGTGGTAGTGCCCTCACTGCTAATAGCTTAGCGCTACAATGGCAGTATAATGGGATTTTGGCCTACTCCGGTTCAGTCACCTAAAATGCACACTCCAACAGTGTCAAAAACATGTACATGTTGTAACTCGTGTACTCACCACGTGATTAAATAATAATCCAAAGTTACACAGTTAAACAGTCATTTTCTTAGTAAATTCACACACTGAAACCTAAACAAGGAGTAACCAAACTAACAGGAGTATAACCAAAGTTACTTCCTTGTTTGCCATGTGGCGCATGCGCTGTGTGCAGTGCGCAATCGCTGTCGTGATGACTGCATGATGAGGTCATCATCTAAACAGGCCGACTCACGATGACGTCAACATGTAAATGATAAATGGACTGCATTTATATAGCACTTTTATCCAAAGCGCTTTACAATGTGCCTACATTCACCCATTCACACACCGAAGGCGGCCAGCTGCCACGCAGGGTGCTGGCACAGCCATCGGGAGCAATTCGGGGTTCAGTGTCTTGCCCAAGGGCACTTCGACATGCGGACTGGAGGAGCCGGGGATCGAACCACCAACCTTCTGGTTAGTGGACGACCCGCTCTACCTCCTGAGCCACAGCCGCCCCAGAGACGTGTGAACAAGCCGTGTAAACAAGCCGACTCACGGTGAGGTCTCCGGAGATGTTGGCTCCTGCCAGGATCCCAGTGGCAGCTGGGAAGAAGATGGCGAAGACCGAGAAGAAGGTCTCATCGTCTCTGAAGTCTGGACCCATGTTCTCTACGAGGATCGCCGCTGGTGAGGAAAGGAGAGTGAACGTTACACAGGAAAATATAGGTCTAGTTGTATGTATTTGTATAAATTACTCTACTTTGAAGAATAATTTGAGTCTGATGTGGTTTTTCCACACATAAAATTCAATTATCAACTTCTTTTCCTTTATTAAAAATTCCAGAATCTACACTATAAATATGCAGATATATTGAATTGCAAAAGTCTGACTGACTGTTGTAGCTGAAGAAGCCCTTGCGCTCCTTGCTCTCCACGGGGATGAAGGTTCCTATGAAGAAGTTGGCGATCGCTGCCAGCAGGATGATCAGCAGCACGATCTGAGCCTGAGACAGGCACGCATGCCCGCACGCGCACACGCACGCACACACACACACACACACACACACACACACACACACACACACACACACATGCAGAGAGAAAGACACACACAGAGATTACATTTATTGCTGCACTGCCCAATTTGTGCTTGTTGCCAATGAGTTAAGTCAATGAGGTTTGCTAACAATGTCAACCACCCAATGAATTATACTGATGATCCATGAGGGCAAATGTTCTCATTACAGCAGCATAGAGCAGGACTTCCACAACAGAAGATGAATGTTGTGACAGATAGGGTCACAGTCCAGTCTTACCTTGGCCTCCCACTCCATGCCAGCCACAGAGATCCCCAGCAGCAGGATGACGGTCAGAGTGCCCACGATACGAATGTCATTCAGCTCATCCGTCATCAGAGCGTCCACATCCTGGAAGCAACAGCCAATCAATACATGGATCACTGCCAGGATCAACGATAGACTGGTCCAGAGAGAGAGAGAGAGAGAGAGAGAGAGAGAGAGAGAGAGAGAGGGGGGGGGAGAGAGAGAGAGAGAGAGAGAGAGAGAGAGAGAGAGAGAGAGAGAGAGAGAGAGAGAGAGAGAGCAGGCCTAGGTTCTATGGACGGTTTTAACTTGACAACATTCTAAATTGCACCTAGCTTACTTCCTGTTGCAGTCTTTGCTAATACAATAGCTGACAGGAAATGACATAGGTTTCATGCTGTTCCCTAGCAACACAGTTCTGTGAAAATCGTCTATGGGGTGCAAGAGCATGCATTGCACCCTCAGTTTAGTATTTTGCACTCTCAGTTGAAATGTGCGTCTGTTATCTTTCAGAGCTTGTAGTGGGCTCAATTTTAAAGCCAAAGTGAAATCAAATGGAACTAGGAGACCTAAGGCATCCATTGGTACCAACCATCTCATGCTAGCTTGTTGGGAACGGGGGTAAATAGCGCTCCAAAGTTCGGCAAAAGTTTGGCAACGGAAAAACTGGCATGGCGATTTCAAAGGGGTCCGGTGACCGCTCACCTCATATCTTAATGAGAATGGGATTACAGATATGCCCAGATAATCCCATGGAGTGTTTTTTTGCATACAGTGGTATTAAATCAATAAATTGAGTATGACTGGAAAGCTGAGACTCTTGTGGATTCACTGAGCCCCATTGTCTACATGTGTGATCATGATGTTAGTCCCCATAGTAGCTATTTCATTGTAGTGAGACATTTTTTTACTTGATCTCATCTGTTCATAGGGACCATGCTTGGGACCGTAACACCTATTCATTGCTGTTGCCAGTGCACACTGTGGCTATTACAGTAGTGAAGTGTCACTAAATTCAGATGCACCCTAAGTCATTTTGTTCTGGAACCTAGTCAGATAGATAGATAGATAGATAGATAGATAGATAGATAGATAGATAGACAGACAGATAGATAGATAGATAGATAGATAGATAGATAGATAGATAGATAGATAGGTAGATAGATAGATAGATAGATAGACAGGGCTGGACTGCAATGTAATTCTACCGGTGCAATGGCCGGTGGGCCGCTCGCTAGTGGGCCGGTCAGGTTGGTGAAAATGTATTATGTATTTGAAAAAAAAAATTTTTTTTTTTTTTTTTTTTTTTTTTGGAACTGAAATGTACCCAGGCCCGGGCCCGTGTGGCCCGGGCGGTTCCGCGACCCATGATTACACCTAAAACCCCTAGACCGGGTCATAACATGTGGCTTTATAAGTAAATCCCCAACCCATGCAAGCGTGAGCGAAGCGAGCGCGAGCTCGAAAAATTGGGCCGATTCGAAATTGTGGGCCTGTCTGACACATGGCAGGTAGCTTTTTTGGTCCCAGTCCAGCCCTGTAGATAGATAGATAGATAGATAGATAGATAGATAGATAGATAGATAGATAGATAGATAGATAGAAGTGTTCCTCACGTCAAGCAGCTCGACGACCGTCTCAGCAAAGCCGACGACGTACATGGCGACAGCCACGGCGTTGGCGAAGGCGAAGATGAGACCAATGGAGCCTCCGAACTCCGGCCCCAGACTCCTGGAGATCAGGTAGTATGCTCCTCCTGGGATGCACACACACACACACACACACACACGCACACACACGCACCACACGCGCACGCACGCACGCGCGCGCACGCACACACACACACACACACACACACACACACACACACACACACACACACACACACACACACACACACACACACACACACACACACCATTTATTTTCTATTATATTAATGATAATAGTTTTATAACGTGATGTTTTATTGTCTGGTCTGTGGGGACTCGCTGTCTGGCTCGAAAACAACATTTGGTCTGCATTGACTGTTAGGAAAGATCTGTTGTTTTACTTAGGCCATTTTTACTTGTTTTTACTCTCTGGATAAACACACCATATCTCAATACTGATTATGTATTTATTTATGCATTTATGTATTTATGTATTTATTTATTTATTTATTTGTTTATTTATTTGTTTGTTTATTCATTTATTTATTTATTTATTTATTTATTTATTTATTTATTTATTTATTCATTTATTTATTTATTTTACTGTATTCTACTCCTAATCCCCAGGAGCAATAATTAAATGAGAATATCCACCTGCTTTCACTGTAGAAAAAAAAAGAAATTAAATGTGATTTGTAAATGTCTGCACTCGTTTTTGTCCACCTGTTATCTTTAGAACACCGCGGCTATGAGCCCAGTACAGGCACAGCTCTTCAGTATAACACCTGTTATCTTTAGAACACCGCGGCTATGAGCCCAGTACAGGCACAGCACTTCAGTATAACACCTGTTATCTTTAGAACACCGCGGCTATGAGCCCAGTACAGGCACAGCACTTCAGTATAACACCTGTTATCTTTAGAACACCGCGGCTATGAGCCCAGTACAGGCACAGCACTTCAGTATAACACCTGTTATCTTTAGAACACCGTGGCTATGAGCCCAGTACAGGCACAGCTCTTCAGTATAACACCTGTTATCTTTAGAACACCGCGGCTATGAGCCCAGTACAGACACAGCACTTCAGTATAACACCTGTTATCTTTAGAACACCGCGGCTATGAGCCCAGTACAGGCACAGCACTTCAGTATAACACCTGTTATCTTTAGAACACCGCGGCTATGAGCCCAGTACAGACACAGCACTTCAGTATAACACCTGTTATCTTTAGAACACCGTGGCTATGAGCCCAGTACAGACACAGCACTTCAGTATAACACCTGTTATCTTTAGAACACCGCGGTTATGAGCCCAGTACAGGCACAGCACTTCAGTAAAACACCTGTTATCTTTAGAACACCGTGGCTATGAGCCCAGTACAGGCACAGCTCTTCAGTATAACACCTGTTATCTTTAGAACACCGTGGCTATGAGCCCAGTACAGGCACAGCTCTTCAGTATAACACCTGTTATCTTTAGAACACCGCGGCTATGAGCCCAGTACAGACACAGCACTTCAGTATAACACCTGTTATCTTTAGAACACCATGGCTATGAGCCCAGTACAGGCACAGCTCTTCAGTATAACACCTGTTATCTTTAGAACACCGTGGCTATGAGCCCAGTACAGGCACAGCACTTCAGTATAACACCTGTTATCTTTAGAACACGGCGGCTATGAGCCCAGTACAGGCACAGCTCTTCAGTATAACACCTGTTATCTTTAGAACACCGTGGCTATGAGCCCAGTACAGGCACAGCTCTTCAGTATAACACCTGTTATCTTTAGAACACCGCAGCTATGAGCCCAGTACAGGCACAGTACTTCAGTATAACACCTGTTATCTTTAGAACACCGCGGCTATGAGCCCAGTACAGACACAGCTCTTCAGTATAACACCTGTTATCTTTAGAACACCGTGGCTATGAGCCCAGTACAGACACAGCTCTTCAGTATAACACCTGTTATCTTTAGAACACCGTGGCTATGAGCCCAGTACAGACACAGCTCTTCAGTATAACACCTGTTATCTTTAGAACACCGTGGCTATGAGCCCAGTACAGGCACAGCTCTTCAGTATAACACCTGTTATCTTTAGAACACCGCGGCTATGAGCCCAGTACAGACACAGCACTTCAGTATAACACCTGTTATCTTTAGAACACCGTGGCTATGAGCCCAGTACAGGCACAGCTCTTCAGTATAACACCTGTTATCTTTAGAACACCGTGGCTATGAGCCCAGTACAGACACAGCACTTCAGTATAACACCTGTTATCTTTAGAACACCGTGGCTATGAGCCCAGTACAGGCACAGCTCTTCAGTATAACACCTGTTATCTTTAGAACACCGTGGCTATGAGCCCAGTACAGGCACAGCTCTTCAGTATAACACCTGTTATCTTTAGAACACCGTGGCTATGAGCCCAGTACAGACACAGCTCTTCAGTATAACACCTGTTATCTTTAGAACACCGTGGCTATGAGCCCAGTACAGGCACAGCTCTTCAGTATAACACCTATTATCTTTAGAACACCGTGGCTATGAGCCCAGTACAGGCACAGCACTTCAGTATAACACCTGTTATCTTTAGAACACCGTGGCTATGAGCCCAGTACAGGCACAGCACTTCAGTATAACACCTGTTATCTTTAGAACACCGTGGCTATGAGCCCAGTACAGACACAGCACTTCAGTATAACACCTGTTATCTTTAGAACACCGTGGCTATGAGCCCAGTACAGGCACAGCACTTCAGTATAACACCATGGCTATGAGCCCAGTACAGACACAGCACTTCAGTATAACACCATGGCTATGAGCCCAGTACAGACACAGCACTTCAGTATAACACCTGTTATCTTTAGAACACACCGCGGCTATGAGCCCAGTACAGGCACAGCACTTCAGTATAACATGAAAAGGTCTTTAAGTCCTTGTTGACCAGTTCAAAAACCTTTTCTCACTCCTCTGCATTTTAGACATATTGGAAAGGTTTAAGTGATTTCACGCCCAAATTGGATAGATGTTATAAAACCCTCAATTCCATCCAGACTGCCTCACCTCCTCGAACAAAGCCGTTGGTCGCTATAGCGGAGGTAGACAGGCCGGTGATGGTGGTGACCAGCGTTGCCATGGCGATGATTGCAATGGTTAGACCTGTTACAAACACAAGTAAAAAAAAAAAAAAAAAAAAAAAATCAGTTTGTGCTTTATTTTGTTGCATAGTGTAATACATAATTTTGTTTTGTCACTGAATTACTGTGACTAGTCTGTGAAACCTCTAGTCAGATTAGGACTAGGAATCATCGAATAAAGTTATTGCTGCTGTTATTTGGGGATAAATGTCACCTGTGTTACATCATATCAGAATACAGCGCATCATCAGTCCTGATGGACTGCTCTGAAACACGATGTGTCAACCCTGTTACAGTACATACAACCCTGTTACAGTACATACAACCCTGTTACAGTACATACTGTTACAGTACATACAACCCTGTTACAGTACATACTGTTACAGTACATACAACCCTGATACTGTTACAGTACATACAACCATGTTACAGTACATACAACCCTGTTACAGTACATACAACCCTGTTACAGTACATACTGTTACAGTACATACAACCCTGTTACAGTACATACAACCCTGTTACAGTACATACTGTTACAGTACATACAACCCTGTTACAGTACATACAACCCTGTTGCAGTACATACAACCCTGTTACAGTACATACAACCCTGTTACAGTACATACTGTTACAGTACATACAACCCTGTTACAGTACATACAACCCTGTTACAGTACATACTGTTACAGTACATACAACCCTGTTACAGTACATACAACCCTGTTGCAGTACATACTGTTACAGCACATACAGTAGGATGGTGATACATTTATCAACTTTAGAGCAGACTGGCAATGCTCGATTGGCAACAAGCAGTTGAGCTCAACAGCACCCCACGTTTCAGACTGAAAGTCATTTCAATGAAACGAGGGACTTCTAAAAAATGTCTGATTTGAGGTTGGTGTCAGGGTTATCCTGAATACAAACCATATCAGTCATTGTCAGATCTTACAGAGCAATGTGTTTTTACAGCACCTTCAGTTTAGAGAAAGATCTTACAGAGCAATATGTTTTTACACAACCTTCAGTTTATAGAAAGGAAGCCGTTTGAAGGCACAAACATGAGACTTTAACTTTGACAGTTTCTAAGATGACACAGTAAAAATGCTTTGAACATTTAGAGTTGATAATACAGTCCTGGCTGTCCTGAACTCAAATATCACTGACGTAC
>NC_139631.1:45409904-45442404 GCF_964638095.1 Poromitra crassiceps | reverse complement strand
CTTATGTAGCCCCGCCCACTTGACCCATTGTGTCACGACTTCCTGTTCAAAACGCCGGCTCTTTTACCTGCTCAAACTAGTCTGACTCACCTGGTCAAACCTAGTTTGACTCACATTATGAGTCAGACTAGGTTTATGAGTCACAGGAAGTGTAAACACAATCAGAACTTCCGATTGTGTTTATACTTCGTGTCAGTCTCTCAAGCCAGACTGTCTCTTCTACTATTAAGGTGAATACAGTATCAGTGGTTCCCATCCTTTTTTGTCTTATGTACCCCTTGAGCTGTTTTGCCATGCCAGTTAGTACCCCTCACGGATGCCAATAATACCTACTGTTCACTCATGTGTCTCCATGATTATCCTATATTTGTTCTATTAAACATTTAATATCTAACACAACTGATTAATAGATACAAATCATTTCAATGCCCAGACATCCAGGGTGTTTGGTGCTATGGTGCTGCTGAAGATGGGCTAGAACATTGAATTATCGTCAGCTGACTTTAATTGTAATCCCCAATCTTTCCATGTACCCCCTGCAAGCTGCTCTGCTCAAGTACGCCTAGGGGTACTTGTACCCCTGTTTGTGAATAACTGCTTTATATAGTCATTTTAGTAAGGCATGATCCCCAGAATGAAAACAGAGTGTTACTTTATCGAGTTCGTCATGCAGCTCCGACAGCGATGGTCTGGTCAGCTTCTCCCCGAAGGAGGCAGCGGTCTGCCGGTAGAAGTCTATGTTGGGCACGGCGTCGATGGTGTTGTGTCCGAAGGTCCGCATGTAGTAGGTGTTGGAGTGGGATTCGGAGACATGTGACTGGCCCGTGCCCGTGGAGTGGAGACTGACCGAGTCCGGCTGACTCTTGGTGTCCCCGTAGACGTCCGGCGGGAGGCCAATGTCCATGGCGCTGCCCAGCCCGCCCGGGTCCAGGAAGCCCACCACCCGGAACCGGCCTTTGGACTCCTCCGGGGGTTTGGACCCATCGCCCGGGCCCGGGGACGCACTGGAGGCCGCCTCAGTGACGGGATCCACCTGGAAGTAAGGGTGTGAAGAAAAGATCGATACACTTGAGCATGGTGATATTATGTTTGTTTGTATGAATGTTTAATGAATAGTTTACATGCAAAGATGTGGCAGTGATTCATTTAGTGTTGTGTTGAAACTCCCCCTAGATAGCAACGTTGTATCTTCAGCCATTTGACTCTATACCGCTCCAACATAAGAACTTTTTTTTACTCAGATCCTATGCATGGTGTGTTCTTTATAGTACTCCTCAAATGATATACCTCCCTGCCCTCCCCCTGCCTCCTCCGTCTCTGCTGATGATTGTATAACCTTCTTTGCAAAGAAGATGGATTACTTCAGGTCCTCCTTCCATCCTCCAGGTACTAACAATAGTACTCCTGACTCCAAACCTCCTTCTATGCTCCCTGTCCCTGGGTTTGCTTCCTTCTCTCCCCTCTCCCCCTGAGAAGTCCTTAAACTTGTCAGGTCTAACCGAGCCACCTCCTGTCCTCTTGATCCTATCCCTTCCTCTCTTCTCCAAACCATCTACACTGACATATCTCCCTTCCTCACTATCCTTATCAATTCCTCTCTGTCCTCAGGTCTTGTTCCGGCTACTCTAAATGCTGCTAGTCAAGCCTCTGCTTAAGAAACCCTCCCTTGACCCTACTGCTATCCAGAACTCCAGATGTGTCTCTCTTCTCTCATTGCTTTCTAAAACCCCTTGAATGAGCAGCTTCCGATCAACTTTCTCTCTATCTCTCCCAGAACGCCCTGCTGAACCTTCTGCAGTAACAGAGGCCCATCACACTGCTAAGGCCTCATCCCTCTCCTCTGTCCTTGTCTGACCTGTCTGCTGTTTTTGATACAGTTAACCAGCACATCCTTCTCTCCATTCTGTCTGACCTAGATGTCTCAGGATCTGCACACTCCTGCTTTGCTTCCTATCTCAGTCTAACCACTCATACCAGGTCTTATGGAGAGGATCCCTATCCAGATCCTGCACTCTTACCACCGGTGTCCCCCAGAGCTCAGTACTGGGCCCCTTGCTATTCCTTCTCTATATCAGATCTCTTGGCCATGTGGTCTCATCTCATGGCTTCTCATCTTCTGGTCCAGCACTTGCCATCTTCCGCCTAGACTACTGCTTCTTCTGGCCGGGCTACCTGCCTCTGACATCTGGCCGCTACAGCTCATTCAGAACGCTGCAGCCCATCTGGTGTTCAACCAACCTAATTATCTTGTGTTACTCCCCTCTTCCAGGACCTTCACTGGCTTCCCATCTCGGCATGCTTCAAATTCATGACACTGGTACTGGCCTACAGGGCAGTACACCAGACAGCTCCTCTGTACCTACAATCTATGGTCAGGTTCCAAACCTGACATTGTATTGCCAGATTCTAGCCTAGTCTAATACACAGCCCTACCTTAAAGCGGCTCTGTGGGGAGCCACCGGACTTCAAGGCGGGCTTCTGTGCCGACATGTCCGGCTTGAGATGTGAAGAAACCTCCGCAGGATTGCTGATGTCCCGGGAGAGGACCGGTTACCGGGAGAGGACCGGTTACCGGGAGAGGACTGGTAAAAAAAAAAAAAACGATGCTCCAAACCCAAACAGCAGCGCGGCAGCACTGGCATTTAGCAGCGAGCAGTCAGTGGAGGAGAACTGAAGTCATCAGAAGGAGATGCAAACAGGCACATGCAGACACATTCTCTGCTCTCCTCTGCTCAACTGCTCCAGGACGCACAAAGACCTGTGCGTAATAGAGATCAAGCGTTCTCTCTCTCTCTCTCTCTCTCTCTCTCTCTGTCTCTCTCTCTCTTTGCTCCCTATTCCTCAGACACCCCCTCTACCTCCGTCCATCCATCCACGAGTTGGCGAGAGTGACGTGCGCTCACTTGGTAACTCAAATGGCCTATTGTCATCGCTCTCTCTCTCTCTCTCTCTCTCTCTCTCTCTCTGTCGCTGTCTCTCTCTCTCTCTCTCTCTCTCTCTCTCTCTCACTCTCTCTCTCTCTGTGTGTTAGAGACATCCCAGCACGTCGGGAACACGCAGAAGAGGAGTAGGTGGAAGAAGAGAGGATGGATTGGTGACCATTACGCACCAAAGTCTGGCGTGGGTTTATGCGTATTTGGCAGAGAGAGAGAGAGAGAGAGAGAGAGAGAGAAGGGGGGGAGAGACCAGAATTCAAAAAATGTTATGAAGCTGAGTAGATCAACATCAGCACCACAGTGTGTTTTCTGTCAGGTCCATCTCATTAATGTCAAGTCTCAAGTCTAAATGTAGATTACCAAGTCAAGTCTCAAGTCATAATGTCAAGTCTCAAGTTTAAATGTAGAACAGCAAGTCAAGTCACAACAAGTCCAGAGAGTGCAGTATAAATTTAATAAAGAAACTAAATACGTAGGACTTTTCAATACAATATGTTTTAAATGGGATAAAAATTTGATAAGAGCATCATGAGTTTGATTTCTATCATCAGTTTCTACTTCAATATGTTATATCATTCCATACAAATTCAAGTCTGCTGGAACAAATCTCATCACACACAAGTCATTTACACAAAATATCTCAAGTCAAAACTTTTGAAACCTTTTCAAAGGAAAATGCCAAGTCAAGTCTCAAGTTGAGTCTAAATCATGACTCCAGTCTCAAACGTCAGAAAACGTTTTCTCACAGCTGGAGAGGACTCAAGGACAGTTCAACAAGGCAGAGGCGTCCAGAGACATGTGTGCACATGCATGTGTACGTGTGCATGTGTCTGTCTATGTCTGTGTGTGTGTGCGCACGTGCGCCAGTGTGTGTGTGTGTGTGTGCGCGCGCACGCGCACGTGTGTTCTGGTGGCATAAAACAAAGGCATTTGTCATCAGCACTGCTCTCCCTGACATACTGAGGCATTCATACAGAAAGAAGCCTGGTCAGGGGAGGAGTGTGTGTGTGTGTGTGTGTGTGTGTGTGTGTGTGTGTGGCCTGCAGCAACATTAGCATAGGAAACAACAGCTCTTTCTCTGTCAGATGCTTGACACCGGACAAACCATAAAACATCACAGAAACATGAAAGTATGACCAGAACCACCACAACTTCATTCAGGTTTATCAACCTTGGAAGCTTTCTCTCTGTGTTTGGGCTGGGCAATATATGATATCAATATCGTGATAGGAGAGTATATCGGCTGTGAATGAAATGCAACAAAGCTATCATCTGTTACGGCCACCTTTGAAAAGGCTCGCTTGGAGACCAATAACATATAAAGAAGGAATCAAAGAACGAGTTTGCAAAAAAGAGAGTCTTTGTAGCTCCTTTCACAACAATACAGACACAGGTCGGTTCTTTAGAACGGGCGCTTTTATTTCTTTTGGCATCTCTGATTGTGTCCACTCCTTTCTCTCTCTTTTATGCCTTTTACGCCATGCGCCTTGCGCCGTGAGAACTCGTTGGCCGCTTGTAGTGAAACAAGGTCCTTAAATCCTTGAAAGTCTTTTGACAGTCTGCTTAGACTTCAGATGTCAACTCGTTTTACAGTCTTGAAAGCAAACAACAGCTCTAACTTAGCGAGCTAATTGACAGCTATGCAGCCGCATGGCCACACTGCAGAACATACGGTCCGTCAACAAACTCCGTCGTAGCAGCACCAAAAACAAAAATTAGTTCCGCCTTGGAAGTGAGTGTAAAACACGAAGGAACATTAGTTCCTGAACTGAAACAAATACATTTTAACTCTTTTAACCATACTTCAAATCAATTATTATTTATTTATCGATTGAAACTATTCATCTATTTATTAAATTAAATTATTATCCAACACTAATTATGTAGCATGAATTTATAGCATCTGACGTTTTCAGCATTTTAATATAGCATTTTTAGCAGCATTTACAGTCTTTATTTTTCCAACTTGTAAAGTGTAGCTCTCTAGAACAAAACCAAAATAACAAAGGGGTCAGGTGGGACAGCCAAACAAAGCAAAAGAGCGGGCACACACTGGCCGGCGGACCAGGCACCACCCTAAACTACAAAACATAACCAACTAAACTGTATAAACAAAGCCGCGAAAACGTAACCACCATACCCACCTTTCCCAAAGTAAAGAAAGGATAAATCAAAGAAAGTAAATCAAAGTATCAAAACAAACCAGACACATGCTGCTGCCACCAGCATGTTGAGGTGTTGAGCTGAGAGAGGGAGAGAGAATGACTGAAGCTGCCACTATTTATGAATGAGCTCTATGATTAGCAGATGATGATCAGCTGAGTCCAGGCATAAGCAATGCCACTGGAATGGAGAGGAGGATCAGCTGAGCCAGGCATGAGCAGCAGAGTGGGATCAGCTTAGCAACCAGGCCTTAGCAACCAGGGCAGAACAACTAAGTGGAGCAGAGAGAACAATGTTAGGAGTGAGACACATACAATAAGGGGGAGCGCATCACATCATCTAGCTACCTAAGCAGGTACCTGCTTAACTCATTCCTGGCCATATACGTCTTTAACGTCTTATCAGGAGTTTGCCTCCCAGCCAAATACGTGTTTGACGTGTTTTTGTTTTTATTAGTGCTTACAGTAGTTCAAAGACTTCCCCAGCCTCTGACATGGTATCAGGTCCCTGGCCTCAAAGCCAAGCCGACAACACATGAACAAACAACTACGCAGCTGTTGTTTTGAAATGGGGGAGGAGGAAATAACAGAAAACGGAGAAACGCTGCCTGTTGCAGAGTAGGAGAAACGCCATTGAAACGCCCCTCGGCGCGCTGCGCTGGTCGCCTTGCTGCAGGGCAGGGAACCTGGATGAGTTGTTCGTGGTAGTCAAACCCGTGACCAACATGATCGCTCCGGTTCCAGCGGTGTGGTCCCAAACCCAAGCCGGACCCCGTTCCTGTGTCCCAGCCCGAACGAGAGGAGGAGGAGGAGAACGAGGAAACCACAGAAACAGACAGGAGCCATTTTTCATAGCGCATTTGCGCCGTGCAAAGACCCGCCGGGATTAAATTGAAAGTGACTATAGGCTCTTTCAAACACAGATCACGCAAAATTGTAGTTCGGGAAGCCCGTAAAGCTTGGCAGCCTCGCCACACATTTTGTTGTTGATATATATGCATTGCCAACGATGCAGAGGCAGAGGAGGCTAGACGCTGATCTCAGACCAGTTTGGTGTTCTCCTCCTATGCTAATTTGCGGGGAGATCAATAGTGTTCCCTGGGAAGGAGGTGCGATCCAGCAGCAGCTGTGGACAGAACTCTCTCTCTCTGTGTGTGTGTGTGTGTGTGTGTGTGTGTGTGTGTGTGTGTGTGTGTGTGTGTGTGTGTGTGTGTGTGTGTGTGTGTGTGTTGATGTTACTCTACTGCTGCAAGGCTGCTTTGGATAAAAGTGTCTGCTAAATGACGAAATGTAATGTAATGTAAAGAGACACACATGGGCCCCGCACACACACACTGTACTCACTCACACTGAGTAAACTGTATTGTTGAATGTAAAAAAAGCACTTCATGTATATATATATATATATATATATATATATATATATATATATATATATATATTTTTTGTCATTTGTGTCATAACGAATAATATTTACATGTCTGATGTCAATACAGTTCAAAATAAAATAATTGAGAGCGAGTTCTGCCTGAGATTGTGTCCTTTACAAAAATGCCTTTTTCTCCAATTTCTCTTCTCAGAGGCTACGTTTACATGGACAGTTTCAATTCTCTTTAACCCAGAATTCGATCCCAATCCTCTTCAAATTTATCTTGTAAACACCTAAAGCAGAATGAAAACGGCCAATTCGATGTGAAGTCAAATTCAATGTAAGGGGGTGGTGTAGTTCGTTTCTCAATGCGATTGAAGTATTTTTCTATACATGTGAACGCTCTTTCCTCTACGATCCTCTCTAACTCACTGCAGTCTTTCTGCGCATGCCCGTTCCGGCTTTCATCGCCCGTTGATGACGCGCGCGAGGATGATGATGTACCGTAAATTCCGGACTATAAGACGCACCGGTCTATAAGCCGCACCTTCAAAGGTGACTATTTTTTTCTTCTATAAGCCGCACCGGTCTATAAGCCGCGGGTGTTTTGATGTTTAATTACCATATGTAAGGCTTCGTGCACAGAGGGGATTGTCGGGAAACAGATGGCTGTTTGGGGAAGCTCCCATTTATTAACATTTCAACAAAACAAAAGTCAGGTCACTAATCCCCAGACAAAATCACACATTGTGGTATTTTTTGTTTTTTTTACAGTGCACACAGTGTCCGCGGTGTGGTGAAAAGAGGGCAAGAGAGGAAATTAAAACAGAAGTGGATTTATAGTTAGAAAGAGTGCTAAAGAAGAGAGAATTCCGTTTTTTATTTTTTTATTTTAGTTACTCACAGTACTATTGACCAGTCCAACTCAAAAGATATTCGGCAGTTTCACTTTGAGCTCTTGTTCCGCCGCTGGGCACACAGTGTCCGCGGTGTGGTGAAAAGAGGGCAAGAGAGGAAATTAAAACAGAAGTGGATTTATAGTTAGAAAGAGTGCTAAAGATAGTCCGGTCTGGTTATGACGAGTCTCGCTGGGTACAGTACGCCAAAGCGATATCCATTGACTCGATGATGCTGTTGTATGTTGCGCGTTTCTGTTGCACCAACGCGGAGAGGTCCTGCCGGGACGAAAAAGCGCGTACCCTCCCAGGTGAGGGGCTTCTTCCCCGCAGCCTGGAGGATGAGTTGACGGTCGGGCCAGCGGAGTAGGCAGATGAAGATGGCCCTCGGTGGCAGGCCGGGGTCTGGACGTGGCCGAGGCGCCCGGTGTGCCCTGTCCACCTCTGGTGGTTTCTCGCCTTCCTTCAGGTCCAGGATGTAACACAGGATTTTGCCACAAAAGCGTCCATGTCACCAATCTCAGCTCCTCTTTTACATTGATCAGGCGAATGTTATTTCTTTTACTCCTGCTGATTAAGTCATCAACCTGCGTGTGCAGGGTTTCGATTTTGCATTTTATCCATTTTCGGACTCACTGTGTTGTTTTTGTCCTCCAGTGCGCGGATGCGCTTTTCCGCATTATAAACTCTGTTCACGGTTGCCTTAGTTTCTTTAGTGAGTGAGTGGATGGACTTCTGCACGTTTTCAAACTTGTTTTCAAGCTGCTCAAAACCTCTGAGCGATGTCGGACTTAATCGATAGTGTTTCACGGAGTAAAAGTTTAGCCCAAGCGTGTATCTCCAGCCTCCAGCAGGTGAGTCATTTCCTCATTCATGGCGTGATTGCTTCGTCTTTTTCTTTCTGCTTACCTGTGTTGTGTTATGTTATGTTATGTTGTTAAAAGAGGGCAAGAGAGGAAATTAAAACAGAAGTGGATTTATAGTTAGAAAGAGTGCTAAAAAAGAGAGATTTTTTTTTTTTTTTGGAAAAAATCCATAGATAAGACGCACCGTTATATAAGCCGCAGGGGGCAAAAAAGGCCAAAAAACGGGAAAAAAGCCGCGGCTTATAGTCCGGAATTTACGGTACATAAACCGCGACAAGATGGCGAATTCTGGTATCATCGGTCTGTTGCTACTGAAGCAGCAGTATGATAACCACTTTTTGCGGCTTATTCTTCGTCTGTTGAGGAGGAACAGGGAGATAGGAAACCGTCGAAGGATTCTAAGAAGGGAGGCAGACGACCTATCATTTGCGAACAGCAGATTGTTGATTCAACGACTGCGGTATCTCAGCCCCATACCGCATCCCAGTCGCAAGGACAGACGGATGTGGATGAAAGTGCGCAGCAAAGACTGGTGGACCCGAGTTGTGTTGACTGAGTTCACAGACGTCGAGTGGAAAGAAAACTTTCGGTTGACCCGCAGATCCTTCATGAACCTCTGTGACCTGGTGCAGGGCTTCATGTCTCCTGCTGAAGCTACCGTCCGTGCACCCATCCCTCTTCATATGCGTGTGGCCATTGTCCTGTACAGGCTTGGTAGTTGTGCCGAGTATCGCCTTGTTGCAAACCAGTTTGGTATTCACAAAGCCACGGTTAAGAAATTCACGTACATGTTTTGCAAAGGCATGGTACAAGGAGGACTATTGAAGGACATGATCAAGATGCCAAACGAAGAGGAGGCACTCGAAATAGCCAGGAGGTTCGAGGCCTCGCATCACCTTGCTCAAATATTTGGCCTGATCGATGGTAAGTAGGCTATTCCCCTTTACTTTTTGATGCATCTTATTTCTGCTCATGTGCTTCGCTGTATAGAGTTCTGTTTGAGTCGTCACACACATGCACTTGGTTCTGTAATTTGGGGCCCTGAGTTTGCAATGAAGTTTGTTTGATTATTTATTTAGGTACACACATTCCAATCCTTGCTCCTTCTGATGGCTACCGAGATTTCGTTAATCGAAAAGGCTGGACTTCCTACGTCCTCCAGGCCGTTGTGGATGACAGATTCATGTAAGTATTTTCTTCATGGGATGTTCATATTCAAAACCGGAAGTTCACTGCGTGTGACGTGTACATATGTTAATATGTTTCAAAGCGATATTCCCAGTTACATGGGCAACTGGAGGAGTTTCTCCATTTACAGATTTTTTTTGAGTATGCACATCCATTGAAAACGTATATTTACATCAGAAGAACCTGTCACTTGATGATTGAAATTATTTGTGTCTTATAGTTTCAGGAGCATCAGCTGCAAGATGCCAGGTTGTGCCCATGACTCCATGGTTTTTCAGAACTCTGACCTCTTCCGAAGAGCTCACCTGCTGCCGCAGGTAAGCGTTCAGACACCATAGCTAGTATACATGCATACATACGTGTACCGGATGTGAAATGTGCACGGTGCCTGTCCCAGGAGTGTAATGGTAGCGGTGTAGCAGAGGAAGTGAAACTTGCCCCTTGATGAGACGCCTTGGCTGGTAGGGCCAAGGAAGATCTTCTTTGGCTCTCTCGGCCAAGGCGCTTACCTCATAAACGAAAGGTTGAGGGTTCAAACCCAACCCTGGGCAAGCCCTTTTACAGGGGTTACACATGCATACTATCATCACATTTTGCACGCCTTGCTTCTCAAAATCATTAAACATGTTCACATTTAGTCTGTATTAAACTTGGGAACCAGAAATTGATTTCACAAAGGTAAAATATATATACTCTATATCTCTTTTCAGGGTATCAGGAACATCGAGGGGGAGGATGTCCAGCTGCAAATAGTAGGCGACCCTGCCTACCCACTCCTGGATTGGCTGATTAAAGGGTACCAGACATCCCCTCACCTGACTCCAGAACAGGAATCCTTCAATGTGTATCTGAGTTCTGTTCGTGTTGGGGTTGAGCAAACGTATGGTCTACTCAAGTCAAGATTTCGTGTTTTGCAAAAGAAGAGTGAATTTCACTACACATTTGCCCCATACATGATCGCTACCTGCTGTGCCCTGCACAACTACTGCCAAAAAGAGAGAGACCAGGGGAATCCCAACTGGCAGGATGAGATCGACCCTCTGCAGTATCCTCAGCCTGTCCAAGCAGCTAACAGGAATCCTCTTGCCAACAGCACCAGGGCAAGGCGGGCACTGACGCTGCATATGGTGCAACACTTCCCTCTCCGCACCGGACACTTTCATTAGCTCAACAAAGAGCTGCCACGCCAACCACAGACACATACCACACTAGCTGCCAGCACACTTCTTCAATCAAGCTCTATGGAGATAGTCACCTAGTGAACCTCATTCTGTCTTAGACTCACAGAAAAACAATGAAGTTCTTAGGAATGAACACTTTAGTTCAGCTAGTGCTAAAATATTTGTTGATAACAGATCCTTGAAAAAACACATGAGACTTCACACAGGAGAGAAACTATTTAACTGCTCAGTCTGTGGTAAAGGTTTTAGTCGTAAATCAAACTTGAAGACACACGTGATAGTCCACACAGGAGACAAGCAATTTAATTGCTCAGTCTGTGGTAAAGGAGACTTAAAAAGACACATGATAGTCCACACAGGAGATAACCAATTGAATTGCTCTCTCTGTGGCAAAGCTTTTGGTTATAACAGCGACTTGAAGAGACACATGATAGTCCACACAGGAGATAAACAATTTAATTGCTCAGTTTGTGGTAAAGGTTTTGGTCATAAAGTAAACTTGAAAAAACACATGAAAATCCACACAGGAGAGTAAACTAATTCAGGGTTCCCCTGTTCATGGAAAACCTGGAAAAGTAATGGGATTTCAAAATATTTTTTTCCAGGCCTGGAAAAGTCGTGTTATTTGTAAAATCCCTGAAAGCTTCGGAAAAGTTATGACATTTTGTTGTGTGTAATGAAATTGTTACAGCAATTTTCCTGTGGATAACCTTCCTTGTAATGTAACATAATGGCAAATGTATTCTCTGTAGCTGTTAACGTAACGCAGGTCCAATATGTGTCAATTTGAGTGCTTCACAATATTTGTATGGAAAATTCCTGTTTTAGTTCAATGGCTTCCATAATGCAGTGACACAGAAGCACTAAAAACCAATATAAATAGCAGCTGTGTCCTATTTGTCTATAGTAATAATTTCTGGTATTGATTCGGAGTCACACCTTACTTTTTTTTAAATTCAGGGTTCACTCTGGTCCTTGAAATCCTCGAAAGTTTGTGAATTTGATACAAATCATCAAGGCCTTAAAAGCTTGTGAAAATAAGCATGGGTCATTGAAATTGCTTGAATTGAAAAATGTGTATGATTTATTGAACAACCATAAATAACACAAAAATACTGCCAGTACAAATTTCAATGCAAATCTCTGAACAAGAAAGTTTCTATCAGGCAAGGCACATGAGAAAAACCTGAGTGTTTGGTGGGTTTCACATTTGTTACAGTAGCACACACATAAAACATGTTCAACTCAGAGCTTGTGTAACTAATGAGCTTCAATAATAACACTTGAAATAATAATTATAATGATTCATTCAACAACCATTAAAGACATTACAAATTAGTGCAAATCTCTGTAATACTGGTACATTCGGAGACAAAAAAAACGTTTTCTATAAAGAGTAAACAAGAGTATATTTGGAGAAATATTTTTTCTGTGAAACAAGGCAGTGTAAACAAGAGTATTTGGTGGGCAAACATTGGAACATAAACAGCAATAGTTCTCAAAACGAACATATGGGCCCCTATTCTCCCACAGGCCTTGGGCGCTAAAACGGGCCTTAAACGCAAAAAAACGTGTCTTGCGCCTGTTTTGGGACGATATCAATATGGCTTTACGCTGCCAAATGCGCTTTAGGCCGAATGGGCGTGGCGCAGTCCCAGAATGGGCCAAAGTGGGCGTGTCGGCGCTAAATACCGGCCTACTGATATCTTCCGACCTGGCGTAAATTTAGCGCCTTGCGCTTTTGAAAAGCAGGCCTATTCAGTGCAGCCAGTTGCGCGGAGCGCTCCCCTCTGGCTCTCTCCCTCCCCTCTGGCTCTCTCCTCTGTCACCCTTCTCTGTGTCACTCTCTCCCTCTCTCCTCAGTCTGACAGGCACAATACGACTGTCTCTCTCTGACTCCCTCGCTCAGACAGACACAACACACGTCCTATAGGAAATAGCAGTTATAAGTTCACTGCCTGTGAATGTCCCAGCATGCAATTGGGTACTCCATTTCGCTACTAAATAGCAACCAAATGAGGCGAAATAGATATAAAAGGTTGATCTAAAATAATGTGTAATGGTAACACAGCCTGCAATTGTAGAACATTTCAATATTGGACCAAATAAAACATCGAAATTAAAACACCACCCTAAGTGAAACATATATGTCCTCCTGGGCCTATATATATCCCTTGTCGATTAAACGTGATGAACGCGCTTCTACTGTCATGTGCTATACTGTGATGTCCGCTCCAATAACTTCGCCCTACTTCACATTTAGTTTTACAATAAAAACACATTTATGCAATGACTTTACATAATGTAGGGTATATTTATGTGCATCATTCTACCTGCAGCAGGGGAGAGAAAACAATATCGTTCTGGACAAACTTTCACCAATATAAAATGAATCTCATCATATAGGGATAGGCTATATTTTTCTAGCTGATGCCTTTAGAACATTCTTTTCACTTTGATCTTGCTAGTGTAGCGTATTTACATGCTTGCAGTATTTAAACTGCAGTTAGATTGGTTTGAGAAGCATAATAATATGGAATAATAGCCTATAATGGAGACAGACAGACTGGATGAAGGGAGGGGGGGGGGGGGGCAGAGCGCTTGGCTTTCGTCAGGTTTTGCGGGACCACTGGAATTAGAGCTAAAAAGGCAAGCGTGCGATTCGTTTATTGCACTTATCCAATGAGCATGACGGTGCATAATTTTACGCTTAAAAGGCGTGGTTGTAATGCTTTAGGCTGCGTGTAGCGCCAGCATGACGATATCAAGTGCGCTGGTCCACGCCCACTGATTTGCGCTGCGCCAGGCGCTCGGCCTAGAAACAGCGCCGATGCAACGATAGGGGCCATGGTTTTTCTCAGCCCTGAGTAAAGTGGCAGTAAAAAAAGTAAACGTAAAACAGGAATCAAGTGCAACTTCCAAGTGAAAGCAAGTTTTGGAATGTAAACATGTTCTCTTTCTCACCTAGGGAGCAGCACACACATAAAGCATGCCCAACTCAACTTGAGGCCTACTCAAAAAACTAGGTTACCTATAACTAAACTAGGATGGAGGTGAACCGATATCCTCCAAATCTTCAAGAAAAGAGTACTCAGACTCGGCTTGCGGGTTCTCATTCTGTCGCTCAGCATTTGGGGGCTCTGAATGTGGGTATTGGCGCTGGTATGGTCGCTGTGTGGGGACATTTTGAAATTGGGAGTGTTGTTGATATTGCTGGTGTGGAATGTGTGGATACGTGTGATGTGCGAATTGGGGAGGGGGACCAGGGTGTGCGGGAAGTGGTTTTGGGATAAGACGGTCCATCATCATCATCATTAGACGCTCAGTGGACCTTGCATTGCCGTCGATACTTGCCACCAGATTCTCCTCTTGTTGTTGTTGTTGAGCTTGGCGCCTCTGCTCTTGCTGCTCTCTGCGCTGTTGTTGCTCCTCGAGCCATCGGTGTTCTCTCTCCTGCATCTCCTCCACCAGCGTTTTCTGGTCCTCTGACCAGCCTCGCAGAGCCTTCTCGTATCCAGATGTGGCTTTGGCCATCTTCTTTCCTGTACAAAAAGTTTGTTTACTCAGTTAGCAGATGTTGTGGGCATGTATTCGAAATAACATGCCTGTACTTTGGGACATAGTTCTGTCAATTTGGGCCCAGAGTCTGCAACGAAGATCGTCTTTATTATATTAGTTTTAAACTTACGTTTTGTTCCTGTGGGCTGAGCACATGGGGCATCACCACCATCGTCATCTTCGGTGAAGGCACCAGGTCTACAAGCTGCCTGAGTCGAACCACCAGCCTGGTAGTCAGTGGAGGAACCAGGTCTACGAGCTGCCTGAGTCGAACTACCAGCCTGGTGGTCAGTGGAGGAACCAGGTGTAGCTGGCTGCTGGATTGACTCAGAGCTGTCGTCTTCCTCTGAAATACAATGAATGGAGAATTGTAAATCATACTATACTATTATTATTTACTATACTATTGTGTAGCTGACGCTTTTGTCTGAAGCGACTAACCAAAATAGGTAGATATATATGAATGTACTTTTGTATCTGCACAGCCAAACTCCAACAGACTGGAGGTTTGGAAGTGTGCTTTTCTTTCAGGGGCAGGTCCCTTAGCCTTTGACCTTCCTGGGCCTCACTGCAAGGCAGCAGTATCGTAACCCTGATGGGGGTGCTGACGGGTGCTCCACCTTGCCCAAGGATGACCCGGAACTATAGTAGGGCAGGGGCGTTCAACTCCCTGAGGAGAGTACTGAGGACAGTACAAACCCACATATCCACAAACACCATAAATCAATCATAGTTCTGATCCTGCACACACACACAACCTGCAGGCTACAGTAGTATTAGGGAGGTTGTTGTTGTTGTAGTAGCCTATTCCCTTTTTCACGAAGGTCTAAGTAGTAACGTTTAATAGTGGGACTAGTAGCAGTAGTAATAACTTAGCTAGCTAGCTATCTAGCTAGCACACCACGTAGCTGTGTAAAAGGCTAACCTGATATGCTGTTGTCGTTCGTCTCAACTGATTCTGTCTCAAACCGAAGTCGACTCCATGCACGTCTGCTGTAGCCATTGGCCGTCCTCCCAGCACGCGGGCCATTTCATCGAAAAATTGGAATTCAGAGGGATCTGAGCCGCTCTTGCTGTTCTGGGCTTTCGCCTTGTTGTACAACTGCTTCAGGGTCTTCCAGCGGTTGTGTACTTGTTTAGAGTCCCTATCAAAACCTCCTCCTAGCATTTTTTCGGACACAGTTTGGTAGATTTCTGTGTTTCGATACTTTCGCCCATCCAGCCGTAGCATGATGTTGAACTCTTCTAAAGTTGTAATCAAATAAATAGTTTCTGCTCGGGTCCATCTCTTGCTTTTCGCCATCTTCTCATCTTGTCGCGGTTTATGTACGTCATCAACGGGCGATGAAAGCCGGAACGGGCATGCGCAGAAACACCGCAGTGAGTTAGAGAGGATTGAGATTGGATACTATTTTCTCTTGTAAACTCGCAGGAAATAATGATCAATGCGAATGATTTGATTTGAATGATTTCATTTCGAATTAAAAGGCCTCATGTAACCGTAGCCAGAGAGACCTTTTTGGTGAAAACAGGGTGTATATAAATGGCTATAAGTAGAGTACAGAACATGCTAAAAGCTCACTTTTTTTTCTGGTGAACCCAGAGACGTACATCTTCATTTTGAGGTATTGCAAATCACTTTGGTGCTAATAGATAATTTACTGTGGGTCTTGAAAGATGACCAACAATTATGAAAATCTTTGGCCTGAGCTAAATATTGGCAGTCCTAAACTGGCCATGAATGAGTTAATGAGGTACCTGGTTTTAATATAGGAATTGGTTTCAGACGTCCTCAAGGTAGCATCGCACGCTGGAGGCAGCCAGACAGAGTTTTCCCCTGCCATCATGCATTTAGAACCTTCCCCGAAATGGAGGGTGGCAGTGGCAACTCCGTCTCTGTGTCTGTGTGTGTGTGTGTGTGTGTGTGTGTGTGTGTGTGTCTGAGCTGACGTTCAATGACTGTCTCGCTGTCCAACCCGTTCTCACTCTGAGCGCGTCGCATATTGACGCTTTGTCCTGTCCCTTGTGCGTCGCTTGTTACTAACATGTACCCTTGAGCGACACATGAAACGACTTGGGCTTTCCGACTAAACTCAATGCAAACCCATGGAAGTCATCTTTGACGCTTATGGCAACTGCTCCCCTATTAGCCTAACTGCTCCACCATTAGTCAACTGCTCGCCCATTAGGGTCTGGAGGAGCTAACCTCTCCCAGACCCTAACCCTAAACCTAACCTCTCCCACCCCATGCCTAAACCTAACCTCTCCCAGACCCTAACCCTAACCCTAACCTCTCCCACCCCATGCCTAAACCTAACCTCCCCCAGACCCTAAACCTAACCTCTCCCACCTCCCACGCCTAAACCTAACCTCCCCCCAGACGCTAATGGTGAGCAGTTGACTAATGGGCGAGCAGTTAGGCTGATGGGGGAGCAGTTGCCATAAGCGTCAAAGTTGACTTCTATGGGTTTGCATTGAGTTTAGTCGGAAAGCCCAAGTCGTTTCATGGGTCGCTCAAGGGTACCATGTTAGTAACAAGTGGCGCATAAGGGACGGGACAAAGCGTCAATATGCTACGTGGTCGGAGTGAGAACGTGTTGCGCTGTCAACTCGAGGCTCACGTTGAAGTATAATTCAAGCTGTAGCTTGACTTGCCTAACGTTAGCTAACAGCCTGACATCACCAGAGCCCTTCACTAATGCATCTGCCAGAGCAAAACATGAGCTCGCACAGATTCATCAGGCTACTAGCTAGCAGTGTCCTGATTCCAGTCAATTAGGATGCTTCCTACTATCGGTCAAAAGTGATTTTTTTGTTTGCATTAGCGGGAGGTTCCTATCTGGAGGAAACCCCAGGGGAGCACAGGGAGAACATGCACACTCCAGACAGACCCATTCAAAAGTGACTTTCCTGACACTGTACAAACCACTATCTGCACTAAAATTAAGTAATATTTGTTACTGACGATGACGACGAATGAAAAGAAAGTGACAGTGTTAGATTGTTATTTTTGCTAATTTTTTTCTTAAAGGATAATTCATTTTTTTTTACAACCTTGACCACATTTTGAGCTTGGTTTATGTTATCCTGGTCACCCAGAACCAACATTTCTGAAAATGATTCAGTCTAGAGCTAGAATGCGCCGCACAACGGCCTGGAACAGAGGCCGATAGGGCATGTGCTATCCGAGCATTTACGTCCATGTAAATAGCTTATTTTCTGCCACATAGCGGCTCATATCCTTATTATATCATAGAGACAATGAGAAGATGAACGTTGTATTTACCTTGCTGCAGCGTGCACCCAGTCTCTGTCTGCTGTCTGTCACATTGGTAGAGACAGAAGCTCCCGTTGCTCCTCAGTTTGTAATTCAAATAAATACGGGCGTCCATCAAATTCAAATGCATCGTCCATATTCTCAAAATCAGATAATTATCCACGGTGTTTACTCCACATGAAACATGGCGGCTTGATCCACTGCAACTGAACTCTCAAAACTCTCAACGGATGTGAAACTCTCAGGGACTTGCTGGCTGAGAGAGGTAAATAGAGTGGCTGACATTTATGCCAGAATCATATAAAATAAGCATGATGAGCTGCTGCGGCAGAAAATACGCTACAGGGCTATTCAACTAAATTGTTCAGGGGGCCACATTGTTAGAAACCTAAGGGGTCGGGGGTCGGACCGTTCCCTGAGGTATTAATCCCATTATAATGTATGTACTGTACACTTCACACAACGCGCCGCCACAATTTTCCAAACTTGCATTTCACTACATTGCAAAAGTAGCTTAAAGTCCCTGGAAACCAGAAATATTTTATTATTATTTAGCATTTTGAGTTCATCACATCACAGGAATCTATGTTAATAAGCCACCAGCCAAATTTGAACGATGATGAACGTCGCAAAGTATATAAATTTAGGTTTGACAGTCATGCCAAAAGTCATGAGAATCAATTATATTTTAGAGTGTATTTTCTCCCGCGGACTGTGTGGGCGTGTCCCGTGTGTGTGCGTGCGTGCAAGACTACAGGTCTCCGAGAGAGAGAGTGAGCACGAGAGAGAGGGGGGGAGGGAAACGGAGAAAGAGAGATCGAGTGCGTGTGTCGAACACACACACCGTGTGTGTGTGTGTGTGTTCGTTGCTCGGAGAGGGAGAGACTGTTGCTCTCTCTCTCACTAGTCGAGAGAGAGAGAGAGAGAGAGAGAGAGAGAGAGAGAGAGAGAGAGAGAGAAGCATAGCGCTCGGCACACAGAGTGGGAGGGAGAGACAGACACTGAGCGAGCGCTGTCACTGGGGGCAAAGAACGGACAAAAGGAGAAGGGCGAGTTGCGCGCGTGTACAAAGGTTATATAGAGCTTATGACGTCATAAGCTCCTGCATTTTAGCACCTCGCGCACTGCTCTCTTCAATGAAGAAGTACCTTGTAGAATCTTGTAGAAAAGTGTCGATTTTAAGGCTTTGGGTTGAAAGTAATGTATAATAATTTCTGGGACACATAATTACTAACATAAGACCTAAATAACATAGTTAGAACGTTTTTGTGGATTTTGGTTTCCAGGGACTTTAATTTTCATTTAAAAGTGCTTAATTTCTGTGCAACAAAAGCTGCGCTAAAGCCCCAAAAGTAAACACATTTGAAACAAATCTAAGTATTCTACAACCCATGTCAGACATTTTAAATATAATTTGGTCAATTCTGACCTCTCTTATAGCTACACCACAGCATTGTAAACATTTATAGTGCATCAGGAAAGGAAAACAACTGTAAACATTCTTTCTTGTTTAGAACCGAGCACAGTATTAAATACTGAGTAACTCATGAAAAACTATTAATATTGCATTTTTTGTGTTTTGCTCTATACGTCGCATTGTAACATTGTATTGCAGCAAGAAAGGAAAACTACTGTAAACATTTTAATCATATTTTTTGTTTAGAACCTAGCTAGCTACAGCACACATCTCCTGAAAAATAATTTATAATGCATCTTTCTTGATTAGCTACATCACAGCGCCATCTCCTGAAAAACATTAATATTGCACCTTTCTTGTGGCTACATCACAGCATCTCCTGAAAAACATTCATAGTGGATCTGACTTGTTTAGCTCACTTTAGCTAGATCACATCTGAAAAACGACCAGTCAGGTGTAATAAGTAAGTTTAATCATAAAAAAGAAAAAGAAAAGAAAAAAACATTTATTTTTATTTTTATTTTTTAGAACTCATCCGCCGGATTCGGATTTGGCCCGCGGGCCGCCATTTGGATAGCCCTGCGCTACAGGACGTAATGCATGATTACCACCTGCCCTATCGGCCTGACGGCCTCTGTTCCAGGCCGTTGCGTGTGGCGTTCTAGTTCTTTAATACACCATTTTCAGTCTAGTTCTTTAATACACATTTTCAGAAATTTGTAAAGTTGTAAAACATAAATCCAGATGGAAATAAGGTCCAAGTTGTAAAAAACAGAATTCTCCTTTCAGCGAGAGCTTTTGCTCCGCCATTAAACGGAAGTTTTGGGGCTAGTTTCATTCTTCTTCGTCAGTTAGCAGGGTCGCAAGGTATAATGATCCCACCCAAGGAAGTGAAGGAACCATTGCATGCTTCCTTGAAAACCTGCCAAAATAGGTACCTAGAAAGGTTGCAAATAATGTATACCTGTTTCAGACAGCCCAAAAATTAAAAATTACAACTTCCTCCCTAGAAATGCTATGGGTCAATTCTTTGTGTTTCAGCCACAGTTTAGTTTGGTTTAGTTTAGTTTATTTCGGTCAATTTAACATGTATAATTCAATACAGTTGTTATTATAGGCTATCATGAAAGAAAGCAAACAAAAAAATTAAAAGGGTGCCCTATTGTCGTCCTACAGGCGCTATCGCTTGCGCACCGGTTTGTGCGCCTCATATGCTATCTTCCCTGCCTCTTCGGCAAGGACGATAACAGTCCACCTCGCGCAGGTGCCAATTTGCGTTCCAGGTGTTATGCCAAGTTTTGCACCCCCGCCGCCAAATGCATCCCCACCTCACGGGAGCATATTGTAATGATTTATACAGAAACGTAACGTAAGTATACTGTATACAGTAATTGTCTAGGTAGACGTGACACCCCTGTTTTTAAGTTAAAACAGCCCCAAAATATGGTGGGGATGCAATTCTCAGCGGTGGTGCGGAACTTGGCATGGCACCGGCCACAGGCACAAATTGGGGGGCGTGCCAAGTCACCTGTGCCCCGCAAAATGCCAGCGCGCAAACGGGATTTGGGCAGTTTTAACCATCAGAATTATTCACAGGTGTGGCCAGGGAATGCCTGGGCTTTACATCAATCAAATCTATCAGATTCCCATCTCGCAGTCCCTTTAATACAGTTTGCGCAATGCATGCTCCTAATTCATCCATATTTGGATATCTCACAACACATCACATTATATAAATTATATTATATAAAACATCTGGGATTTGATGCAATTTGGGTTATTTTGTTGACTGGAAAATAGAAACGTGTTTGCAACGGGGAAACATGGACATTTGATTGACAACATTGCAAGTAAGCTACAATGTCCACGTTTTCTCGAATAATTTCCCATTAACCCCTCTTTGCAATCTGATAAAAGTTTTTCTGTGAATTGATTGCCTCACTGAATAATCTGCTTGTTACCCAATTTTAGCAGCAGAATTTGATGTCCTGGCGTGGCACCTCCGTGCGTAATGACCTATCCAAAAGCACTGCGCTCCGCAGTGTGGAGAATAATGGTGCATTCAAACGCAGCGGGGTATTTTGGCGCTAAGAGGTGCTTTTCAGAGCTCTTAGCTCAAAGAATTGTGCGCATGTAGACGATAGCAGAATGACAGCTGTGTCCCCGCATTTTGCGCGGACACGCCTGGTTTGACATGTGGCACGCCTACCCCATGCACGCGCAGTATAATTATAACAGACATAGAGGTATTTACTGCGGCACGCCCCCATTTTGCACTGTGCTCGGCGTTAAACAGCGCAGGTATCAAACACAAACAAACAAAATATATATATATATATATGCGAAAATGAATGGAGGAAAATTCCTTTGTGAGTATGCCTAAACCGGAAGAGGCCGTGACTTTGGCACTCTTTATGGTGATACGACATATCTTGGTTTTAAAGGGTGAATTACAGTAAAGTGATGTAATTTTCTGAACTTATCAGACTGTTCTAGCTGTTCTATTATTTGCCTTTGACCACTTAGTCATTATTTCCACATTACTGATGATTATTTATCAAACATCTCATTGTGTAAAGCACCAATAGTCATCTCACCAATATTGTCACAATATCGATATTGAGGTATTTGGTATTGTGATATTCAATTTTGTCGATGCAGCCTTACAGGAGACACCTCCAATAAAACAAGCAAAACAAATAATCTTATTTATACATAACCAAGCTGATCATATGGATTAATTAATCTTTAAGCAGAGAAAGAGTGTGATTCTGTCTCTGTAGGCCTACCAAGAGACTCGTGTAGACCTATCTTTCACATTGATTTGTGTTGTGTCATTTGATTCTCCTCTGGAGGGCGTTATGGTAGCGCTTTACTTTACAACGTCCTGTGAATTATGTGTGAATTCTTGGATTGAACTTGGTTAGGATTCATAACAAAAGTTCAATCCAACTCATAATTTATGAACTGCCAGCTTTTTGGAAAATGTACAGTACATTTCCTGGCAAGTTTTTCCTATGGGATAAAGCAACAACACTGAGGCAACTCTCCTGGCAATGTTGCCCATCAGATTGATCCAAAAGGTTTCCTGATGATGTTAAACTAATGATCTCGTCCTCTGGGTGACACCCAGGTGAGCCTCTGGGTGCTCTGTCCTTGGTGCTGAAGCTCCATGAGGTGGTGCAGGATTGGAAGACTTCTGTCTGGTGATGACTGGCACCAGGTGGTGAAGATCAGAACTGCAGGACCAAACATTCAAAAAATAACTTTGACCCTTAAAAGATGTAAGACAACGATTGTAGATTTTTTTTAAATGAACATACAGTAGTTTAAAAAGTAAAAATGAAGCAACATACAGTTCATGTGTTTAGTTTACTACACTGTTATTAGATTGATGTAACAATAATTGACTGATTCAGTTGACAGTTAGATGTGAATAAAACAAATACTTACAATGCATGTTTTGAACTTTACACTTCTTCTTACTGGCTGCATGTAACGTTTGTGCCTTGGAGTGTATATCTCTACGAATGTAATTTAAGTAACTTCTTTAACCCTATTTATTATTATCTCCGCCAGGAGATTATGAGATTGTCGCTGTCAGTGCGTCTGTCTGTCTGTCAGTGCATCTGTCTGTCTGTCTGTGCGTGCGTGTGTGTGTTCTGTGTGTTCCTCCCGTATCTCCAGAACCGTTGGTCGGATCGACTTCAAACTTTGGGAGTGTACGTGACGGAGTACAGTGACCTGTTTTTGTCCAATTCGGCATAGCGCCACCTACTGGCAACGTGTGTGCGTGTGTGTGTTCCTTGTGTGTTTCTCCCGGATTTCCAGAACCGTTGGTCGGATCTACTTCAAACTTTGGGAGTGTACTAAGGAGTACGTGACGGAGTACAGTGACCTGTTTTCGTGCAATTCAGCATAGCGCCACCTACTGGCAACACAGTGCGTGTGTTCCTTGTGTGTTCCTCCCAGATCTCCAGAACCGTTGGTCGGATCTACTTCAAACTTTAGGAGTGTACTAAGGAGTACGTGACGGAGAACAGTGACCTGTTTTCGTGCAATTCGCCATAGCGCCACCTACTGGCAACACAAAAAGTGGTTTATCTTGAGAACCGCTTGTCCGATCAACTTCAAACTCGGGGAGTGCGCTGCTTAGGGGGAACCAACGGAGTGCAAGGAGCTGAATTCCAGGCAATTCTGCATAGCGCCACCTACTGGCAATTTCTTTTTTTAATCTCAACAACTGATCTCAACAACCGTTCGTCCCATCGACTTCAAATTTGGGGAGTCCGCTGATGGGAACTCCACACAGTGCAGGGAGCTGAATTCCATGCAATTTGGCATAGCGCCACCTACTGCCAACACAAAAAGTGGTTTATCTTGACAACCGTTCATCCGATTTACTTCAAACTTGGGGAGTGTGCTGCTGGGGACTGGACGTAGTGCAGTCCTGAATTTTGTGCAATTTGACAGCGCCACCTACTGTCAACAAAAAAAGGAGTTCATCTTGAGAAACATTCGTCCGATTGACTTCTAACTTGGGGAGTGCGCTGCTCGGACACAGATGCACCCTTCTACGCGTAACCTCATCCCCTAATCAAAAAAACTAAACCACAATTATTCTAACACAAACTTGACAAAAACACAAATACATGCGTTACAACACATACAATAAACCCATCATAACAAATACATCACCAAAACACTAAAATAAAAGCAGACAATAACAATATATGATTTACAATAGCATCTCAGTATGACAACACTCACTACCACATTGCATTCAGACGATGTCTCGTCACAAACATGGATCTATGGATCAGCTTGGGGGAAAATGCGGTCCTGGTGGAGACCTGCACTCCACCGAGTGTACTTTTCTAGTTATGTTATGTTTTAAATTGTTTTTACCATTGTTGTTCATCATTGTATATTCCTATATTATAAAACGGCTCTCTCAAATCAAGCAATCTGATTGGTCCACAGCCATCGTATAAATCCCGTAACCCACTCCAATAACCCATGGCCACGCAACTCATAACCCATGGCCACGCAACTCTCTTACTAAAAGGCTTTGGTTACAATGACAATGTAGAAAAAACAAATGGCGGAGACAGCTGTCAGATCCTTGTGAATCGATCTTCGCTTATAACTTTACTAATACTTCGCAGAAAATTATGTTTTGTACAAGAATAGACGCGGGCTAATGTCTTCTTTGCAAAAAAAAGGCTGTTAACCCCGCATTTAACCCCGCATTTAACCCCGTAACGTTTAGTTGGTGTCGGGCTTTCCAGAAAGCTGTCAGCTTCTCAGCAAGCGCTGAGAATGCAGCGCTGCGCTCGAGCTGCGTGTCGGGCTTTCCAGAAAGTTCTCAGCTTCTCAGCAAGCGCCAGGATTGGCCAATGTCAACTTCAGTCTCCAGAACGATCCAATCAAATCACCCGCACGTTCTTGCGGTCCCGCCTTACAGTAGTGTTTCAACTGACTCTACCAGAATGCCATGGCAGTCGGACTTCTAGTATTACTATTATTATTATATTATCATACTTGGAAACCGTTTTATAAAAGCAATATAGCACTCGAGCTGCGTGTGTTGTGGCATATATCCCGCTGCTCAGCAGTTATCCCACTGCGGCCTCGTGGGATAACAGCTGATCAGCGGGATATATTTGCCACAACACACTGGCTCTCATGCTATATTGCTTAAGTATTCCTATAGTATTCCTATAATATTTCTATAGTATTCCTATAATATTCCTATAGTATTCATATAATATTTATATAGTATTCCTATCATATTCATATAGTACTCCTACAAGCATCCGTAGTGCCACATATGTTAGTTTCTAAAGAATAAAGAAATAATAAAGTGCAGCAGCAGCCATATTTCAGCAGTGGGGGGTGCTATTGAACCCTGTGAACATTGAACCCTATAGAACATAGCGCCCTGCGAACATAGAGCCCTGGGAAAGATTATCAGCTGAATTATCTTAGCTGATTATCTGTCCTATAAATATTTACATGATGGGAACATTAGTCAACTGCCCACTGACTTTAATACATAAAGTACTCTGTCTGTCTGTCTGTCTGTCTGTCTGTCTGTCTGTCTGTCTGTCTGTCTTTCTGTCTGTCTGTCTGTCTGTCTGTCTGTCTGTCTGTCTGTCTCTCCCTCCCTCCCTCTTTCTCTCTCTGTCTCGCTGCCTTTTTATCTCTATCTCTCTCTCTCTCTCTCTCTCTCTCTCTCTCTCTCTCTCTCTCTCTCTCTCTCTCTCTCTTGTTAATAAACACAATTAAAGCATTTAACTACTATCTAATTATGATGGAAGCAGAGGCAGAAAGATACCCCCATCACATTTTCTGAACTTAATTACAAGAGTTAGATGTTTATTTTTTTGAAATAAGTGCGAATTTGCAATAACTGTGACCATCCAAATCCAAGTTTTTGTGGACCAATAAGTCACAACCAATTTTGTGACTTATAGAGCCGGACCATGACTGTTCACAGCAAAAAAATAATATCATGGGTCGCTCAAGGGTACCATGTTAGTAACAAGTGACGCACAAGGGACGGGACAAAGCGTCAATATGCTACGTGCTCGGAGTGAGAACGTGTTGGATGTTTGCATGTGCGTCTGACCGTGTGAGAGAGACTGACAGGCAGGAAAAACAGTGACTGATACGGAGAAACAAAGAGCTGTTAAACAGGATGCGGTTTGATAGAAGCAGAGGCGTTTTCACACCTCTCTGTGTCACAGCTGTCAGAGAGACAGAGACAGGATGTGACATCACACCTCGCAACTTTAAGATTTTGTTAAGCTTTTACTTGGACTGGCCCCTTCCTATCTCACAGATCTCATACATATCCATACTCCATCCAGATCAGATCAGATCTCATACGTATCCATACTCCATCCAGATCAGATCAGATCTCATACGTATCCATACTCCATCCAGATCAGATCAGATCTCATACGTATCCATACTCCATCCAGATCAGATCAGATCTCATACGTATCCATACTCCATCCAGAGCACTGAGGTCGACAAATCAGATGTCGAGATCGAGGCGGAAAAATAGAGGTGACCGAGCGTTTGCGGTGGCTGCCCCTGATCTGTGGAACAGCTTACCTGTCCACATGCACACTGCTGAGTCCTTTAAGTCACATCTTTATTCTGTGGCTTTCAACTCCAGCTGAGTTGTCAGTCTGTCACCTCAACTTCATCTTACTGTGTTTATTTCTGCTTATTCTTTACGGTTTCTTAAAGGAACACTCCACCCATTTACAACCAGTTTTGTATCATTAGAACATCAGTAGTATATCAGAAAACTGTAAACTGTTTTGAAGTCTGTCATTTAATTTGACAGTTATTGAATGTTAAAGTGTGGACCAGTGACATCACTGGTCCACACTAACTCAAATCAACTCTCAATAACTGTCAAACTAGATGAATGATGAATAGTTTGACAGTTATTGAGAGTTGATTTGAGTTAATGAGTTATTCATTTGAGTTAGTGTGGACAAGTGATGTCACTGGTCCACACTTTAACACTCAATAACTGTCAAATTAAATGACAGACTTCAAAACCGTTTACAGTTTTTTGATATACTACTGATGTTCTAATGATACAAAGCTGGTTGAAAATGGGCGGAGTGTTCCTTTAAATGTATATCTATTTTATATTTGCTCACCTGTTGAGCAATTTGGTCAACTGCAGTTGTTTTAAATGTGCTATATAACTAAACGTTGCCTTGGCTTGTCTCTCTCGTGTCACAGCTCAGAAAGACAGATACAGGACGTGACATCACACACCTCTCTGTGTCACAGCTCAGAAAGACAGATACAGGATGTGACATCACACACCTCTCTGTGTACAGCTCAGAGCAGGCCCGGCGCTGAGGGGGGGCCTGACCGGGCCGGGCCCCCCCATTCCCCAAACTGGCCCCCCCATTAAAAAAAAAAAAAAAAAAAAACGTTTTTCCGTTTTTCTGTTTTAAAGTTTAAAACGGAATCTGGCTGTCATTAGGCATTAATTAACTGAATGCTATTACTAACTGTTACTTTGAACATCCATTTGCAATGATTCTGGCTGGATATTAACTATTGTAAATTTGTCACAATGAATGCAATTTGTGCACAATGCGTATATACATTTAATATTAATTGTTTAGGCCTAATTATTTGTAAAGTCACAACACATTAGAGATGTGTGTAGTTCTTCATAGATTTAGCCTCTTCATTTTGCTCTCAAATGCACCAGGTTGACGAATTTTACTTTAAAATGTACAAAATCTTCTTCCGGGGGAGAATCCCCCCGGACCCCCCTTGGGTAGCTTGGCCCCCCCAAGCTAGGGGCAGGCCCCCTCTGTAATTTGGGTCTGGAGCCGGGCCTGGCTCAGAGACAGACACAGGATGTGACATCACACAGCTCTCTGTGTGTCACAGCTCAGAGAGACAGATACAGGATGTGACCTGCGGCTGTTTCCTAGAAGTGGGGGGAGGGGGGACATTTCATAGAACCCCCCTCCCCCTGTGCTACCACAATGCAACGAGTGAAGTGATTAATATTGCTTATAAAGGCAATATTATAGCTTGATTGGTATACATGGCTAAGCCCTTTGACTGTGGGGCAGTAAATGTAAATGTAGTGACAGCATCATCATGTATCAGGCTCTGGCTCACAGCCCCCTGAGCTCTTGGGCCCCTGGTCCTGTGCCCGGTCGGGCCTGTGCCCGGGTCGGGCCTGTGCCCGCAGTGGCCCGTTCAGTAATCATCCGTGGATAGAAGCACAAAAAAATAAGGAGAAATGACCAAAATCAGCAAGTAAAACAACTGGGCCAGACAAAACGCTGCGCTCCTGAGACGCTCCTGAAGCGGTGGGGTTTGAAGCCATGTAGAGGATGGAACAAAACCGTATCAGAACCGGACCATGGCCAGCTGTCCTCTCTCACCGACGACAGGGAAGTGCAGGCAGGCGTGAGCGGAACAGGTGATGCGGACAGTTTCTGTCACGCCGTGGCCCCTGGGTAATGTAGTTTATTTAACTGTGTGTGAGAGATCCTGATTGAGAGACAGCAGAAAAGATAGCCTAGCGGCAGCATTTGGGTAACGCCGGTTTGCTGGGAAAAAGGGCGTCCACCCGCTATGCCCACCACCCGCAGTGCCGACAGCCCGCAAAGCCAACGTTAGGTTTAGGCGTGGGGGGTGGGAGAGGTTAGCTTTAGGGTTAGGGTCTGCGGGAGGTTAGGTTTAGGCATGGGGGGTGGGAGAGGTTAGGTTTAGGCATGGGGGGTGGGAGAGGTTAGGTTTAGGCGTGGGGGGTGGGAGAGGTTAGGTTTAGGCGTCGGGGCTGGGAGAGGTTAGCTCCAGCCGGTCCCCCGACACGCTGCACACCGCCTCGCGCAGCTGGTTCTGCTTGTGGGCTATCGGCATTGCGGACTGTCGGCACTGCGGTCTGCACATAGACGGGGCACCGGAAAAAGTCATGGTATGCCAAAGAGTAAAATGTACAGGTGCCAGCACTGCATACCGGGCCGGCCCAATGTGAACACTGATCACCAGAGATCTGTGTGCTCCACAGCCTTTGTTGATATCCAGAGACTTTCACCATTTAAATCAGGGGTGCTGCCCAAACCTTTTTAGGATGAGAGCTACTTAGAAAAGATAAAACGCGTATCATGACATATTGGGCACCCCTGATTCAAATGAACATGCTGAGGTGTCTGTGTGGGCGTTTCCCAAGAAGACCCTCCTGTCTGTAAACTGTGGTCTGACAGAGTCAGCTACAGCAAACCTGTTACACACAATATACCACCATACATGGTTTCATAAAATTCAATACATGCATATTTTCTCACACCTCAAATCTTGGATATGGATATTAATTGTGAATTTTACTTTTTTTGTTGTAAGTGGCTGTTCACACAGGATGTGTGTATTTCAGATCAGAACGCTTTGGAAATCATGTCGAGAGTGCTTCCAGCGCGCACAGACCACAGCCGTGGAGTGTAGCCCAACCCCCCGCCGTGCGCAGAACGGGTCCGGACGCAATACGGTCACACGGACGGTAGCCAGCTAGTTTTGTCTGTTTGTCTGAACATGAAAGCCAGATTATTGGCAAATCTGGCAGCAGCAGAGTTTGAAGAGGAATTTGAGGAGCAGCACTGCACAGATCAGTTACTGCCTGCATCTCATCTGCCATCTTCAGACTGGAGCAGATAAAGGCTCTGTGTCAATCAGCTGCCAGGCCCATCACAGCAGTTCTCCATCACCAATCTTCTCCCCAAGCCGACCAATCTACAAAGGACTCTGTAGGTGAAGACGGGGTCATCCCTATGTTCCCCGGGTCCTATGTTCCCCATTTTTGTGGGACCAGGGAACATATAACCCTTTCTATGAAAAAGGGTCCTATGTTCCCCGCTTTTCCCAAATAGGGTCCTATGTTCCCCGTTATGTTCCCTGGTCCGATGTTTCTCCCGAAATGCCAAAAACAGCCTACCTCATATGATCGCGTGATTCAATCAAAAGACAACACTCTCCGTAACATTTGGAAAGGGCCTGCCGACTAGGTCATTTTTTTTCCCACCATCATTTTTGAGTTCTGTCTCGGGGATTACCAGGGCTTTTTTAAATATTATGTGGGTGTTGTCTGTGCCTTCATCCCTATTACGACATGCCTCTATGGGGCGGAGCACATGAGCGGGCCTTTAAACCCAATAAAGCTTGACATTGTATGCTTTAACATAGCCTACATGCCCGCAACAGCAGGGCTTACAAGCATTAACACATGTAGGCTAAGAGGAGAAAAATACTATTTCTTAGAATAATAACGTTTACTTGCAGCAGGGTAACATATGATTTAATGTCTGCCCCGACTCAGGTGTCTGGATCTTTTGTCTCTCCCTTACCTCCCTGGTAATCCCCAAGACAGAACTCAGAAATGATGGTGGGAAAAAAAATGACCTAGTCGGCAGGCCCTTTCCAAATGTTACGGAGAGTGTTGTCTGCGCCGGTTACATGCTGCCACTCCGACGTGCTGCCACTCCGAAATATCGGCACTCAGAAAGGGGGTCTATATTCCCCGTTTTTCACTAACCTCTCCCAACCCCCACGCCAAACCTAACCTCCCCCCATGCCTAAACCTAACCTCCCCCAGACCCTAACCCAAAACCTAACCTCTCCCACCCCCACGCCTAAACCTAAGGTCGGCATTGCGGCTTCTAAGGTGAACGACCGCCAGTCCGAATAATGGACGTTCGGAGTGGCAGGGCTTCGGAAAGGCAGAGGAACCCCGTCTGCGCCCATATGCATTGATTGAATCACGCGATCATATGAGGTAGGCTGTTTTTGGCATTTCGGGAGAAACATCGGACCAGGGAACATAGCGGGGAACATAGGACCCTATTTGGGAAAAGCGGGGAACATAGGACCCTTTTTCATAGAAAGGGTTCTATGTTCCCCGGTCCCACAAAAACGGGGAACATAGGACCCGGGGAATATAGGACCCGGGGAACATAGGTACGCTCCCGTGAAGACAGTCAAAGCGCAAAGAGCAACTACCAAGACAACATAGTTCACACACTGAACTGCAAATCCCCAAAATGACGACGATTAGTTTAGAGTTATAACCAAATTTAAACTGCAAATACAATAAGACAATAAAATAAATGGCACCAGCCATAACATCCCTTTCAAATAAAACAATTAATTTTACTCCAACTGGACCAGAAACAGGTTGATATAGTAGGGATACACAAGTGATATGCACGTGATATGTGTAACAATATTAAACCTTCTATTATCTCTTTTGCTTTACTTCCAGAAACAGGTATGGAGAAATTATATCTATATGTACCACCTGGGATTAAAGACCCCAGAGAAAATAACGTTTTCTATAACTCGTCTATAACATTTTCTTTTCCTTTCTTCTCTTTTATTTTTTATATATATTTTTTACTTTTATAATTTTGTTTTAAATATATTGTCTTGATTCTTTGTTTTTCTTTCATCAATAGTCTTTCATTTGTTTAGATTTTCTTTTAAATAAGGTGAGACTCTATAAGCCCCTCCGGGTTTCTTTCCCTCACCTGCACGATTTTCTTTGTATTAAGATACTTGTACTATCTGTTGTTATTCATTTTCTTTGTGCAAATAAACAATAACTCAAGAACAAATGACAAAATAAATACTAAGAAATGAAGAACGCTGCCTACTGTACGTATGACTGTAGTCATGTGGCTGACAATAAATTGTATTCAGAGCAGAGGGGAACTGCTGGTGTGAGCAGCAGTTCTATAGATGGTTTTCACAGAATTGTCTTGCTAGGAAACAGTTTGAAACCAAGCTTATTTCCTGTCAGTGTCAGTTATTTTATTAGCAAACACTGCAACCGGACGTAAGCTAGGGGCCATTAGAATGTCTATGTTGTCAAGTTAAAGACCGCCTATACTGTAACTCTCTCTCTCAGCCAGTAAACCCCACGCTTTGGCAGTCAGAGTTTTCACACCCAGTAGCTATTGCGAAATCACACTTTTTTTCTTTCTTTTTTGTTCTCTCCTTTGTTCTCTTGCAGATAGATGACACCATTTCCTGTCTTTTAGTTAGACAGCAGAACTCACTGAAAGTGTCGGTTGTGTAGTGGACTTAGCTTTAATACAAACTCGGAAAGACTGCACCGATCTTTTATTTTTATATTTCTTTTTCTCTGAGCCTAGGAACACGAAAGGTAAGCCTGCTTTTTGAAGGGTCATACGGCCCTGTCTTCATACAGGCGATATCCCCTATTTACTTGCGCACCTGTTTGCCTTAAGGCAGGGAAGATACCGGTTTGCCTTGTGCATTCGTCCAGGTGTTATGCCGAGTTTTGCACCCCCGCCCGGCAGCATCCCCACCTTACGGGAGCATATTGTAATGATTTATACAGAAGTTTAACAGTTTAAAAGTGATATAATTGTCTGGGTAGATGTGACCTCCCTGATTTATAAGTTAAAACAGCCCCGAAATATGGTGGGAATGACATTCTCGGCGGGGATCCGGAAACGTTCACGGCACGTGTTGCAGGTGCAAATTAGAGCCGTGCCAAAATCATCTGCACCCCCAAAATGCCTGCACAAACGGGATTTGGGCGGACTTAGCTACCAGAATTATTCACAGGTGTGGCCAGGCAATGCTGGGCATTATGTCAATCAAAACCAATCAGATTCCCGTCTCGCGATCGCTGTTTGCGCGAGGCATGCGATATTCTGTCATTCTCTCCATGCGTGGACTCACTCATGCCGAGGACAAAGAGAGATGGAGAGAACTTGTGACAGATCGGCTGTGGTGCCAAGGACCCTCCGGGTTATAGTAGATGAAGGTGAATAGTCTATTGCAAGTAGGCTACAATGTACCAGTTTTCTCAATTCATTTACCATAACCACTCTTTGGGGATGTGATAAAAGTTTCTCATTGAGTTATAGTTGATTACCAGAATTTTAGCAGCAGAATTTTATGTCCTGGGGTGGCACATCTGTGCGTAATGACGTTTCTGCGCTGTACAGTGCGGAGATTATAGTACGATCAAGCGCAGCGAGTGTTTTAGCGCCCGGAGCGCAGCTAAGGTCGCAAGGGTGAAGTTGCAACATTGTTGCGATTTTCATTTGGTCTGGTTCTCTT
>NC_139631.1:45377828-45409704 GCF_964638095.1 Poromitra crassiceps | reverse complement strand
CAAATGAATCTCACGGCAGTTAGCATGCGTGTAAACAACGCAACTCTATTGTCTGTACAAGTGAGAACACAAACACATGGGCTACCAAAATATATTTCCCTGCTGCATGTCTTGATGAGATCGGCAAAAGTTTGGATAGACTGGATTGCTTCCCACAGCAGCAATGCCTTTTTTCCCCACACTGCTCGATAGACAGGTAGGAGATTAACAGCTTCTGACTGGCAGGGGCTCAAAACTACGATATAACAACTTTTTATTCATTGGTCATTCATTGTGATATAAATTAGTGACATTTTCCCCCAAATACTCGTGGTTCTGTGTTGTTGGTATTTGGTAGCCTATCTGATGCCTGCAGTGCAGCGCATCAAATGAGCCGCGTCAATTAACGCGTCAATCTCTCTCTCTCTCTCTCTCTCTGGAGTCCCACGCAACTGTCTAATTTACTGCGGTCGGATTTTTGGGAGGTTGGATTTATGAGATTAAAATAATAGGGCGGATCTTTGGGTAGTCTAACTCATGAGTGGTCGAACTATTGAGAGGTCGGAGGGAAGACTATGACCCCTTCTACTCATGATGTGCTGCATGAGTGCATCAGATGCACTGGCGCTCTTGTGTTTAGTCCGTTTTGCTTTCACACAACAAATGAACCGTGCCAGGGTTCACTTGGAAGCGAACCGAGACCCCCGTTTCAAGCGGACCAGAATTAGTTTGTTTGTTCCGCCCCAGAGTTCGTTTGCGCTTTCACACCACCCCAAACGAAGCGTATTATCCGAGGAAACGAACTCTGGCGCGGTTAAAGCGGACTAAACGGCTTATATGTGAAAGCGACCTACGTGCTTTTCAAAGCTCTTAGCGCAAAGTAATTGCGCGCTGCTGATGATAGGAAAATGCCATCTATCCCCACATTTTCGCACTGAAATGCCTGCTTTGGCATGTGGCACACCTATGCCCAGTACAATTATAACAGGCATGCGCTTGTCCACGGCCCCAATTTGCATTGCACATGGCGTTAAACGAGCGCAAATGCTAAATTACCGCTTTTGGGAAGATAGGGCCCATAGTTTGCTCTCACCAGGGTGACCTGTACTTTAAACTTGGGTGGCCTTGCACTAGTGTCCAGGTGTTATGCCGAGTTTTGCAGCCCCGCCCGGCAGCAGCTAAATGCATCCCCACCTCACGGGAGCATATTGTAGTGATTTACAGTATACAGAAATGTAACTGTTTAAAAGTGATATAATTGTCTGGGTAGACATGACCTCCCTGTTTTCTAAGTCAAAACAGCCCCGAAATATGGTGGGGATGCAATTCTCGGCGGGGATGCGGAAACGTTCACGGCACATGCCGCAAGGTGCAAATTAGAGCCGTGCTAAATAATTTGCGGTGCCCCCTAAAATGCCTGTGCAAACGAGATTTGGGCGGTCTTAAGTACCAGAATTATTCACAGGTGTGGCCAGGCAATGCCTGGGCGTTACATCAATAAAACCAATCGGATTCCCGTCTCGCAATCGCTGTTTGCGCGAGGCATGCAATATGCTGTAATTATCTCCGTGCGTAATAGAGTGGACTCACTCATGCCGAGGACAGAGAGAGATGGAGAGAGCTTATTGACAACGCCTAGTTTGGCAATTATAACAGGAATGCGCTTGTGCACCCAATTTGCATTGCGTGCAGCGTTAAACAAGCGCAAATGCTAAATTAAGATAGGGCCCATTGTCTTCTCTTGGGGTAACTCCTCGGCCAGAACATATTGACTAATAGACCAGGGGTCTCCAACAGGTAGCTAGGGCTGCAAGCTGCTTTGCATGTTTGCCCGTAGCAACTCAGCATATGTGCTCCTATGGCCGCCTTATTATAGTAGTGAGATATAAATAGGATAGCATTACTATCAGCAGGCATTTTGAGTTGACCAAAGAAGCGCGATTAGAATCCTCTAACCATAATGCTTGTTCTGTGTCAGCAGTGGGCTTCTTCTAGGTGTCAAAAGGGCATAAGTGCAGTTACCGCCTTTTGGCAGTTACCACTCTCCCTCCCTCCTCCCTCCTCCTGCTCCCTCTTCCCCCCTTCCCCTGCTCCTTCCCCACCTCCTCCCTTTCCTGTTCTCCTCCCCCACTATTCTAAAGCATGGCACCCATTCTAAAGCATGGCACCCATTCTATTCTATATTTCTATATTTTCTATATTTCTCTATCATGATTGTACAATGTATTATTATTACTACTGTAATTGCTACTGTTGTGTCAGCTAGAATTAGCTAGACATATTTTCTGTGAAGACCTTCATCAGATTCTCTAGAATCTGATGAAGGTCTCACGACCGAAACGTTATTTTTTTTCTTATTAAACCCTTGCTTGCATGTGGAGACAGTGTGCGGGAGTTTATTCTTGTATAGGTATAAAAGGCAGAAAGACAGACAGGTGCAAGCAAAACATAATGAGGGTTTCCAACGTTGAATCCATTTAGGTGTTCCAGTGCCAGTGCCCTCGTTAATGTTTTGCTTGCACCTCACATCAGCCCAGTAGGTCAGGTGCAGGTAAAATGTGACAAACTAAATAAATGAAATGAAATCCACAAACTGAAAAATCAAGCTCCCGGTCAGTTTATTGATGTTTTTCGATCGATGAAGGTCATCGATCGATGTCAATTGAAACGTCAATAAAAAATACTTTATTTCATTTACTTCCTGCCTTTTAGACACAAAGTGGTTGAGGTAAAAAAGGCAAAGTGACTGTGTGTTGGAGCATGGCACGTGTGGGCAAGATGTGTGTGGGCGAGATGTGTGGATGAGATTTAGCCTAGGCCCCTCCCCCCTGTTCGAACATACAAGGAAGTGAGAGTGGAGACAGAAAGGTACTGCACGGCTCCAGTGAAACACGCGCGCTTGCACACACACACACACACACACGTGCATGTGCACGCACATATCCAACCTGCCAAACTTGAACTGCACACTGCTTACTTCAACACCTGGATGTGATTTTTTCTTTTTAGGGTACAGTTTAACAGTTCATCTGCAGGGGGCGCCTGGCTCAGCTAAGGGTGAACAGAGACATGGAAGCTGTGATTGGACTGTTGATGGTGCTGCTTGGAGTATCTCACGGTGAGCTGTTTCACTATTTGTCACATAAAATAGTCCATGTGGCTATTTGTACCTGGGTGTAAATAGCTCATGTCGTTATTTACATCCCAATTCAGAAAATGATTAGAATTGTATATTAAATATATATAAAAAAAAATCTATGCACATAGGGCCTAAAATTGATTTGGCAAATTGGGGGGGGGGGGGGGGGGGGATAATTCCCTACTTATATGCTTCACTTAAGGGGATTTATAGACTTTGGGGAGTGGGGTGGGGGTGGGGGTTAGACTTTTGGGAGAGATGATCCGGGTGGGCTTCGACGGGGTCCCCAACAAATTCATGGGAAAATTATTCATTTACAAGAAGCTAACAATTAGAGAATGAAGAAAAGTAGCTTTTTTTTTATTATGTATGTATTCTGTTAGCTCTATACTTACAATACTGCAAAATCATATTTAACAAAAAAAAAATCAGATAAAATCATATCATTACCACTCACCAGGAGATATTCGACATCAAGGAAGTTTACTTGGCTTGTGTTAAATTAACCTACCATTCGACAATTATAAATGTTGCACAGCTCTTTTTTGTTGTAGCCTACTACTGTAAACAGTCCTACACGCCATTTCATCATTTTTATTTTCTGAAACTTTTCTGAAACTTACTTGAATCGTGTTATTTCCAGATTTACCTATTTATTAGCCTGGTAAACCAGCCGGTCACGTGAACTCACATTTCATTTTGTTCTGCGGACCGTTTGATGCTGATGCTTTCATGCTTGCAGGGGCGGGAGTAGTTAAAGTTGACAAACGGCTTCAGCCAATCAACGTAACAAAACAAGTGACGTCATCGCAGTGCGCTGAGTGTTCAGTGCAGAGCCAGCCACTTTAGCATGTAGCAACCTCAGCAAGCTAGCGAAGTAGCATTATGGCTGAATCTGCTGTAAATGATTTTTGCCGAATCCAGTCGGAAGAATAGCGAGAATCGGATCTCACACATATATATATGTGTGTGTGTGTGTGTGTGTGTGTGTGTGTGTGTGTGTGTGTAATGTAGCTACAATTCTTAAATTGAATCTGTTAGACCAACATTTTTCTTCCAAAAGAAATAAAGTGACAATCAAAATGCTATTTCTCCCCACATGCCGAGCGTCTGATATCCATCTGAGAGCAGCCTAGGTTCAGGTTACATCAGCTGACATGGTCGGTGGGGTCAGTGGTCCCCGGTCATCCAAAATTACATTTCCAAATATTTTGATAAACCTCATATTGGGGGTCTACTGGCAATCCTGTATCCTAACATTTTTGAAAAATTAGGCTGCATTTCAAGAAGCCGTTGAAATGGGACCGCCTTGTCGTGCTGCAGTGATGCAATCAGTCTTTTAATCCAGCCTTGGTGGACTGCAGCACCTGAAATGACTGAGCCAGCTAATGAGCGTTGGCAGGAACGTCGATGAGAGTAGAGCAGCTTTCAGTCCAAAGTCAGCAGCACAACAGAATTGAGATTAGCTGGAATTCAGCTAATCCAGCTGCTGGATGAATCACTTGGATTTGAGCTAGACTATGAACCACTTCTTGATACAATACATTGACTGTGGATAGTCTGGACTGACTGACAAGCTATTAGGAAGTTTCCCCAACAGCAGTTTAATGATCTGACGCTATCTCAGCTTGTCGACTTGGTGAAGAAGGACAGATTGACAGCCGCACCTCCAGCTTCACCATAGCTTCACCATGCACCATCAGCCCTGGATTAAAGACAGGTGTGAGAGCATCTTCAACGATGCCCCAAAGCCCCACGAAAAGCCGGCTTGCTCATCGCACGCTCACCCCCACCCCCTCCCTCCCTCCCTGCCACCCCCCGCGCTGACTTGACCCCCCCCCCCCCCCCCAGGCCTGCGCGGTCATAATGTCACATTAAAGCAGTGGTTCTCAAATGGGGGTCCGGGATTACATTCTAATCTAACAAACCTATCAATTTAAATGTCAAGCACCGTGGAAACAAGCTGAGCCCAAAATCACGAATCAGAATGAGGGGGTATATTTTCTATCTTACAAGGGGTCTTTGGCTGAATTTTTTTTGAGAACCTCTGCATTAAAGGACTGCACTTTAAATGTTTGTGATTGTTTTGTGATTGTTTTCTATATAGCTTCATCTTCTACTATCGATGTTATCGCCATGCTGCATATACAAGACAAATTCCTCTTTTGTAATCTGGTCACTTTCTGTGGCTATTAAAGTGAATCTTGAATCTTGGTACAGTATCTTGTAGGGAGGGGAGGAGTGGAAGAGGTTAAATGAACAGGCTGAGTTTTTTGTGTGGCTGTTTCACAAGAAGACCCTCCTGTCTGTAAACTGTGGTCTGACAGAGTCAGCTACAGCAAACCGCTTACTCACAATATACACTGTCTGTTTCATATTCAATACATGAATATTTTCTCACAGCTCAAATCTTGGATATGATATTGATTGTGATGTTTTTGTATCTTATTTGTCTGAATGTCTGTAGGTGTGGAAACCTACTGTGACGGCAGACAGGATGGAGCTCAATGTTTCGCAGCTCTGGGAGGAACTTTGCTTCTCCAACTGATCAATGAGGCCTCAGAAACTACATATGTATGGAAGAAGGACGAACACACAGTTCTCCATGTGATTAATAATCAGGTTCTGATTAATAAGTTGGAAACATCCTCCTTTACTCTCAGTAAAGGAACTCTTAGGATAAGTAACATCAGGTCGACTCACAGTGGAGAATATAACCTTGAAACCTTTGATCAAAATGCAAGGTCAAGTGGGGAGCGGAAACTACAACTGTTCATTCAAGGTAAATAATGACTCTTATGAACCCTTGGAGATAATGGTAATATAGTGCAGTGCCCGTTCCCCTCCCTCCCCTTCTCCCCATTCACCCCCCCCCCCCTCCTCTCCCGTGGGCATTTTTTTAAGTGGTGCAGTGCAGCTACTTCTATAAGTGACTGTGTGTCTGTCCTTCTGTCTATTATGGCATGGACCATCTGTCCACACACACACACACACACACACACACACACACACACACACACACACACACACTTCAGTAGCAACACTGCAGGTCTGGGTTAAAGATTAAGCCCGCTGTAGTAGATGTTAACATTAGCACTTGGATCTCCGGCTGCTAGGCACTTTGCCCTCGGCACAGACATGCTGGTCCACTGGTGATTGGAAGTCCAGTTGCTAGGTTCTGTCGCCGTCGGCGCGAACCCACCGGATCCACTGGTGTCTTGAAGCTGCCTATCGCTACATGTGGTCAGCGAAGGCGTTGGAAGTCCAGCTGTTTGGCACTTGGCCTCAGTACGCACCCGCTGGTCCGCTGCAGTCCTACGGTCGCTTGACTGACTTTTACTGTTTGCCGGTAACGTTAGCTGGTCGCTAATGTTAGCTGGTAGCTGGTGGCTACGTTAGCCGTTACCGCAAGTTGGATAAACTCAGTCCAGTCACCCCAATCACACAAAAAGTTCCACACGTTCCGCCACACTGATTACACAGTTGTTTGGGAACTCACAAAACACTCAAAAGCTCTCAAAAACGAGTAATGTCCAGTAATATCCAAATAGCATTAGACTAGCATTCCACTCAGACACACACGCTCTCAGGGGTCTCTGAGATCCTGAAAAAATACTTTTGTCTGCTACTGAAGAAACTGAGCAGCTCTCAGCCGCAACATGTATTAAAACTAACTCTGGACCATAATTCCATAACTACTAGAATGGCCGTACATTAAGTGGTCTTATTGACCACTAGATTCCAAACTCTATAATCTCTCATGATAAATACCCAATTGAGATATTAATGCATTCACAATAAGATATATGTTAAAAAGACAAAACAACACCAAAATGTGATAATATAGACTAAAAAAACATGTCAAGAACCCTGGGAAATTCAGTGTGGTAAAAATGGTCTTTCTATGTGCAAACTTTGCCTTTTGTGTAATTCATATGAAACTATTTTAAATTAAAATACATACACTTTTAGGAAAAGTCAGTTTCCAGCAGAATTGTATTGTTTAATTCAACAAAGTTATTGCACATATACATTCCAAAAAGTCTGTGGGCGTTCTAGTGTTAATTTCTGGTCCCATTCCAACCTTTGGGAAAGGAAGTGAATCTTTCAGCAAACTCATAGCCCTGAATTCATGGCTGGCTTCAGTTTATTACCCTACTTCAACATTTTCTGGAACTGCAAAGACCACTTTCGGCCTGATGGGATTCATCCAAACCTTTGTTCCAACCTCTTGGGTTTAAAACACACTCGATACCACCCCACACACCCCTATCCAAAAACAAACAAACAAAAAGAAAAAACAAGAACAAAACAAAACATGGTAGTCAAGCTAAAAACAAGGCTGTTCTTCTGAGTTCCTGAAAGTTGATTTTGGAGTTTTACACATAACCGTGGTGACACACTGACTTCCACCATATGATTCTTATTGCATTGTATGAACTGATTCTGGCAAAGTCCAAACTGACGTGAGTCTATTCCCTCAGCCCCTGTGTCCTCCCCCCTGCTGGTCTCTGAGTGTCTGTCCCAGGGGGAGATGAGGGTGTCCTGCTCCTGTGAGGGGGACAGTCCTCAGTACAGCTGGACTCTGGATGGACGCACACTGACAGGCGCCGATCTCCTCTCTGGAGATCATGAGAACAACATCACTCTGGTACCAGGCCTGTCAGGACAGCTCGTCTGCTCTGTCAAGAATCACGTCAGCAACACCACTGCAAGCAAGATAATAACCTGTGAAGATGAAGGTGAGCCAGAATGTAACAAATCAGCCTAGGAAAGACCTCTTTAATCTTTAACGAGAAGAAGCCTTGAGCAGACCTGTCTCTATATGTGGGCTTCCATCTGCTTTGATCGGTTGGGTTGAGAGAGACAAAAGCCCTTTTTACACAGCCTGTGAAAGCCACGATCGTTGTGCCGTCATTACGCCACGCCTCTTGTTCGAAAGTCACAAGGACGGAAGGGCGTGTCATTTTGTTGACGCCTTTTCCGCCACTGGAGGCAGTATCAGCCCCGAATCAACTCAGAATCTAAATCAAATCTGTTTAAAAGGCTAACCCGCAGGAAGGCGGGAATCTCAGCTCATTCCTAAAAAAATGACAGGAGGATTGAGGGGAAACCAGCTCCAGATTGAAGTTCTACTGTCAAGAATATATTCACCAAAGCATATAATTCAATACAGCAGTAGAATCAATGAAAAACAACAACACTGTTACTGCAGTCTGTCTAGCCTGAACTTGTGCATTCCCTTAGGAAAAACAACTAACATTATAATATTCCTGTGCATTTATAGCCAACTAAATAACCTATATCCCAACAAATCCTCAACTCCCATACATGAATATGATCATAGATTTGATGTTACAGCAATAAAAAGGGGAAAGTCTGAAATGAAAACAAAAAGCGATCTGATGCATGACTGCAATAGCAGGGCCAGGAGGGATTCTCAGTGCCTGCAGTTTATGAGTAAGTAGGTTATAGTATCAGGCTATGTATTTATGCTCAAACGATGTTGACATTAGGAAGCTAAATTAACAGACATAATAACATGAACGACCTGTCAGAGGACCTCTCTATCACTGTTTTTCTCCCAATAGGCCCGCAGTTTTTTTTCTTTCTTCTTTCGTCTGATAATCTGTGGCGAGTCATGCTTTACAGGTGAGGATATTCCCTCTGTTCTGTATCAAAACCATCCACAATATCTGTATCCTCTTCGAGCAGGTAGGCTTCAGCTGTTCACATCTCCATGGCAACGATAGAACGTGATGCTGAAAATGAGGAAAGTTTTAAGTCTAGTCTTAAGTTTGGAGAAGGTGTCTGTATCCCAGACCCAGACTGGAAGATGGTTCAAAGAAGAGGAGCCTGGTAGCTGAAGGCTCTGCCTCCCATTCTACTCTTTTGAAATAGACCCTTACATTTCACAGTGGCCATTTTGTGTCCAAAAGGCAGGATAAACACAGGTGCACGCAACACAGTACTGAGTGTTTCCAACTTCCATGATTGGAAGTTGGAAACACTCATTACTATCTAAATACCTTACTTCTATGTTGCATGACAGAACAATTTTCAATAACTTGTATCCAAACTTATTTTATTTGTAAGAGTAAGCAAAAATACTAAACAGCTTTCATTGAAACAAGCTGAAAAAAGATCAAACATCTGTTATATCCTTATACATGTGCTCCTGTAACGGGGGTGACCAGTAGCTATCAAGAGGTTTTAAGGGCTCACGAACAAAAATGGTTGAGAAGCACGGCTCTAGTAAACCAATATGACAACTTTAAAATTAAGGATTCATCGATTGCAAAATTCTGGGCCGATACCGATTTGTTGTTGTTGTTATTTATTCCTCCTTTAGTGACAGAGAAACAAAGACATCTTCATTATAAACAAATACTTGTTTTAAAGTCTCTCAGCCCTTCATCACACACACATCTTTGAATGAGCACAAATTCAATCGTATAAGTTTAATGAGGAAACAAACATTGAATTTACATTTACTGCACTTGTATTGATTATTACAACAGTTAGATACTTATAAGAATGTGCTTGAGCCAGGTGTGATGTTTGCATGCGAGTGTGTGAGAGAGAGACTCACATGCAGGAAAAAATGAGCAATAGTGAGAAACCGAGAGCTCTGTTAAACAGGATGAGGTTTGGTGCTGATGGGTTATTACATGACTCCCTGTCACAGCTCTCAGATACATGTTGTTTCATAGAAGCAGCGGGGGGGATTTCATAGAACCCCCTCCCGCCCCCCGCCTCCCACCCCCCTACCACAATGTAACACATACTCTTATAGGTAATATTATAGGGTGAAGGATATGAACAACTAAAATGTCAAGTTAGTGACAGCATCATCATGCCTGATGAGCTGGCTTAAGGCCCCCCGGAGCTTAGGCCCTTGGGCCTGTGCCCGGTTGGCCCCATGGGTACAAGCACAAGATGTTTGGATAAACGACCAAAATCAAGTATGAAAAAATAAATAAAAGGGAAAAAAAACAGTCCAGATAAAATGCTTGACTCCTGAAGAGCTCCCGGAGGGATTTGAAGCCGTGTGACGGAAGGAAGAAAACGATCAGAATCGGTGGTACAGCTGCTCTCAGTGGATTCCAGTTGTCTGCTCTACGGACGGGGACCTGACGGAGTTCAGTGCCGGTTTTCGTGCTATTCGGCATAGCGCCACCTACTGGCAAACACAAAAAGGGTTTTATCTCGAGAACCATTCGTCAGATGAACTTCAAACCCGGGGAGTGCTCTTAGGGGGACCTGATGGAGTTCAGTGCCGAATTCTGTGGAATTCGGCATAGCGACAACTACCGATACCTTACACACACAACACAATACCAGGCCGGAGTCCCAGCAGTCTGGATTATCAAGCCGTAGCGGCCTGATAAACTGGTTGAGAAAATAAGCATATAAATTCACTCACAAAAGTGCGACTGAGCTATGGGGGACAAGTTTCATCTAGGAAATGTCAAAATATATTTTAATATACTAGTGACATCACAGGTGTACTGGTTTAATACCTCTCTCTTTGCAGGGCCCAGCTTCCCCATCTTCTGGATCATTGGACTGGTTACTGTCACATTACTGATTATACTCCTGCTGCTGCTGTGGCTCTGCAGAAAGTCCAGAGGTGAGAATTATATATATATATATATATATATATATATATATATATATATATATATATATATATATATATATATATATATATATATTATAGTATAGTATAGGGATTACACTGTGCTTATTCAAACTCACTGAGCAATCCTCATGTTATGACACTGAATAGCAAATATTTCTTCCACAGATCGATGTTGTGGCAGGTAAGTATACCGCACCATTCTCTCATCTTAACCAGAACAGTGGTTACTTCCATGTTATTTACTGCATTTAATACAGTTATTATTTCATCTTAACCATAACAGTCCATCTTATTTACTACATGTATTAGACCCATCCAGTCTCAGAGCACCAACCAGGGCTCCAGAGACCAGAGAGAAGATCAAGAGAACGGTAATATTACCACACACACACACACACACACACACACGCACACATACACACATACACACACACACATGTACACGTGCACACACACACAGACACACACACACACACACACACACACACACACACACACACACACACACATGCACGCACACAAACCTTTGTACTGTCTGTCCACAGGTTCAGACACCAGGGGAAACTCAGTTACCAGAAACGTAAGGTACTTTTTTCTTTATACAGTATCTATTTTGACTGTCATAAAAAAGGTTGGCAGAAGGTACTGTCCTATGGATAGAAGTGATGAGTTGAGGTGAGGGTCCTGGATGGCGGCTGAGGGAAAGGATGAAGATGTGCACGCGTGGGTGTGGGTGTCTGTGTAGGTATGTGGAGGGGAGGTGGGGATGGCATGCAGGTTGGTTAGCTGGGAGAGTGGATGTTGAGAGAGTGGAGTATGGATGTTTGATGGAAAGGTTGGAAAATGAGGACATTTAGTTAAAAAAATCTACACAGATTGTAATCAGTGAAGTACATTATCAGTGAAGTACATTATCAGTGTGTGTGTATGTGTGTGTGTGTGTGTGTGTGTGTGTGTGAGAGAGAGAGAGAGAGAGAGAGAGAGAGAGATAGAACTACCACAGAAGCGATTTTGACTTTGACAGGTGTTTATCTGTCTGTCTGTCTGTCTGTCTGTCTGTCTGTCTGTCTGTCTGTCTGTCTGTCTGTCTGTCTGCCTGTCTGTCTGTCTGTGTCAGCGCTGGAGAAAGTAATGCACTAACGTGAAGTTACTTGGATTAGTAACCGTAATATTACAATCCCTTACACTACTCGTTACTGGGGGCTCGTCACCTTGCTAAACTTCACATTGTTTGTTACAGAGTGTGATCTATGAGAACTGTGCTCCAGCCTCCACATCCAATCTAGACTCCACCTACCAGAGCCTCAATCCAGACTCCACCTACCAGAGCCTCAATCCAGCCACCATGGATCATCAGGACCAAACATACTCTACTGTCGGACAGGTGAAGTCAACATCAGAGATGCCTTGTTACAAGCAGAACCTGCAGGAGCTACTGAAGATAGGTGTTGCAAGTTCTAAGTGGCTCTGTAATGTGTCTAATGTGACATCATGTCATGTAAGCCATTTGGTGATGCAGTAACTCTGCATAAGCTGACAGTCTGTCTCCTGTTCTGAAAATGTTCAGAAAAAATATTAAATTCCACAATTTCTCCAAACTTGTATGTGTTGTAGTGTAGGAAAGGCAAGGCAGTAACTGGTTTCAAATTCAACACACTGCCCCCTTTGGTCAGGCTCATTATTGGCATGTAAAATCCATTGCAGGCTTTTTAACCTTTGTAATACCAGTAAATTACAAATTAGTCTGTTTTTTTTCTATTAACATTAGAAAGGCCATGTGCCTGGCATTGAGATTTTAATATCCTACATTTCTGAAACACTGGAAATACTTGGTCTCAGAATGAGAAACTGCTTTATTGGGCAAGTAGCATAATGTACACATACAAGGAATTTGACTCCGGTTTGCTTTGCTCCCAAAATACTCACCTACAGAACAAAAAAGGTAAAACACACAAGACACAGGTACATTGAAACATTTGCAAAAAATTACATTATCTACTATATACAGTGTGGTGTAAAGTGTCTATTTTAAGTACGTATATATGAAAGAATGTACATGTAGAGTATACATATGTATAAATAAGCCACACAGGATCATAAACAAAGGCTTAATACAGATATTTTTCAGATATTGCACAGTTCTACATTCAGGTGTCTCGTCATAGACATGTGGTCATGAGGGCTTTTCACACGAAACTTAGCCGGGGTTGAGTCAGTCTCTTAGCTCCGGGGCTAAGAGAGCTGTTAGCTCAGGGCTAAGAAAGCTTTCACACTTGCGCAATCTTGGCCCACTCCAAAGTGGGCTAACCCTGACTTCAGCCCCGGCTAGCTGGCCCTGCTCTGGAGCAGGGCATCATCCCCGTCTTTCCATCTCCACCACGCATTGTTAACCATGTGTGACTGTGAAAAGGGGCTAAGTTAGGCTATCTTAGCGCTACTCTTAGCCCGGGGCTTAGATAGAGCCTCTAGAGCCACAGCACCATCCTTTGGTGAATCAGTCCATTGAGATAATGGGGGTTTTTCCCCCACTGTCTAGTCTCACGCACCAGCCGTACTAACATTTTTCCACACAGACTGACTGTATCTACAGTATATGCCGTTCAATGTGAACAAGGCTTTGAGTCAGATATTACAGTTATTTCCCAGTAAACGTACATCAAATGTGTGTGCACGCAGTATTTTATCTCTTTATTAAAGTTGTTTTATCCTGTATTTGTAAAGTGTATTTGTAAAGTGTATTTGAGCACGGTCAAAAGCAACAGTGACCACTGAAGCGGTATATAATATACATTACATTACTAAACATACAATAATGAGTATTAATGTTCTGTAATTCTACTCATATTCTAATATTTCCATTCTTATAATTATTAAACAATAATTGGAGAGAGACCATGATGATGCCAGCCTTAAAATGAGATATTCCTCTAAATCTTGGTTCAAACGGGCAAAACTTAAAATGTAAAACACCCATTTTTGTTGTTGTAAAGCATCTGACTCCTGCAGAAGTGCCCCCCCCCCAAAGCTAAAAGTCAAACTCCACCTATGCCTCTAGCTGTTGTAAAATCACGCTGATCCACAGCCTCTTGTGGCTGATTGCTTAAATATCAGGGCTTATAAGACAAATAAAAAGACAAATTCCTCATTTGATTATTCACTATGGCTAATACAATTATCTTGAATCTTATAATGTGAACCAAACCGTTACTTTAAGCATAATTTATACTCTGTGAGTCCAGCTATTGCTCATGGTTGCATTGGCCCACCTTAATTCCTAAATGGAACATGTAATTAACTTGATCACATCTGTGTTTACCATCCATGGCCGCAGTGAAAAGGGCCTATCAGTTGTGTGCTCCAACAGTAGTATGTTTGTTCGAGGTAAGTTTGCCAGATATTTTACAATATATGAATGATTGTCTAGATGCAGTATGTGTATTCAGGTTAGGTTAATTTGTTTATGACTAACCATTGTGTTGTCAAAATACACTTAAAAAGCCAAAACAACACAGACTCAAACAAAGAATGGCCACATCTCAAAACATGTCTGTGTGTGTGTGTGTGTGTGTGTGTGTGTGTGTGTGTGTGTGTGTGTGTGTGTGTGTGTGTGTGTGTGTGTGTGTGTGTGTGTGTGTGTGTGTGTGTGTGTGTGTGTGTGTGTGTGTCTACATCGACATGCCATAACCCCTAAAGTTGATCTCACCAACAAAACTACCATGTGTAGAAACCCCAGAGGGGCAGACGCTGAGGAAGGATGCAACAGATCTCGTGGTAAGTATAGTAGGCTATGTCAACTGTCCCTGTATTTGTGTATAGATGATCACGTGGTAACACTTTATAATAACTATTAATTAATGATTTTTTTCATTTACTAATGATTTGCTCATCATTTGTTACCGATAATGTTTTTTTTTTTTTTTTTTTACCTCATTCTACTGTGTATCAAATGTTGTAGTTGTCTTTATTCATGTGCAGTGACATTATTGGCAGAGAAATTGGTGCAGAGGTTTCATGCTGTTATATCTTCTTCTATCTCTCATAATTAATCTTTGTATTACATTATTTACACAGTATAAAATCCAAGATGAAGCATTTCCTAGAAAGCAGGCAGCTCAACTGGCTTTGGACCTGGGGGAGGCGGCACTGACTATAATGAACCAAAAGGTTAATCAAGCACAGAAGCAGTTTAAAGAAATACAAGCGCTAAAAAAACAAGTGAAAGAGCTGAAGAGCCAGCTGGCTGCTTCTCGGCCTGTGGAAGCTGAAGATGGTGAGTGACAAGCAGGTACACATATATGTTGGGACCACCTGAATTTGTCTCCCTACTCACTGATGCCACCACCATGTTTCTCTCTCTCAGGTTCTCCCTCTTAGCCTCTCCCTCTGACCCCAGTGACTCTGCAGGCAAATGTCAGCACAGCTCCTGGTGAGTGACGTATAGGCTCACATCAAGTGTTGGATTAGCTGAATTTGTCCCCCCAGTCATTGATGACACCATCCTCTCTCTCTCTCTCTCTCTCTCTCTCTCTCTCTCTCTCACACACACAGGCTCTCTCTCTCAGGCTCTCCCTCTGACCCCTCGTTCTGTCATTAAGTAACTGGTGCACTTTGACTTCTGAGCAGAAGAGGGCAGCAGTGATGCAGCCAAAGCGATGGAGGCACTGCAGAAGAGAGTTAAAGTGGAGAGGCAGGGAGAGCGGATAGCTTAAGCCCTAAGCCAGGGGTTCCCAAACTTTTCCGACCAAGTACCACTACGTACCAAACCAAATCTCCCCCCCCTTCCCCCCCATAAAATACAATTTGCGGATTTAACCATGCAATAGCAGCAGAAAGGCTAAATACCAATAATATTGTTAAGGCTACTAGCTGGTTCAAAATGGACACACACGGACACTCACTCTCACACACACCTGCCAACATTAGGCTGTGAAGGACGCCTTTGAAAAAGTTTTTTTTCCGCTCGCCAACATTTTGCCAAAATTTGGAGTGTTATTTAGCTACATTTCCTGACAAGCTAGCATGTCATGGTTGGTACAAATCCATTCCTTAAGTCTTCTAGTTTCATATGATACCAGAAATGTCACTCTGGCTTTAAAACTGAGCCTGCTGCAGCCTCTGAAAGTAAATGTTCAAAATTGTGATGTTTCCCAAATATCGCGATATTTCCGAAAATCGGGCCAATCCGGCAACTGCCCAGGGTTAATGTGTATGTAAAAACAGTTGTCCGTAAAAAATCAAAATAAAAAATGCAATTCTCTGGCGGACCACCAGGCGGAGCCCCGCGGACCAGTGGTGTGGCCCGCGATAGGGTGAAGAGTGGCCCTCTGACCATTTTCTAATTCACTATGAAAACTAATGATAAATAAAGTTTGACTGAGCTCCAGCTAAATTGTCAAATATGGCCGTCTGCTCGCCGCCTAGGCACTTATAGTATTATGTACTTAACTAACCTAACTAACTATCATGTGTGCACAAAATTGTGAGACTAAACTCTGGCTGACACCCCCAAAACCCCGCAACAGCAAAAAGTATATTAATGTTTGTATATTAACTGCATGGCCCCTGGCCTCCTGTCATTTTGCAAAAGTGGCCCCCAGGCAAAGCGAGTTGAGTATATTAAGTTTAAAAAAAAATCTATGCATTTGCAAGACCCTGTGAATGCGACTTAAGAAAGACATGGTCAAATTTGACATGTGTTCAAACGTCAGAAACAACCGAGTGGCACAACATTTGGAAATGGATCTTTTCCATGTATCATGAGGGCTTTTCAGACAACACTTAGCCGGGGTTAAGTGAGTCTCTTAGCCTGGGGCTAAGAAAGCTTTCACACTGACACAACCCTGGAACATTCCAAAGTGGACTAACCTCCGACTTCAGCCCAGGGCTAGCTGGCCCTGCTCTGGAGCAGGTTAGCCCCGACTTTCATCTAAACATGGGCTAAAAGTGGCCAGTGTGAAACAGGGTTATCTTAGCTCTATTCTGAGTCCAGGGCTAAGATGGCCCCCGGCTAAGAGCATGCAGTGTGAAAAGCCCTATACAGTCTCTGAAATACATTGTATATATATGTAAATGTTTGATGATGAATGTAAATAAAAACAATACAAATAAAGTGAACTCCATACAGTAACAACTATTAGGAAATTGCTGTAGCACAGCTTGACGGTGTGACAGTGAAACGTCTCACTCAGGACTGAAGGGCAGTTTATAGTACAGCGATTTATGGTGGTTGCGACCGACCAGGATCATATTTCATCATCGTTGGCAACGATGCATGATTATACTTCCAGCGACGGGCGATATGGCGTCTTTGCGATGATAGTTGTGCCCATCGCCAAGACTTCATTTGGATTTAACCTTGACCCCATCGCGGGCTCAAGAAAGTGCTGCTGTTTTTCTACCTCCATGTCTTGAGAGAAAATGAAAATGAGGCGAATGAAATGAAACTGCGTCTCTGCGATGCGTTCTCCAATCGCCGAGTATTTATACTTTTTATGAGCGGCAGCGTCCAAAATCAGCGTCCGGCGATAATGAACGTTCAGCGTTGCTCATCGGGCGATCATAAATTGCTGTACTCTAAACTGCCCTTGAGCCCAGGTGGAGGCAATGCAAGCAGCAGGTGGAGGCAATACCCCTTAATGACCAGCAGATGGGGACATGATCGCTGATGACCAGAAACTGAATATAATGCTGAATATCACACAAACTTTGCCATTGCAACATGTAAAATAAATGTTTTTGTTTTTTGTTTTTTATCTTGCTTTATTGTCTGCATATTATTATGTGTATTTGTTGGTACCTTTGTATATGAACTTGTACAATAAAGACATTTAGGAAGAAACATATCTCCGCACACTGTCAAAAACACAGCTATGCTACAGACACCAAGGTTTGGTCTTCTGCATTTAGTTGGCCGGGCGGCGCTGTAAGCAGGCAAATGAAATGAGTGTTACTTTGTGATGTCACAAAATCACAGAAGTTAAAATGGTTTGTTTGGAGACACCTTTCCCTTACATGGCTGGTGTGGCTTTATCTGGGGATCTTGAGACTCCCATGATGCTTATATAGCATGATGTTTCTATAGCATGATGTTTATATAGCATGATGTTTATATAGCAGCATGCCCAAGTAATTTATAGTCAAGGAAGCAAGGTAATATTGTTTTACACAAAATGGGACCTTTAAGCGAATTGAATATGTTGCATATAACATAAACTCTGGCTAATTAATCTGTAAAATGTTTTTTTTTCTTGTTTTGCTGTTGATGTATTTGTTACATTGTATATGAACTTGTGTACAATAAAGAAAGTAAAAAAAACTAGGTCGAAACCATGGACTGTAAATATAATGGACAGAAGCATCGCATTGAATTTCTTCTCCCTGGTGGAGTTCAAGCCATATACTATGTGGTTGTCGCCATCTTGGTTTTAGTGGGAAGGTGGGGGTTGAGAGGGTGGCGCTAGGGAGGGTGTGAGATGAGCACCGATTAGCATAACCTATGGGGGTGATCTTACGCGCTGACAAACTTGCCCACCTTAGTTCGCTTCAAGCTAGCTGAAGCTAAGTCAGACTGCTAGCAAGCTAGCTAACAGGCTACGGGCTACATCCAGGCCATCCAGCTCTTTGCTCCCAGTTCAAAAAAGAATCATCCAAATTAAATTAGGACCCATAAAATCATACACAATGCAGTTCCCAAATATCTTTACAACTACTTTAACTGTTTTAGGGACATCCACAGCTATGCCACCAGAGGCACCACAACTAATACCAGACTTTTTAAATATAGGACTCTAGTAAGTATACCTTTCAGTACTCTGCTGCCATTGAATGGAACAAAGTTCCGGCATCACTGAAGCTTATTGAGGCACAGAGCAGTTTTAAGACAGCAATTAAAAAATTGTTGGCATTCAGTCTTTTAGAATAGGTAGGTACCTAGCACTGTATCAGCACTGTATCAGGGCAATAATGTATATTGTATTTTATAACTACCGGTATGTACTTTATGTTAATTTCTATATGTATTTATGTATTGCGAGTCGTAAGTATTGTATTTGCACCTGACAATCCTGTCAGCCATCCCCCTTCCTTTTCCCCCAGAGGACCACAATGGAAATAATGTGTGTTTTAAATTGTCAAATAAAACTTAAACTTAAACTTAAACTTCTCACTTGCTCCGGTCGGGACCGTGAGGACATGAAGAGTCGTCGTCCCACATTCACGTTACGTTGAGGTAGGCTAAATTAATACGAAAGTACAATAAAAGTTTAACCAAAGATGTATCTGTTATTGACATTATCGCTATTATAACGCACTAATCATATAGTGGGGGATTGCAGAATTATGGCCAGATATTAGCTACTGTGAAACAACAACATTAACGTTGATCAATGTATAGCCACCCCATTATGTAACTTTTTCATGTCATTCCCTGAAGCATACATTTTATTTTACTCCTACAGCAGTGTGGATCTTGGGTGAGTGTGGCACTGTGGCGTGCTGCAAGGTCTTGGGGATCAGCTTCAGGTGGACTGGTCTTCGCTCTCCCCTCCTTTTCCCACGTCCAGCAGCTGCAGATGTCATCATCGACGTCATCATCGTCATCAAAGTCTTTAAACACGTTATTGATGATTATTTATAAAAAATCTCATTGTGTAAATATTTTGTGAAAGCAAATGGTTTGGTGAAGTTTGGATAAAAAGCGATAGCTGCACACCTGTACCAAGGTTCATTCACAACAGACAATGCGTTCCGGAGTTAGGGCGATTTTTGTGAACTAGGCCACACCCACAAAAAGTTTGGAAGTCGATGCAAAAAACTGCGAAATAAGTTTTGTGTAGGACAGTCCACCTAGTGGTCAACAAGTCTAATTTTTCCGTCCATAGTAAAAGGTGACTCTGTGAACCTACCTACCAAGTTCGGTAGCGGCTTATGGTTTCTGAGTGGGACCAAATCGGCTTCCAAATCGGCTTGCAAATTGATGAGTAAATTGGGTGGACAAACCCTGTTATAGGGCCTGTTATAGGGTTTGCGCCCTACGTGCGCTGGCCGCGCCCTGCGAGCGCTGGCCAACAACAACACTGGATTATTAGCGCCCCCTGGAGTCAATCAGGTAGTCAGACCGGGGAGTGGGGGGCGTGGGGGATCTGATACTACACTAGAGTACCGCAGGGATGATGTTACTCTAGTATCAAACACAGCAGTACAGGTGTGCCCCAAGGGGGCGTGAGCTCTCACTTTCTCTTTACTGCGTATACAAATGATTGCAGAAGTAGTCTTCCAAACAACACTGTCATAAAATTCTCAGATGACACAATAATCCTGAGCCTGTTGTGTATTGATGACTGTCCCCCAGTGGGAGATTTCGGCTTTCCAGGTCTGGTGCGAGAGCAACCATCTAATCTTAAATACAAACAAGGACCAAAATAAATGATTTTTGACCCTAAGGAGGTCAGAGCTCATGACCCCGTGCTCATAGGAGTGTGTGAAATTGAACGGGTCAGCTCCTATAAGTACTTGGGAGTAAAAATGTACAACCTGCTAAAGTGGAATGTACAGGCAGATTACTTGCACAGTAAACTTGCTGAAAGACTCCACTTTCTCTGCAGGCTGAGACTGTTTGCAGTAAGCACCATGTGGAGTCCTTCCGCTTCCTGGGGACCATCATCAGCCAGTACCTAAAATGGGAGCTGAACATCAGAGCTCTCACAAAGAAGGCACAGCAGAGGATGTACTTTGTGCGGCAGCTGAAGAAATTCAAAGTGCCAAAGGCCACGATGGTGCACTTCTACACCTCCATCGTTGAGTCCATCCTCACCTCCTCCATCACCGTCTGGTATGCTGCTGCCACTCTCAAAGACATCAACAGACTTCAGCGCATCATCCGCTGCGCTGAGAAGATAATCGGATGAAACCTGCCATCCCTCCAGGACCTGCATGCAGCCAGGACACTGAAGCGGTCTCGTAAAATCATGGCTGACCCCTCCCACCCTGGCCACGAACTATTTAAGACACTCCCCCACGGCGAGAGACTGAGGTCTGCCAAGACCAGAACCACCCGCCACAAGACCAGCTTCTTCCCAACCGCCATCAGCCTCACCCATGGCCGTAACTAGCTATGAGGACGGGGAGGTCCGGACCTCCCCTAATATTTCAGAGAAAAAAATAAAACAATCTGCATGGAAAAGCATGAAAAACACGGGATCGCTTTTATTTTGAAACGAAAGGCAGGTCAGGCAGGAAGTCATCTGATGCCGCGTCCGCGGTAACTTGATTCCGAGAGAGCAGCAGCATGGTGGTGAGTGATGACTGTCTGTCTGCCTGGCGAGATAATTGAAGGTGAGCGAGCTGCGCGACAGTGAGCGAGTGAACGACAGACAGTGAGTGACACTGACAGATTTTTTAGCAACAACCAAGAAAGTAAGTGTCTAGTCTGTCTCTTAAGTAATGTTACCTGTGTGACACGTTGGGATGCTACTGGCTAATCATGCATGATGCCAATTGCCAAGTCAGGTATGCAGGTGGCTATATGCATGGTTTCAGTTTCATGACCCAATAAGTAACAAAAAGAGGTGGTGTAAAGTTAAAAACAACATAATATATTTTATTTTATTTTTCAATCGTTCCTATCAGGAATAAATAAATGTCCCTCTGTATGTTTTTTTTATTATCGATGATGACTTTGTGTGTTGTGTCCGGCCGGGTTGTGTACCTGTGTTTGTAGGTGTCATTTTGATATGAATTTGGCTAAAACAGTTTGTGTTTGTTAGTTACAATTATGTTGACAGGAGAGCTGAGCAAGTGGTGACATGAAAGAAAATATACTGAATAATGACATCACAACAGTATAATCCTAATGTTGATTTAAAATGATATATTACTTTAAATATGGCTAAAAAAGGGGGGGAAAAACCCTCAAACTTTTTTTCGGCGGCGCCCGGAATCCGCCTCCCCTTGCTGGACCTCCCCTATTTCGGAACCCTGGTTACGACCCTGGCCTCACCAACAAGGCCCGGAAACCCATTCCGCCAAGGACCTCACCAACAAACCCCCCCCACACACACAAACTCACTACCTCCTCCTAAACTCAACTGAACTCCCCCCTCATACAACTGGAACTCATATATAATTTAATGCCTGCCTAAGACAAATTCCTCGTATGTAACTTGCATACTGTGGCAATAAAAGTGATTCTGATTCTGATTCTGATGATCATGCTAACTTTTTATATTGCAGTGCTGGGTAGTCTAATAAGGTATGGTATGGAAGCATGGTTTGGCACGCTTACCGTCCAGCACAAGTCGAAAATGAACAAAATGATCAAAACGGCAATGAAGATTGGCGTAACATGGAAACAGTTGGTAGGCCGGGTATCGGTAGATGGATGTCTGAATTAACCACAACTCTGCCCTTAGAAAAAATCACATATGCCATCAGTGGTAAACAGGAATTATTTGACAGCATTTGGGGCCCTTTCATTTGTTATTTAGAGAGGACAGATGTGGCCGACATGATGGAAGCGCCTGGGACTGTTTGAATAACCGACTGTTTTTGTTTTTGTTTTCCTCTGCATTTCTTTATACCTTTTTCTCTCTAGATTCCACTCTGTATACCTATACATGAGTCAAGATGTAACTGAACAAAATTTAAGTTAAATTAATCCAATCCCCAGTGGAATCATGGTCTGTATGTTGTTGTGTTTCTGTTTGTTTTTTGTTTTTGTTTTTCTGTTGTGCTATTGTGGGGAGGGGAGGGAGGTGGTATATGTATGGGATGTTTGTATTGTATGTTCTATTGATGTTTAAATGTGTTAATTGAAAATAATAAATACACTGTTGGAAAAAAAAACGGCAATGAAGGTCATAGGCCAGAAAGACTACCCAAAACCTAAACTAAACTTGTACCACTGTTCCTTCAGAGGTTGTAGTTGTCATAGACTGTGTTGCATAGTTGATTGTTTATTGCTGACAAAAATGTGTTAATGTAAGTCGCTTTGGATAAAAGCGTCCCCACCTCTCCAGACCATTTTTGAGAACAAGGTTGTCAATCTGGCTCATAGAATACTAAAAGACCCCTCCCATATTCTACATCCTGAGTATGAGTTACCTTTGGGAGGCGCTACAGAGCCAGCAGATGTAAGAGCAACCGATACAACCTCTCCTTCCTCCCTAATTCCATAGCCTTACTAAACAAACAACCTGCCCTTCCCCTTCCTCAGGGGGGCAGCATTCCTTAAGCTAGGAATAGGCTCTGGGGTCGCTATAGCCTGTGCTTTGTTTTGTTTTTATAAGTTATAGAATATTTTCTTATTCTTTTTAATCTCTTATTCTAACCTCTTGTAACCATTGGTATATATACTGTGTTGGTTATATTGAAATGCAACAAACACACCTAGGCAGTTTTAGGGGTATGCCGGGTGCAATATTTGGGCTATTGCAATATTTAGTGATAGGTAGGAACTAATGAGACAGTGCAATAGACCTTATTCGCTAACCCCGGACAGCGCCATATTGTTGACATACCGTCCTGCAGCTGACAACTATAGTAACGGCCTTATTGTCGTTTCTGTTCCATTACAAAATAGCGATAGTGATGACAGCAATAAAAACCCCAGATTTGTTGTTTGTATGCTGCTGTTAATGCCTGTAATAAATAAACAAAAGAAAAAACGAGGTGAACAGACTTTGCTGTGAGGAGCTGTCAGAAAGTTTCACCTGTCTATCCAAACTATCCACACATCTCCTGTGCCGACGTATCCTCAGGCTCGCTCCTTTCACGTCTGTGGACGGTAGAGATAGAAACAAACCACGGGGACTTTATTGCTGTCATTACTACAGCCATGCCTAACGCAGGTCACAATAGGAATGATACAGGTAACGCTAACGGCGGCTAGCTTCCTATAAACGCTGCTCTTACATAGGCTGTCACTTGAGAGCTACAGCGCTATGTCGACAACATGGCGGCGGTGGGCGTGCCCGTACGTGAGTGACGTCAATCGAATAAGGTCCATATGTAAGGATGCTGCAATATGAGTGGTCTGAGATTTGTGCAATACTAGGACATGAATGAAGCGGGAAGGAAGGTGTAACATGCAACGGGCTGAATCCTGACGCTCAGGTTGTGAATGTCTCTGTCCCCGTCTTGTCTTGTTCGGTCAACTGTCTTGATTTGTAAAATGCACTGTATGTCATGATGATGATGTTGTTTTTTTATCGCAGTTGTAAACGTGCCTAAGACAAATTTCCCCTTGAGGGACAATAAAGTTCAACTCAACTCTTTGAGAAAGGGAGCATAGGCAATGAACCGAGTTGTTGTTGTTGCCTACATTACATCAATACAATGAATTAGCATCGCCGCTAACACTTAGCGTACTAGTGTGATAAGAGCTTCTGAGTCACAAGGAAAAGGTAGAAAATGGTGAGGTTAATATGTGCAGGCAAGTGTATCTCACAATCTGCCAGTGTATGGCTTTATGGAGGCACGCTTCTTTGTAGACATTAGCCAGCAGCATAGATTCTACCTTGTTTATGAAGGCGTTGTTGTGGGTCGCTGGCGTGCGGGGGATGCGGGGGCTCAGTGTTGAAGGCAGGTGAAAGCCGTGATCCTTGTGGAATTATTACACCTCGCCTCCCAAAGGTCACAGGGACGGAAGGGCGAGTCATTCTATGCCTTATGTGTACTCAGGGCTGCCAAGTTTCAGCCACAGTTAGCAAAAACAATTGGCCCTTTTTTAGGGTAGATTTAGAGGGATATCTCAATTTAAATTAACATTAGGATTACTGTTGTGATGTAATTATTCAGTCTTCACCCCCATGCCAGCTGCTCTCCCTGCACTGTCAGCCTCCTCGTGCTCTCTCTCTGTCTTTACTCTCTTCTACTCCCTCATCTCCTGTCTCCCCTGCAGTCTCATTCTCTGTCTCTTCCACTATTTCATCCTCTATGTCTTCTGGAGTCTCATTTTCCTCCGCTCTGTCATTTTCTGTCAGATCCTCCACTGTTTCCTCTGACCTGGCAAGTTTGGCAGGGGGTGGTTGACCCTTCACTGCCCAGAATGACAGCAGATCTCTCTGCTGCTTCTTCTTCCCTGACATCTTTCAAACAGACAAAAATCCAAGTGTGCAGTTAATGTAAATCCCCTTAGCTCATAGTAAGTATCAATTAGCTCACACATGCGTGATGATTTTAATGAACACTGCTCGTCACGGTTGTTTGTTGTTAAACCCACAGCAGCAATGTGCCACGCTGTTCACTTACCCCGTTAGCCGGGCGCTTCTCGCTCATACTGAGCACATTAGCGCCCGGCGAACGTCACGCATTTCCCATCAAACACTCTGCCATTTTCACGGATATAACGCCAGCTCACGTGAAGTGAAGACGCTATCCGATACGCAACATCCTCTATTATACGGCTCTGGTTAGATGTAGGCAGGGGGGACTGATGATTGGTTAAAGTTAGGCTAAGAATATCGGTCAGCCAATCAGAGGCAGAATAGGGCGGGCTCACCCTGTGACAGAATCGAACTACGGCAAGCCGCAAGCAGCGAGTTATGGAAATATAAGAAGTGAGAGGGAAACATTTATGAGCGTGTGAAATAGCAAGTGTGGCGTGTGCGCGTGTGAAGAGGTTAAATTGCGTGACTCAATCCCAATTCTTTTCTTAACCCTCAATCTTAACCCTCAAGCTCAACCCTCAATCTTAGTAGCCCTCAAAACTAAGTGTTAAGGGCTATCTTGCGACTTTAAAATGGGACAGCCCTTAAAGGCAGATACGTCTTCAGACTGTGGGGGGCAGCAGTATGCCAAAGCTCCGTCCAGTCTGTCAATTCAAAAGGAGAGGAAAAAAGCATCCCTACAAATATTTCCTTGATAATATAGATGTAGAAATTACGATAACCATTGTATTATCTTAGTTTAAATGTCATTTTATGGATTTCCGTTTTGTTAAACACTGCAGTTAAACACTGCAGTTAAACACTGCAGTCAAGCCAGCCCTCACGTCGGAAAGCACGGTCATTCTAGCCCCCACTTGTTTTGTGGTGCATAGCATTACACGTAGGCTGTATCTTGATAAAAACAACTCAACAACGACATTACCACCGAGAATTATGGCATTTCGTAACAACGTTAACAATGTTATAATATAATAATAATAATATGGCTTGACCAGCACGGCTACTGACTATCGATAGTTCGCAACAACAATTGTTGTTAGGATTCCAAAACGGAAATCCATAAAATGACATTAAACTAAGCTAATACAATGGTTATCGTAATTTTTACATCGCTATTAACAAGGAAATACTTAACTTTGTATGGCTGCATTTTTCCTCCTTCGCCGCCATCTTCCATCTGAATGGATCTAGCTGATGACCCGCAAGGGATTCTGGGATCGCACTCACTGCCAAGTGTGGTCCTGGAAAATCTCAAAACTGAGGGCTGTTCAGCCCTCAAACTCGACCCTTAACTTAACACATTGAGAATCGGGACAGCACTAGCACTTCGCGGGAGTGTGCATTTTTGAGACTGAGGGTTAAGATTGAGGGTTAAGATAGGAATTGGGATTGGGCCTCACTCTCAATGGGTGAGACTTGGCAGCTCTGTGTGTACTGATGCTGGCGTCATTCACACCAAAATGGTGGTTTTGTTGTGTGTGAATGTCACAATAGAATGTCTGCACTCTGCAGTCACTTCAATATAGCTTTTACCAGTGTTTTGGTGTCATTTTCTGATATAAAATTAAGCATTGAAATTAAAAGTACTAGTAAATGCTGTTAAAAAAGCAAGAAAAAGACAAGCCTGGGCTTGGGTGGAGTGGAAATCTTCTTGAGTTTTATGGCGGTTGACAAACAACATTATGGTGCATTACCGCCCCCAACTGGAATGGAGTGTGGAACTTGCAAGGTAGGAGCACTGTTTCAGCAACGGCTTGCTTGCAGGCTACCAAATGTATTCAGATTTTATTTTGTATTAACGAGTAATGAAGTTTAGAGGAACAAGTAGTGGAGTAATACATTTTATTTAGGAAATGTAGTGGAGTAAAAGGGAAAGCTGACAAAAAATATGGATACTCAAGTAAAGTAGCCTACAGGTACTTCAAAAAATACTATACTGTAATGAAGTAGCCTACATGACACCACTGCTGAAAAGCACAATCCTCCTCTGAGCGAGTGGGTTTGCTGCTCTGTGTGGTCTGGCTCTAGGCTTGGTACAGCTGCCTGCTCGTCACCACAGAGCTGTTGTACCTGCAGGGAGACACAAGGGGACAGTAGATACAAATGAGCAAAAGTCAATTCCAAAAAGTAAAACTTTAACACACTTTAAAATCAACCTCATCCATGTGTATGTGTGTGTGTGTGTGTGTGTGTGTGTGTGTGTGTGTGTGTGTGTGTGTGTGTGTGTGTGTGAGTGCGTGTGTGTGTGTGTGTGTGTGTGTGTGTGTGTGTGTGTGTGTGTGTGTGAGTGTGTGTGTGTGTGTGTGTGTGAGTGCGTGCGTGCGTGTGTGAGTGAGTGATGTTTTTAGGCACAGAAACTGAACTTTGTGGATGAGGAGGAAACTTTTCTGTGCCTTTTTTGTCTATCTTGAGGACAATAATTTATTTTCTAGTCTTTGCAGTGTTATGGAAAGCTGGTGTGTTTGCAGTGTTATGGAAGCTGAAGTGTTTGCAGTGTTATGGGAAACTGAAGTGTTTGCAGTGTTATGGAAGCTGAAGTGTTTGCAGTGTTATAGGAAGCTGAAGTGTTTGCAGTGTTATGAGAAGCTTGTGTGTTTTACCTGGAGAAGTGGGAGGAGTGGTGAGCTGCCAGCCCAGTCTGGGTGAGAGGAGATGAGGAAGAGTGTATGTGTGTGTGTGCATCCTGGGCGTGGCACAAGCGCTCCCGACCACACACAGACAGAGACTCCTCATGAGCAAGCACAGGGATACCTGCCAGGGCTGCGTTCTGACACACACATGCACATGCACACACACACACACACACACACACACACACACACACACACTGATGAACCATGCAGACTGAAGTGTAACCCAGCTTGTGATGAGGTGCATTTGTTTTGTGGCCTGCTGTCTACCTCCATCAGGAGCCTCTGGTTCTTCATGTCCTGTTTCCACGGCATCACATAGAGCCTAGGGATCATGGGGTGTCTGGCGGAGAACACTGGGATGTGGGAGAGGGAGAGAGAGAGGGAGCGGCTGGGAGGAGAGGACATGAGAGGAGAGGAGAGAGGATGAGGCTGATATCAGCTTTGTTAAATATCAGATATCTTCAACTCTGATGTGATGGAACCTCCTCCTGACCACAGCTACAGAAGCAGTCTGTAAAACAACAAGTTTTTTTGTATTCCCCTTATGTTTTGTACTTGGCCAATTCCACCTGCTGTCCCGGTCGTTGCTCCATCCCCTCTGCTGATCTGGGGAGTTGTAGACGAGCACCATGCTTCCTTTGATACATGTGCAGTTGCCAGCTGCTTCTTTTTATCTGACAGCGAGGAGTTTCACCGGCAGGACGTAACGCATGGGGGGGATCACTGGCTATTCCACCCAGTTCCCTTCCCCCCCTGACCATGCAGTGACCAGGACACATATCCCACCGGCTTTCCACCCGCAGACACGGCCAATTGTGTGTGTAGGAACGTCTAACCAAGCCGGAGGTACCACTGCCAGGCAGCAATTGAACCCGTCTGTGAACCTGACATGACATGATTTTCTTTGCATCTTCTTTTTGTTTTAATTGCTGTCAACCCGTTCTCACCCTCAACTGGTCAAATACTGACGTTTGGTCAGGAGCCCTTGGAGGTACGCAGTGTGATAAAAAGTGGTGCCAACGGGGTCCTGACCAAACATCAGTATTTTACAACTTGGGAGTGAGAACGCTCCACGGAGCCTAGAGCATTTTATGGAATGCAGCACTCTGCAGCTGTGGGTTCAGGCAAAGGTCATCATCCAGAACGAGTTGGGAAGTACGGTAGTTGGGTTAGGGGCTTGAAGACCTCTGGGTCTTCCCTGCCCTGACCTAAATCTAACTCTAACCCTAACCACACTCACCCAATACCTAAACCTAAAGACCACCTACCCAATGCTTAAACCTAATTCCCGCCCGGTACTACCGTCCCCTGGACGACGAGCCCTTGACCTTTCCCTGAACCCACAGGTGTGGTGTGCTGCGTTCCATAAAACGCTGTAGGCTCCACAGAACATTAGAGAGGTTGCCAAAGACGCCTGATGAAGCAGTTCTATGAGATGAGGTGAGAACGTGTTGCGTAGGCTCGCTATAGCGTTCCATTTAGTCATACATCATTCTTCCACTCTGAAACATTAAATATCTTAAAAATGACAAAATACACTGGAGGGTGCTTTAAACCTGATGTGTTTCTAATCCCACAGTCTGCTGTTAAAGAAGATGCTGCCAGACTGTCAAACAGCACATGGAACATATCAACCCGTTCTCACTCCGAGCGCGTAGCATATTGACGCTTTGTCCCGTCCCTTGTGCGTCGCTTGTTACTAACATGGTACCCTTGAGCGACACATGAAACGACTTGGGCTTAATGGGGGAGCAGTTGACTAATGGGGGAGCAGTTAGGCTAATGGAGGGGGGCAGTTGCCATAAGCGTCAAAGATGACTTCCATGGGTTTGCATTGAGTTTAGTCGGAAAGCCCAAGTCGTTTCATGTGTCGCGCAAGGGTACCATGTTAGTAACAAGCGACGCACAAGGGATGGGACAAAGCGTCAATATGCTACGTGCTCGGAGTGAGAACGTTTTGAACATATTTATGCACTGGAGATACGCTGGACCACTGTTGTTGATCAGCGACAGAGAGACAGACCAGGGTTTATTTATATGGAGATGTTGCAGATTATTATGTAAATAAACCAACAAGCGGTTAAATATGAAAAGTGTTTGTCCTCATCTGAAAATGTTGAAGTCTCCCAGGTTTGAGATAATGACAGGAATTTCAGGCCGTCTCTGTTCCTAAACACTGATTCTACTTTAGCATCAGATCTGGATTCTATTTGAAGGTGGACTTGACAGTTCAGTACAGTGTAATAATTAAACAGTGTTGCTCACCCATGTTGGTCAGAGCTCCCTGCAGTGTCGGCCATGTTTGTTGACTGCCAGAGTCGCCTTGGGAACCTCCCAGTGCATCATGGGTAGGGTTACAGGATGCAGTTACAGCTAAGGGTGATGACTGATGAGTGATGTCTAACAAAGACCTTAGTGCAGTTCGAGTTACTGATTGATTAATGCTGTTGGTATTATTCATTTGAAGGCATTAGGGGCCTAAGCACATTATTGGTTGTTGGTCAGATTCTTGGGGGCAGAGGCGGCCTAAAGGTTAGAGAAGCGAACGTCGGTTCAGTCCCCCAGACCGGCAGGATAAACCTGGGTTGGGAAAGTGAAAAAGCACCGTTTGCTCCTCCCTCATTACCATCACTGAGGTGCCCTTGAGCAAGGCCCTTAACCCCAACTGCTCGAGTGGAGCTGCCCAGCAAACAGCCTGCATAATTAACAACACCCACCAGCCAAATGCTGGTACTGTATATGCAAGTGGCTGGTAGATTTGTTTCACTCACTTAAAAAATAAATCACTAGCTATTTGGCCAGTAGTCAAAAAGGTTAAATTTGGACGCTGCCAGCAGATCAGACTGTGGTTGTACTTGTCAGCAAGTGTGAATGTGTGTGCAAAGGTGGAAAGTATTGAATTGAATTGAATTACATTGAATTGAATTGAATTGAATTGAATTGAATTGAATTGAATTGAATTGAATTGAATTGAATTGAATTGAACTTTATTGTCCACCAGGGTGGAAAATTGTCTTTGGCTCACCAAACACAAAAAACAACACAAGAGGCCAGAAGGCAATTAGTGAGACAAAACATATAAACAGACATATAGGGTTAGATCACACATTAAAAACAGTTTGTGTCTGTGGTTTAAGTCTTGTTGGTCACTTTGTAGAGTTAAGGATAGGCTTTCTGATGGCGCTTGGGATGAATGATTTCTTAAATACATTTTTGGGTGTCAGGGGAACTCTATAGCGCTGACACCTCAGACAGACATTGGCATCAGTGTTCCCAACCTGGCGACTTTGTCGCTATATTTTGCAACTTTTCAGACCCCCTGGTGACTTTAGTTCTCAAAAGCGACTAGCAACAAATCTGGCGACTTTTTCTGACCATGGGAAGCAACTTTAAGGTGTTGAATCTAGTGCATTTTCCAATTGGTGCAGCTGCTGCCGGCGTTTCTCTCTCTTTCTCTCTCCCTGTCAGTGCTTCACACAGATACACACACAGGGTTTGTCATTTATAACGCTGTATGTCGAATCTGGCCCGGGTGGGCGGAGTCATCACAACGGCTATGCCACAGCGTGCATAATTTGATATGCAAATTAATGCGTGATGTCATCTAGCACATTTAGGAGCAGCCAATGGCTACTTTCCTTGAAAAGGAGTTGGCAACACTTATTGGCATCAACATTTAGTGCACGAGCGTCAAGTCAGCCAGAATGTAAAAGTAGGTCTTCCGCTTTAGGGCTTTCAAAATAAAACTCTTATTGTAACATTAACCTTAATATTAATTGTAAGTAATGCTTTACACCCACAGTTTCACTCCATATGTAATCTTAGCATCAACATTTTGATACAAGCTCTTGCTCTTTCATCCGTTTAAATACCTTTTTTTCTCCAAAGGTGAGAAGTTGAATATATTCTGAAAGTAAATTGTGGTACTTCCGTTGCTAGTCTGAGTAACTGTTGCTGTCTTGACACAGCCAAAAACAGGCTCAAGTCCACACTGCTGTGTCTGCCTATGTGGCAGTTATCGAGGTCAGAAAAGAGGGAGAAAAGAGCGTTCTACAACAGCATGAGTGAATACTGGATTCTGATTGGCTAGCAACAGTGGTAAATAGGCCAACAATCTACAGTTCGGCTCCAACCGCAGTATCACTCCGCTCCCTGATGCTGACTACTCCGCTCCCTGTGCTGACTCCGCCCACTGTTAGCCTGTCAGTCTGCAAATCTCTAACAAGGAAATGGCCGATCTCTAACAAGGAAATGTCCGATTTCGTAGTAACGTTTGATTTACTGGGTGGATTGAGTTTTGAGCAGTGGTTAGATG